>NW_020210412.1:315953-634163 GCF_003070985.1 Temnothorax curvispinosus | reverse complement strand
TCGAGTGACGCCGCAAGCCACGAGCCGCGACGTGTTTAATTAGCAACAGTATCTATTAACGATTTAACCTCATATTTAATCGTGTTTGACGATTTACTGATCGTGGAGGACAGACATCATAATGTTCTAAAAAATCGATGATTTAATTGCACGTAGTTAATCAAAGTCGCGTAATCGCGTAATCGCGTAATCGCGTTCTCGAATTCTCGAGACAGTTGCTCCTGGCGAGTGAAGTTAGCCGTGCGCGATTTACAAAATTCTCTCCGCCACCTTCGCTTCACTTGTCGCGTCTACCTGCGCGCGGGAATCGCGGGACGTCATGGCGCGGCGTCATGGGGTCAAGCGGATCGTACAGTTTCGTTCGTAGTTTCTCCGACCGCGACGTAATTCTTCCGTCACCGTGTAATTAAGTACGCGCCGCGTCGCGAGATTAATACCGGGAGTGCCGTGCCTTTAGTGTCGCGCGATCATAAAAGACGATATCGTCGATTTTCGCTCGTCAACGTCGTCGCGTCGTGAGTGAGGAGTGAGTGCGACAATGGACCAACGGAGGAGGATCGTGGAGAGGAGAACGGGGCCTGGGAGGCATCGGGCGACAGCGGAGCAACCGTGGGGTGAGTAGTGTTGTTGTCCATTTATTATTTCGCTGTTCTGTCAGTCCTGTGACGGATGGCAGATTCCGCCAACTTCTCAAGCGCGACTTCGTCCATTACATGATACTCATTAACTCGTACGATACCGTTTAACTCCGGCGCAATTTCGGAGTTCGATCCAGCTCCGGCATATACAAGAAGAGACATTGCGAACGTCGCGTCTCTCTTATTCGCACGGTCGTATAATATTACTTGCATTCATTAATTATGCGAACGAGTTAATGCGGAAATATGAAATCGCTGGCGCGATAATTATTTGCTTCAAGTATTGATTATTATTATTTTAGACACGGCTTAAATGTAAAAATATTTTCTATGTTACAGATCGACGCAGGGGATCAACAACTTTACAACTCCGCTGTTGCTCATCGGCCGGTGAGTTATTTTTTAATTTCAATGCGAGGCAATAGATTTGTAAAAATTTTTTTTGCAAACGTAAATAAAATAAAAGATAATTAACGTAACGTAACGTATATATTACAAATGAACGAATTCATTATATTATAATCCTCTGCCGACTTTTTATTACACAAGGTTACGCATCTCACAATAAGTGATAGTGATACCTGAATGGGACTGACAAATGATACGTATCTTTGATATGCTGTTAAGATATAACGATGTTAAAACCCATGTTGCTACTGTAACGCTACCGCGCAATTAATTTATAATTGGCACATTTTGCAATCTTAATTAAATCTATCGCCATTTGCGACGCTTCGTTATGATCGCCAGCATTTAAGGACCTTCGAGGACCTTTTATGTCGCGAGACTTTATTTTATCAGCAAGGTGCACATCTGCACATCCGCAATTCTTGATTGTAATAATAATAAATTTAATAAGTCATTATATATACTTGTAGTAATAACAAAACACATTCAGCCTATATATGTAACTCGCTTATGCATGTAAATTACTTTGGCGCTCCTACGAACCAATTATTTTCTTATTAATTGGCCACTCAATTAATTTCATTATTCTATCGTACTACGTTATCGAAAAATCGAAAATATTAATTTTTATCGAAAATATTATTTTAGAAACACGTTATGCATAAACTGATATAAAACATACTGAATTTCTCGAGAAATTAAATAAAAATTTCTATTTTACAAATAACTAATTCTAATTGCACTTAAGTCTGTTTCTTTATGTTGTCACCTCAATTACTACAAGATTTAAATAAAGAAATAAGATGTTTACATATGCTAAAAATTTTATGTAAAAGTTTAACAATTTTATAGTTTTACTATCCAGAATGCAGATAATAAAATATTTTTAAATAAATGGTAAAAGTATAAAACGCAATCTAATTGTGTAATTCCTTGCGCGTACTAAATATTCATTTAATACGTCTGTATGCCATGTTATTACCATAAATTTTAAACGTTACGTATACCTACCTATATGTATCTGAATATATTTATATGTTGCACATAAATTATGTGATTATGTGTTGACCATTAAAGCACCTGCGCTCAAAAAATTATATCGATACCGATCTAATCGTTTATGAATTGCTATTTAAGATATATAGCTTGAGTATTTTATTTATAACATTTTTATTGGACACAATTTTTCAAATATTGCTTTTTTTTTAATGTAAATTGAACTAGTACGGCCAAGTTATCGTGATTTCCGTTAGATGTCAGCACGATTACTATACATGTGCCATGTACCTTATGATTCGAAGAAACGATACAATTATACGAATTTTGTTAATAATTCTATTTGTTTACTTTTACTATTTATTTAACAATATTTTATTATCTGCACTTTGGAAATTGAAACTATAAAGTTGTTAAACTTTCACATGAAATTTTTAGCATATATAAACATCTTATTTCTTTATTTATCTTGTAATAATTGAGGTGACAACATAAAGAAACAGCTAGACTTAAGTGCAAAATTCATACCAGAAATGTGAGCAGTCGGAATCGGGCGGATTAACGAGAAGCGATTGTGTTAATCTCAAGGTCGAATTGCCAGCTACAAAACAGCGAGACTCGTTACTTGCGGTCCATTAAGAACAGAAGGTCTTTACTGGCCTTCGCGATAGGAATTCCGGAGGCCGTCAGCAAGTCGGCGAAGTCAGTTTAATCCCGCGAACGGTTTCCGCGCGCAGTTCAAGTAGCGAAGAAAGGGAAAGAAAGGTAAAGAAAGGGACCCGGTCGGGAAGAGAGACCGACGATCTTTTTCTTCGCGTTTTCATATGGTCTCCGCTCACAGGGCCTCCCTTGGTCCCTTCCGCGATTCTTGTTCGTAAGGTATCCCAGTTCGTTTCCTCCTTTGTCCTCTTTCCATGGTACGTACCGCTGTGGTACGGTTTGCGCAGAGATCACACGGGGAGTGGTTGTCCTCCCACGATCTCCTCCGATTCAAGTTTTCGTTCGGTTAGAGGAGTCGACCGTCGCCCATTGCCCGTCACTATCCCCAGTTTCCGCGCCATTTCTCCGTAACGCGCACCATTTCCTCCCTTTTCTCTCGCCCTTTACCCTTCGTCCTCCTGTCCGCTATCGATGTCCTCCTCCTCCCTTTTTCTCTCGCGTTAGTCTCTCTTTCTCGCTCTCTCTTTCTCTGTTTATGTGTGCACCCTCGCTGTTTGTTCTCTATTTAGGTCGTTTGGCCCGCGCAAATACCACCTTCCGCCGTCGCCCACCATTCTCATGCCACGGACGCTCTTTTATACGCGAGACTGATGGCCCGAAGAAAATTTTCGAAACACTCGTACGGCTTGAGATTCTCCGACATCCATGTACCTCTGTTTACCTAATCCGTGCGAAATATGACCCTGTAATGTGCCATGCCTAATGTCCCATAGCAAACGCTCTGTATGTATTGAATTAAGTAAGAGCAGTGTAATATGATGAAACTCTGTCAAATGTGCTCATTTTAACGATATTTTCTATTAAACAATGCATGAAGTTTATATCAGTAGTAGTGAAAAGTAAAGAGCATTACGAATATTGCAAAAAAATGTTGCTGATCTTATCTTAGGAATAAATAAAGATTAAATTTACTGAAAAATAATATAAAACTAATAAGGAAAAAGAGCATGAAAATTGTTTTACTCTTTAATGAAATATCTTATAACTAACTCGTTGTTACTTACAATTAGATAAATTAGTAATACAAAATAATAACTTTAAATAAAATCGAAAAAACCTTAAATTATCGTATAATACATCAGAGATAAATATTTTTTGATTGAAAATCTTTAAGATGGAAGGGTTCAAATTAAGATAAAATCCCGATTAGATTGTATCTCGAAACGTTGTAGAATGATAAAGACTGTCAATCATGTTTTTGAGAGCAATTGAGAAAATCATTATGCGCAGACCCTGCCTGTTGAGCGTCACGAACGATTTTTGTCCTAAAGATAACCTTACGATATTAACTCGGATATTAATCAATGCTCTCGATCAACTTGCTCGTGGATCGGTCTGTAATTTCGTGGTAAATGGCGATCATGCCGGCAAATGGTGCAATGAACCTTTGGTGTCCGCTGCGACACGCCCATTTTAAATATGAATATATTTTCTTGCTCCGAACTTGATTTTAACGCACATTGTCAGTTTAACTCATTTTGCATCTAATAATTTCAAAATTTCAATACTTTATTTTACGATTAGTGTTCTGCATAATTATCTAATGTTCTATTTAACTGTAAAATTATATTGTACATTAACTAGAATTGATTTTAAAATATTTTTATATAAATAATAAATTTATTGTATAATCAATCTATAAACTCTGCTTAGATAATTCTTCTCATGTAAAAGAAAAAGACAGATTTTACCGAATAGCGTTCTATAACTTTCTCCGATATTCTGTTTTGATATCTTTTCATCTATGAATATATCAGTTAGTATTCCAAATATCTCATTGCTAGAGACACCGAAGCCATTTAGATATTGGATCGGTTGATGGATCTATATGTTCGGTTCCAAGATGGGTTCAGAGTGTCTTGTAGATCTAGAGCACCTATGTCTATGTCGAGGAAGCGTTGACGGAAATAACGATGAAAATAAATATCAGAGCGGGCGTTTGAACTGACGAAAAGCCGGAGAAGGGTGGACGATCCGCGCTGACGTGGCACGTCGTCGTATGTCGATAGAAATGGAGACCTCGGGGTGTCTAGCTTCCGGCGAGAGAAATGGCTTTCCTCTCTCTCCCTCACTCGATCTTCGAGACGACGAGTGACCGCCGAAGCGTTTCAATCCCTCGTCGGTTGGTCTGACAAGTATAGCTTTGGTATTGAATTAATGGCCTATCCGGATATATTCCGGAAGGAAGCTTCTTACGATATCCGCGAGCAGAACAGAAGAGTAATATTATATTTTTTCATTAACGAAAATAAAAGAAATACATATTTTTGGAATTAAATTAAATGTTTTTTTCTTTTTTTTTTAAACAATTATTATAACATCGATTGTACGATTAAATTAAAAGAAATCGTTACTTTATTTCATTTTAATTACAGTTTTGATAAAGCCAAATATTTTATACAGACAATTGCAATATATTTACCGAGAGAGAGAGAGAGAGATTTTAAGATTTATCTAATAACATTCATAACATAAAATAAGCAGATAATATTACATTGAAGCTATAGCTGAGTTAAATCATATTTTCTATTAGGAATTAAAATTGCTAATTTAATTCAGATTTATAACCATAACTATATTTGCAATTTCTTTTATTGTCTAAGATTAACAAAAATATGTTCTTTTAATAATTAGTATTATATGTATACCGCTTGATATAAAGCAAAGATTAGTTTTCTTTCTGCGTCTCTTTCATTGATTGTTTCGGCAGTTCAGTAAAATCACGAACTTTTCGAGACGTCGTTAAGGAGCTACGTGCCTTGCTATTTCAGACGCCTAATTCTCTTTACGATCCTACACTATTTCCTAAACCGCAGTCGTTGGGCTCTCGAGACAATCGCGGGACGAGATTCTGCCGAATATCTGCGCCAAGTGAGGAAGCAGCGCTAAAATTACGCCATTATCTCGCGAATACATGTTTTGTCATTGTGCAATAGAGTACGCATTATTAAATATATTATTATTAACGTTTTATATAATTTTAGTCTATTGCATGTAAATTATTTTTAATGCCATCGTTTTTCTAACAATAAGAGAGCATATATTTCTATACACAAAATATCCATTTTACAAAAAATTAATTTACGAAGATGAGATAGAGAGAGAGAGAGAGAGAGAGAGAAAAGTAAATTATAAAAAATTAAAATTTTCTAAAAACATCACACGCAAAAGCGAAGTAGTAGGTACATGCTCATGCATGTTCAATAACTGCTTATAATTCTATCTTCGACCATCAACATTTGCTACCAATTGGTGGACGATACATTCCTTGGTGGTAACTACACGCAACCAGCTTTCAGCGCATGCTGGTCTCTGTTATGATACTTAAAGGAAAAAGAGAGAGATAGAGAGAAAAAGAGGAGACATGTGGAATCCCTACTCTGAACGAAGACCCCACTTTGGGCCTGCTTTGGGCAACCAACAAGTCGGCCTTGAGCAGTCAGCCCCACTCCTGCCTGAATTCCCCATTATCATCGCCATAGTATCATGGCTGATGCCAAAGTTTCTTCACTAACCACTCATACATGGCCAATATTTTTTTTTTGGGATTTACATAATATAATATAAACTCAAAAAAATTCTTGACTTGAATATTGTAAAATTACCAGGAGATTAGCGATTCATCAGATTTTTTTGTTAAGAATTCAATGGTGTAAAGACTATACATTTAAAATGTTTTATTTTTATTGACGCCTTGTTATTGAATTATACTTACAGCGTAATTATCACCATTATCAACTAATGTTACGATTATATAGACAATTTTAATGACACTAATGCACTTATTTTGCTCTCCACTAAAAAAATAATAAAAATATATTTTATAATAGATAAAAATGAGATCTATCAGATGTAATACTTTCGCTTTTAATAATTTCGATAATAAATTCAATAATGAAAAGCATAATGCTTCCAATTCATTGGAATGTTTCGTTAAACCTAATAAAGCATAGATCTGATTATGTAAAATATTACATCGCGCTCTATTTCTTACATTAATTCTGATTAATCCAGAATTTAATACATTTGATAATATTGTGCATATGATTGAAAATCTCTTTTACTAGTTGCAAAAGTAATTGTACAATATTAGCCGCTGATATCTCATAATACGTTAAAATCATTACAATATTAGTCGAATGTGAAATGATTAGATAACATTGTATTAAAGCAATAATTAAGCCAAATTGCATTTGTTTACTAAGGATTAGAAATTAGGAATTAAGTTAATTATTTTATTACACAATCGGAATATTTATTTGATCACCCGGTAGAAAAGCTGGATGCAGACTAGGCATATATACATATATATAGACATGTGCGGTATCTCTACTGCACGGCTAATGGGGTTTGAATGGCCGTGATAAAATGATATGGCTTCCGAATGTTGACTAAAATGCACCTATTGCAAGTGGAAAACCAACTAGAAAATAACAATACGCTTTGATGCATGTTAATCACTTTTAATATAATATATATAGGTACTATATACATACAGACAATTAACAAAATGAAATTTTAGTCATATGTTTTAAATCTTATAACATTTTTAAAAATATTTTTTAAATTTAATGTAGCCTTAAAAAACAAACATTCGCACAAATACATGAGCAAGTAAAGAAACGGAAATAAAAAAGTTTAGCTATTATACTATTAAGTGTTAAATGCATCCTGATCGAATAAAAGCTCAATAGATCCTCACATATATTATCGTATCTTTGTTTTTAAATTAAAAAGATGGCAATGAACAAGAAGTATAGTGGATAAAAGAATGAAAAGGGAGCATGGAAGGTAATTGATCGATAAGGAAATGAATGGGAAAGGTAACATGAAAGAGAAGGATAGAAAGAAAAGAACACGATCACTCTCGAACCACATCGCTGCTATTACGCGATGAATAGGTAATTTGCGGATCGTCGATCGACGCATAACTCCAACGACCAATCGCGAATTAATCAGCGATCATCATCGTGGCAGGTGAGAGAATCGGGCTTTGAACGGCACTTAACCTCCCTGTAGGATGAAGACCGCGTTCAAGGAGCTACGGCGGCGGGCGATTGGCGGAAGAACTAAGAAATAGAGAAAGAGAAGCGAGAAAGAGTGAAAAGATGAAGAACTGTCGTGCTCCTCCTCTTTTAGGTAACGACTTCTCTTTATCCAAACCGCAGGCAACTGTGTAACAAAGCACCGATTATATAACCAGTTATGATCGAGCTAACGATACAGAATCGTGCCTTTTGTCACGCGATATATGTTCGAGATTCATTCGTTGTTCGACAGTAATCTTAAACCGTATTAAAGATGAAATTGAGGTACTCTTTGAGCATAAAGAGTCATTTCTCATAATATTAGTGCTACTAAGAATATTTACAACTTGATAGACATTTTCTATTATTTTTTTGTATGACTATTGATACAGCCCTTTATTGGTTTCCGTAGCTTCCTTTTTCTTTAGATATTTCGGAGTAAATGAATCACATGAGGAATATTTACTAGAGATAAAATGTTGAGCAAGTTAGCGATAAAGTTTTACTTTTAACAATCATTTTTACCGTTTCGTACCTACACAGTTCCAAAATAATATTGCAGAACATACCTTTTGCCGATTTATCCCTTCGATAGTATTACTTCCTACGCCTGAATATGAGCGTGTGGAATACGCGCAATCAGGACAGAGTATACTCTATAGATACTCATAAAGATGCAGATGATGGTAGATAATCCAGATCTATGGTTGTCCAGATGAATCACGTGTAGGATTAAGTTTGTGTTTTCTTCGGCGATGCTTGTTTCGTAGCTTGCCTTTCGTTCTTAAGGCAAGAGAGTATCGCAAGAAAAAAAGGGTCTGGCGAGAGAGCCGAGAAAGAGACGGAAGGAGTATAAAGTTAACTTAAGTAAAGGAGAAGACGAAGGGGGACTTGGACAGGAGATGTATGCCGGTACGGTGAACCCTGCACATCGCTGAGGGCAGAGCATGGGGGATAGGGGATGGGTCGAGTAGCGGGGGAAGATGGATGTTCTCGATCCGCAACTCCCCTCCAACTGTGCTGGAGCCTTCTACATCCTTGCTAGCCGTTCATCGCGGACCCTCCAAACTCAAGGAGCGGCAGCCATAATGCCTGAATGCACCACCATCCCTGCTTTCTCGATCTCAATCGCTTACATTCTCTCCTTGAAAACTCTCTCTCTCTCTCTCTCTCTCTCTTTTTCTGTTTAATTTAAATTTTAATAAGACGTGACAAGTCTATTCTAATTTTGGGAACAACATCTTACGTTGTTAAATTCGTAGTGTCAAATTATACTCAACTTGAGTAATTTTTAACCATTTCTATAGGTCGCCACTTCTACTCAATATATCGTTAATTTAATTGAATCAATGGAGTTAAATAATACTGTTAAAATAATAAATTTCGATACACATCGGTAGTTAAAAATAACAAAGTATTATTTAACTCAATGTATTACAATAGTTTAAATTTCATCTTTTAATATTTAATAGTGTATCACCGTTATAAATAAGCCATGATAATACTAGAATAGTTTTCAAAGATTTTAATAAACAGAGATAGAAGCATTATACTTAATATAATTTAAAATATATTAGTAAAACACATATTGGCTTAAGTATATTTACAAATTATCTCTCTAAATCTGAATCAGTGAATAGTCACTGATATTAGTGACTATTCACTGATTCAGCAGTACTGTTCACTGATTCAGATTTAGAGAGATCATTGTACTCAAGCAGTTTGTTAATAAAAACGCAACACATTCTTTACTTTTGTACATAATATTTTTCTCATAACATATTTTCTATTTGAATTAGGTGCTACGTAAATTATTTGATCAAAATAATCAATATTTATTCCATGCGTTGTATTACTACTCAAATAAACGCGTAAAAGAGTTTAATGAGATTTTAATGGCGTTAAATTTTCTTTTAATAGCTATAAGAAAGGCGCGCGCCACTGAAATCCTAAATTCTGCGGTGTTTGAAATGGTCGTAAATTTGTTCAGGTCTTTAATTTTACGACCTGTGTGAATCCGTCATATGAAGTGGTGGCGTTTGCACCAGTAATACATCGACCCATCGCGCGAGACGGCTTCCAGTATTGTGACGTAGGTTTTATTGCCTCGTAAACCAACGGACCGGTAGTCAGCATTAGAAAATAACTCGGAAAATAACATAGTTCACCTGTCATTGATGTTGCGATCCCACCGTAAAAATGTACTACACCCAAGTTGACACCTAAGCAATGGCTTTCTCGTACACCGAACTACTGAATACGTTCCGAGATAAATGTATATTGCTGTCGTATTATACACTTAAGATTTTATCATTTTCAAGAGAAAAGCAATCCCGTAGAGATATAACTTGCGAAACGCGTGTCAACTATTTCAAAGTTCTTGCACCGCGTATCCTTTTGTTTCTCATTCTTTCATTCTACTTTGCAGTCAAAATGCATATTAGGACTCCTAGAAATACAAAGGAAGTGCCGTCTATTCGCGATTAGCTCTAAGAAAGTTTGTAGAATTTGACGACCGAACTTTTCGCGTATTCAACAGGTCCGCCTCCTTGAATTTTCATAAAACTGGAAATTGTTCGCCATATCTAAAGAGAGTGACACCGCTACGGCGGATTATCTCGACCGCAGCTCCGCCAACTCCGTTTTCAACTGGCCCGGCGTAATGACGCTCTCGCAGCTCCCCGATTATACATAGAAAAGAAAAAGGAAGGCGTACACGTAGGATAGCGTACATGCGAGGAGCGCATGAAGGATAAATGGGGAGTGGATAACGAAGGTACAAGAGTACGAGAACGAAGTGCCCCCCAACCCTTGTAACATAGCGCTTTAGGACTAAGGGAGCGCCGTGAGCGATGTTCTGTCGGTCCAGCGCTTGTACGTAAGGTTGCTTCGAAAACGAACGCGTATAGGGTGTTCCGAAATTATCCCATTATAATAGAAGATCAATGAGTAGTGTTTTATAGGGGGTGGTTAAATATAATAAAACTAAAAAAAACACGTCAACTTTTAAACAACAATTAATTCGTCAACTTCAAATGTTTCTCATTTAAGAATTATTGTTGTCTCGACATTTAATTTAGGATTTTTTTGCTTTTTTTAGTTGAGTTCGGGAATATTGCTATATTCAAGTTAACGACGCGAATTGTGAAACACCGTGTGTGTATATATGTACACAATATACACGATAGGTTTCTCTCGTATATGCAAATTAGCTAACGTTAGGTATGTATTCATAGGATCTTATCCGCATGCACGTGTAGAGGGTGAATGATCTTCCGGAGAAACCTCTCGCACGCGTAAAAGGAGAAGAAATTCAAATTTTCTAGGCTGGTTGCTTGCCGAGCTTTAATTTATGAGAGCCTCGTTTGCAAATATCCTGACGTTTCTCGAAATGCGAATATATTTATGAGAAGAACGTTAACGGCTCTCACGGCCCTTGCACCGAGCATGACGCGCACGAGGATACGTGCAGTAGGTGAATACTGACGAAAGCTATTTCCAATGCGCTTCCGATGCGTGTTTCGCATAAACGTCGTATAATCGTCTCATTTACGTATGACTGTAATAACGACGTACTTGTACATGTATTGAATTATCTCTTTATCATATCGTTTCCCGAGCGAGCTTCTCATTTGAATAAGTGGCTGAGGAAGATAAATTGATGAGTCAAGGGTAGCATCCAGTATGCGTAAAGATAACAAGATTAACGTGTTTCCCAATTATCGAGAAAACATAGTCAGCGATATACAGTATTTTAATGCGACTGAATCAAAATTATAATCATTATCACCAAATGCTTATCGTACACATTTAAAATATTAATCAGAAAGAAATATATCTTGTTCGTAAATATATTTATAAATTCGTAATGTATTTATAAATAACTTTTATAAATAAACAAGAAACGTACAAAGTATAACGCATGATTAAAATTGTAACAGAAAGAAAAACGAGATGATAGAGTCACTCTGAAATAAGCTGCTGTTTCTTGCGTGACTTGTAATCTTCAAAACAGTATCTCCACTGTATGGACCGTGCGCATAAGAAAATGCCATATGTCAACGACACTAAAGGGACTGTTCTTTTGAAGCGATTGAATTAAGCAGCTATCAAATTGAATTAAATCATTCAACTGATTATTTCAAAGAAATCTGGAAAAAAAGTTTGCCGTATTAAATCTATCATTTAAAAAATTTTATTACCACGAAAGAAATCTTCATTGACAATCCGAAATGCTTAACGCAGAAAAAAATTTTGAATTTTCTTACTTAAAGTTAAATATATCATGTCGCTTTCAGCACTGATTCTAATTTGTAACGCCTTATAAATTGTCGAGAAACTACAAGTCTTCTTTTTTCTTATCATCAGATCAGCCTATTTTCTACAACACTGTCGTAAACGTCCAGTGCCTTGGGCATGCTCATTGCTATTTCCTTCTCCTCTACATGCATGCGGTGATGACAATTACTAACGGACAAGATCTTGAACACGGGCGTACACGGCAACGTGATGCCGTGACAAAGCGTAAGGTTGGACTTAACCGACCATGGCGTGGTATGGGACAGCTAAGTGCGAGATACATCACGGCCACCTTACCAACTCCTCAGGTTCTCTCTTTCTCTCTCTCTTTCTCTTGTTCGCCGTCTCTCTTACTTTCTTTCGGTTTGGATAACGCCAACAACACCACCGTAGATAAAGGGCCTTCGGATCGTAAAGCACTCTCGTTAAGAATATGATCCGGGCTTACCTTCGACCAACGCGAACCAGGTACCAACACACCGGTGTGTCACCTCGCCAAGAACGGCGCGAGGGAACGCACCGGTTCGCCGTGAATTACGATCGCTACTGCCCCTCTTAGATATCGTGGTCGCGTATCCACCACCTTAATATAACCTCGCGCACCTCGTCAGTGTATAACGAACCACCATAAACAGCGTCAAGCGTTCACCTTCTTGCTGTACGTATAGCTAACGCCTCTATACGTTTTCGTGTCTGCCGTCGCAGACGGATGAGCCTGCTCCGCTCGATTTATCCTTGAGAACGACCATTGCGACTCGATTATTTATCAGGGAGAATTGCTTCAGGGTTGTTGATACACTCAGACGTGTTCACTGCGCGCCTCTGAGTGTGCACTACTTTAAACTTTTGAATTTCGATCAGCGACAATACGCAGAGCGAACATTCTGTCCGCATCGTATAAAGCCGCAGTTGACAAGAAAAATAGTTTAGTCGTCTCAATAGCTTTCTCATATGTCACTATAATAAGATATGTCATCCTATCTATTTTAATTTTATGAATCAAAATCATTTCAATTCAACTTCGCGATATCTGTGATACTTAATATTGCACGGAAATATTTAGTGTAGAAATGTTTGAAAATACGCTCTACGACTTTACTTGCATTTACACTATCAGTAATCATTAGTGGTTTGCATTTAATATTAATTAAACATGTTTAGAAATAACGTAATTACAAACAGCGAATGTGCAGTATTCACGGAAGTTCAAGCTTAATTCTGAATCCATATACCCGACGAAATATAAGTTTTATGACTAGTTGAGGCTGGTGTTACTTTATTGCAGATTTAATTAGGTAATTAGTTTAGGTTATAAATTTTACATTTTATGAGAATGTGGATACAAGATAAATATGCGCGAAAATATATGTGGCAATATAGTAAATTAATATTCCAGCATAAATGTGCCTTGAGCTCCGTAATAATTTATTAAAGCTCCATCATCGCTCGATGAAAGTCATAATTCTCATACCAGTTATTGATCTCTCCACATAGACTCGTGTGCGCGCTACATCGATATCTTAACCCGCTTTTTTCTTTACATATATGTAATTCTGCAATAAATTGGTTATATTACTATTAATTATTATAAAAATTACCACATATTTTTGATAAAGCGCTCATTTTTAATAAGAGCGAAAGAAGCACACTCAATTTAAATTTAAAAATGTTGCCAAGAAATTGTAATAAAATAAGTTGTATGCTGCATCAAGTTATCTGCTGAAAGAAAATAACACATTGTATTTTATATCTCTCAGGCGTCTCAACCGTAGCAAAATCGTTTCGCGCAGACTTTCCTAGAAGTGACAGTGACATATTTGTTTAGAGAATTTGTGCGAAACGCCACGTTCAAACACAAAAATAATTTTCGCGGTTTTGGGTTTTAAAGCGATAAAAATGGAAGAGCTGAGGGTAAGCGACTGGCGACAAAGCAAAATATAATAAAGCAAGGTCGCGTATCTCATCCCCCGTCCTCATTGGTGCATAACATTCGCTATAATCCCGCGGTCTCGAGATTTATAATCGCGTGGAGCAAATGCGTGCAGGAATGCCCGACGCTCTCGCACGAGAGCAGAGCTCGCCATGGTGACTTGAATTATTCATTCCGGAGCCGTTGCATTTTGTCGCCGGCACTGTATCAAGCGTCTGGCATCACACCAACCGCAAGACGCTCCCGTTGTTTCGCGTAATGCTAGCAATTAAATTCCACAGAAGATGTACCGAGCAGGGATAGTCGGTTCCTCTAATCTTAAGGATATCCGCAATATGATTCACCCTAGTGTAAGTGATTGCAAATGGTTACTGATTACCGATTTCTGAACTGTTTTGGCGAAGATATATACGTTGCGTTTATACCTATCCATATCATCATCTACATGTTGATATTTCCTACAATTACAATAGGCTAAGATAGCTCAAAATTTATAGAAATAATTGGTTTCAATCTATTATCTGCACTGAGAGACATTCAATTTTCGGGGATAATGTCTTAGAGATTTATATCTTCGTGCTGCACGCGTGACTATTGCACAGAGAGAGAAGCTCGGTGAGGTAAAGGGCAGCGTAATGCATGTTCATGCATTGCCATCGAAGTGATTAATGCATCCGAGCAACGTGGGCCAGCGCATGACAAGAAGTACGAGGCATGGAGTTGGGTTGCCTGCACGTGCACCGCTGATTTTCTTCCTTTTATCTTCCCGAGGATCTCACTCGTGCTTCCAGGTATACACGTGTGTATGTGTGCATTTATGACATATACGTATAATGCGTGTGTATAGGATACAAAGTTTTGCATAGATATCTGATTTCGTGGCGCTCTTACGCGACGCTGTTGAAACGCGCTCTTGAGATCGTTTGATGCGACTCGAGTAAAACGACTTCAAATGGAATTGACGGTATCGTTTGTTAGCTATAGTAGACCAGAGCACTTTGGTCTGCTCGGAAGCTTGTCCAAAATAATTTATCGCTTGCAACTGTAAGATATCCCGCCCGTATTAACATTAGCATTTTAGCAACATTGGCATTTTTCGCTTAGATATAGAAGCATCCCTTATCTGAGGAAAAGTTAATAAATATAATGATCCAAAACATATTAACAGAAAGAAAATACTATAAAATTAAATATAGACATTAAAATCCGATATGTTAATAATTAATTTTACTATAATATATGTAAACATAATTCTTATTAAATATTATTTATTCCTAGCTGAATTGCGAGAAAATTAAGACGATTACTGTTTATTATTACTTGTAGAAAATTCTAATGCTTAGAATACATATAATATTTTATGCAATCTCATTGAAAAGGGTAGAAAAAAACGGTATCGTATGGGTCACAGGACCATACGCGCACAGTCGTCGAGTAACATTTGTACCTCCATTATAGGCTGTATCCAAGTTCATAAAATACATAATTTAATATCTATTATAGTGACGGTAACAGGTAAGAAATGTTAATGAACGATCTGTAACCGTGTCTACTTAAGCTACTGTGAAATGTCCTTTGTACGTATGTACACTGCTAGTAGGTATTTACGTACACTGCTAGTAGGTATTTACGTAAGTAATATTGCAATCAGCGAGTTCGTAATCGTCTATACTCTATGTCATTACGCGCGTGTTCGCTATCTGATATGTTATTTTTCATATTACTACAACTCGACAAGTAATGCTCTATCTTAATTAGCGGGTTTATCGTACTTAATTATTTATAGATATAAGTTATAGGAAAGTGAAAAAATAAGATATTTTCTTAGCAACAAAATATGTGCAATAAATTCAAGCGATATTGATTTAGAAAAGATAATATTGAAGGATAACGGCGCGCACAAATTGAAAATAAAGACTGAGTTCGTAATATATCATGCGGGTTTCCAATATTTTAATGTAAATGTTCTTGACATAATATGGATGTCGTATCATAATCTGAATAACTATTGCTCTTCAGATATCGATGTAAAAATATACCTGGCAGGCACGTTAACCCATAAGTGGAACCTCAAGTGCTCTTACAAGCTATGAAAGCGACTAGGCTTAATTACCAGACGATTTATTTGTGGTTCAAGTAACGTTTTCCTCACGAATTAAAGGGTCACGTAAATCGACAGTACTATGTTACGCTTGAATTCTTTTATCAAGGGGTCATAGCAAATCCAAAAATAAAAATAGAATAATAATAGAAAATAATTAAACAATAAACGCTATTGTTTTAAATATTCACATGTATAGTACGATAAAAGAATTAAATATTTAATACAAGCAATCGTGTGTACGATTAACTTAATAACGTGTATGTGTACGATTACTTTAATAAAATGTTATTGCTGTGGTACGAGTAAATCTCGTGCATTTGAAATTTCCAAAGAAAAAAAGGGATGGTCGATTGGTTGGACAATTCTTGTTATTGGCTATTTAATTGGGTCCAGTCTCTTATCCTGCGATATTCTAGGGGTAGCGACCGGCGCTATACTACCAAAATGGTAGTTCTAATCTGCAGCTGGCGGCAATCACAAAATAATCGTTAGGAGGAGATGGTAGGCGCAAATCTCACTGAATCGTGATTCATCTAATTGATGAATCTTTCATATTGCGCTATCGGCTTTAATATAATTATTTTATAATTATATCTACACAGACATAAAAGATATTTATGTTGTATAAATATTACTTATTCGTATAAATAATAAGAGACTAAAGTAGGATATAACATAAATATTTATAGACGCACGTAATTATAATATTTTTAATCTATAAAATAAATGTGTGTAATTACTTTTATTACATCTTATTTAAATTTTATACACATGGTAAACTGATAGAATGAAATTCTTTTTTTAACTTTAAAACTTCTTTTTTTCTTTAGTTCTTATCTTTTTTCTGGATTTGTAATTATTCAAAGTTATCCGAGATAATTTGGTTTGGTTACGCAAGTTTCCTCCACATATTATATCGCCTTCGCGCATTGTGGTGAACACTTTATTTAATTGACATTGATCTAATACTATTTTCGTATTAATTTTAGACGGACACATCACCCTTAGAGTGCCGAGTGGTAAAGTGAAAGGAGTGCAAACGTAATTTTATGCTCTTAGCAAATTCTGGCGGCCATGCATTTTCCGAAACGTCGACACGTTTACGAGGGTGAGCATCCGACGGCAAAAGCGTGCGTGCTATAACTGTGCATCTATAAATAAACGATGAAATGCGGCAAGCGCGCGGCTTTAATTGGAAGGTCCGGACGCACGCAACGCTCGTTACGATGGGTTTTACTCAGGAATGTAATCAAAATGATGATCTCATCGAATCAAAAAGACACGTCTCGTTGTTCGAGGAGAGCGGCACTGCGTGTATCTATTGGCGAATCTCTATAAATTAGTACCTGCAACGCTCGTAATTGACGCAGAGATACGGCGCGTTGAAAGATTTTTATTGTATCCGTTATAATTCTAACAGGATTAATTACTCTTAAAACTAAACTAGGCGTTTAAAACGGGGCTGAGATCTTCATTAATGATAAAAGAATCTCAAAGAAATATGAATCAAAACGCAATTAACAATTCATGAGAATAATAAAAGAGATGTCGGATAGTTTGATATATGAGAAAGGGAGCAGGAACAGCAAAATAATTGAAAAAAAAAACGGACTTGGAGAATAGTCAGAATTATAAAATAGTTATACATATAGAACGGAAAGAAACAAAAGAATCAGAATCGCGGGGCATTTCACAGCCACCCTCTCGCAGAGGCTATGTCGTATGTCGTGATGCACAAGTTATTATATGTCAATAGATTTGTGTCTCGTCACATTTGTTTGCCGTGCACGCCCACGTATGCGTGTGCTTACTCTTCGGGGATGGCATTTGCGAGGGCTGGTTGGTGTTTGAGCTCGTATTACAAATTCATGGCGGTCGGTGAGGCAAACGCGGATCAACCGCGTGCACGAGATGAAGAGAGAAAATCCATATAGAACAGAGAGGAAACCCGAGCGAATATCGAGAGAGGAAAGGGTAAAATGCAGTGGCGTCAAACCAATTATTGGTAAAATCGCGTTTATTCGTTCGATCAGTAAGAAGCGTTACTTTATATAAAGTGACATAAATTATAAAGTTTCCTATGTATTTATTGAGAGTATTATATCTATACGAGAGCCTAGTATTATAACTCTCTGAAAGCATTCTTTGAATTAATAGAGTTTCTGTAGTAGGGCTGCCACAAAGTATCTATAAAAATTATCTTGCATTAAAAACTTATCCTCGAATATAGATTCTGATTGAATTCTCTCATTTACACTTCTAATGTATGTATATTTTGCCGATATTTCTAAAATCACTGGCGCCATTGAAGTGATAGGCAGGGAGTTCATGTAACCTAGAGAATGAAATAAGGGAGGGAGAGAGAGAGAGGGGGGAAGGGAGGAAGAGAGACAAGTAACGCACAACCGAATAGCAGAGAGGCGAACATAGAATGCGGCGAGAGAGGCAGAAATTGAGGGGCGCACCCGTTCCCTGTGGCCGTCGTCAATCAGAATTCCGCGAATTAGCGTTAACGGGCCGTTATTGCCGCGTCCATTTGGCTAGTGTACAGTTTGGGTCGTGGATATGAGCCCATAGATTCCCCATATTCTACGCCGTATGGGGCGATGGTGCTGCCGCGCATAGCCCACCGGAATCCGGTTAGTTACTGCCACGCGTTATGGACCGCACCACCTTTCTCTCTCTTTCATCCCCGTCGTTCCCTATCACCCTCTCCCTTCCGCCGCCCTATCTTTCTCCCTCCGCGGCCGTGGAAAGCTCCACCCTAGCGACGGGTACAACGCGAATGGCCGCGGTCTCTCTACCAGACTCTATGCATCTATCGATACCTATTTACCTGTTCGCGCAGGAGCAACGATTTCCCGTTTCTCTAGATAAATGTGCAACCGTAGGGATAAACGGAAATAAAGCGGGATAAAAAAGATCTTTTAAATCGAGCTAAAAGAGAGAGGTAGGAGAGATAACCGCTGAATGAAGCAATGGGCTGTATATTAGGCAATATATTAGGCTGTCAACTTTGCACAAGCAGCAGCAATATTAAGGTTGATAAATTAATAAAAACAATTAATAACGGTTGCCATGATGTAACTAACGTAAAATTAACGCGATGGAATATCCCACGGGATAATCTTTACACCGCAATGATTACACCATTGCAATAATTAATACCGACATATTTCTCTCATGGCGTATTAACATACGTAACTGTTTGTACCAAACAATTTAGGAAAATTATGCTCTTGGGTAACTCGCTATTAAATATGCAAAATTTTTGCGGATTTATACGAAAAAGCGATTCTCTTTGTTCGTTATAGTTGAAATCAGTTTACGCAACGCGAGGAAGGAACATTCAGATGAAACTGCATCTCGCTATAATGTAGGTGCGGTAATCTTAATTGATCATTGCCTTGTTTAAACCTTCATACATGGCGAGTTATTCTAGCTACCGATAATTCTCGTCACGTTCCTCGGCTTGTATGATCTGTCTCGTATGTCTGTCAGTTTTGTGCAGATGTCTTAATCCGATAGTATAAAAGTCCCGAGCAATTTATGATGATGTTTGAAAAGAAGAATTGCATTATTATTCTGCGCTTTATTCTTGTGCAATTACAGCACTAGAGCCCGTGCAATTTTATTTATATGCATAAATATAACTTAATAGATAACTTACATATCGCAAAAGATGACTATTATAATCTACTCATTTTTCATTAAAAAAAATTAAGAGAAATATGTCATTTTTACGAAAGATATTGTAACATTATCTTTATATTTAGCAAATCATGTTTGTTATTGCAACGATGTAACTGAGTTAATAAATGCAATTGTTAGCTCAGTTTTTTAGTTGACTGTAATGATCATCTGCGGTTGCGATATATATAATGCTCTACTATCAATTCGTAATTAAAATATCATACCTGTAGAAAGAGATCATCCATATTGATATAGATATTACATATGACAAATGTTTTGAGACGTTAGATAGATTCTGCGCACTTTTGCTGATCAACTATGATGAAGGATTTATAATTTCTTGTTGTTAAATAAACCTTATGATTTATGAGAGATTAAGATTTAAAAAATGTTGATTTTTTAAAAGCATGTCTACGAATCAAGTATCAAAATATACGAAATAACACAGTTCACGTCAGTCTCTGTACTGTCAACGATATACATATACCGTTGCTTTAATGCCACTGATTTCTTTACCTGCTAAAAAAACAACCAACATCGAACGCACCGCATCGCCGAAGAAATAGGGACAGAGGGGGCGATCTTTTCCAAGGACATTGAAGGGTCATACATTACGCGCTTCAGCCGTTTGTTTTGTCATCAACATAGCCGCAAAAGGGCTAAAAAAGGGCCTTAAAAAACGTCTTAAAAAAGGGCCTTAAAAAACCTTATAGTCACGGAATCGCAAGGAATTCCAAGGTTGACAATTAAAACCCGGAGAAAGAATAGCTACCGTCATTTCCTGCAACAGTGTGACTTTTTCCCCCATGGTGATCTGTGCCGAATTTAAAAAGGGCTAAGGGTCGGGAGTCTCTCAAGGGTTGTTAAAAAAGGAGTTTTGGTTAAAAAAGCATTTACCGGAGTGACAGTATGGGAAAGTTTATGATAGGAATATCCACAGTGGGTCTTACCAAACTCATAATTAAAAACAGAGGAAGTAAAGCTGTAGACTTGCAAGACCCGCTGCGCTTTGACTGACCGCAACTAGCAGTTTCACAATTACTTTGGCAAGAATAAAACATTTTTATATATATGTTTATTATATACAATATTCTTTTAAAAACTTTACTTTTCCTGTTAGAATATTATTTTCAACATAAGTAATATATCATTAAGGAGAAAAATAAACAGTTTTAAATAATGCTGTTTGCATAGAAATTGTCCAACACAGCATATATTTAATAAACTTCCTAAGGTAGTATTTTTCAAAGTTGCTAGAATGTTTTAGAGTTTGTTAAATAATAGTAAGTTAAATAATACTTTAATCTATATAAAAGCCTAGTTCTCAAATAACATTTTTTAATTGAATATAATATCAATGAATGTCTACAATCATACATTTTTCGCCGCTAGATCATTAACTGGCTAATAATATTAGGTTTAGAGAAGTATTGGCTGATAGAACCCACATCTGAGTAGCGAGAATCAAGCTTTGTAGAATCAATCCGTTCGCGCCCGTCGGAAATCGGTCTTTCGGTCCGTCGGATACGGCGCCCGTAGTAACATCGCTTGAAGCGTTCTATGCCCAATACAACGTCGTAAACCCCACAATTGCCTGCCTTAGAGGTAGCCTTGTTCCTTTGCTCCATCCTTTCTTAAGATTTTTTTTCTCCCAGGACAACATCCGATTGTGGATTCGAAGAGTTAGTGGGGTTAACCCTACACAAGCCAGTTTTCTTTCGACCTACGCGTATGTAACACTATCGGTAGAGGTTCTTCTCGCGTGCTTTTCGCGAAAAAACTTCAATATATATCGCAGAAATTTAGCTTTTTTCCATTAGTGACAGTGATGAGAAGTGATAAACATTTCGGCTCGACAAAAGACATTAAAACTCTATATTTTTATTATGTGGGGCGTGATGATTCTTCATTGTATACGTGTATAATGCAGTAATCTAATTAAACAATCAGGTAAAAAGCAATATCTACGATATATATTGCAATTTAGGGTTTATTTTTAATGAAGATGATAAATTTTAACGAAAAAATATCAAAACAATCACTGAATTATAAACGACTAAAGAAGCATTTTTCAATTTAAACTTCAAAGAACTGAATTAATAATAAAATTATATTCTTTATCTAATTTAAGGAAAAACTTACTTCAATAAAATTTTAATTTAAGACTTAGTTACAAAGAGATGTTTAATGCGCAAAATTACAAAATAGCAATAATAATATCTTCTATAAATATTTTTCATCATTTTATTCACAATAAAAAAAAAATCTTAGATGGCTTACAACAAAAATTACCGCGAGGCAGATGCAAAACGTCTTATATTTTAGTAGTATTTATAGATTTGCCATGTCTGATCCAAGACAAATAAACAGTTGTTAAATGAAAAATTTATGAGGTTGCTGAGCTATTGGGAACACAAAGCAGGCCATTAATTTATCTGTCGTGCATTAGTGACAATGGTTTTCTGGAATGCTCACAATAACATTTCGGTAAAAATGTCAGATGCGAAAATCATTTCCATCAACATTTTTGCGCTAACGCGAAAATATTTGCGAATATTATTTTAACGCACAATTTATATGAAATAAATATGATGCAAAAGCATCTACATATAAATATTAATTTTTATTATAGGTATGTTTGTTTTTTATAATCGATGTTAGTTTTGTATAACATGTAATGTGAGCTCATATAATGCGTTGTACATATAATAAATAATACCTTTGAATAACATTAAATTAACAGCATCATATTCGATGAATTCTTATTTTATATCAATGATAAAAAATTGTTTCACTATGTAATAAAATTTTCATAGTTTCTGATGTACTATTGTAAAAAAATTTCTAAAATAATTTTATATGCATTAATAATCAAACTTTAAGATATAACAAACGTTTTGTTACCAAAGATATAATATTAAAAAACTTCATCCGAAAGTCAATGATTTTAAAAGTAATTGGTAAATTTAATAAATGGTCCAGTTTCCAGTTTCAGAAAGCAGAAATAGATTTGGACTTTGTGTTCTTGCATGGTATAGAAAAGATAAACTGTAATCATCGGCGACGTCTCGTACTTAACGTCAATGAACTTCTTTCATAAAACATTATGCACTTAGAAAGATATTAAATATAAAATATAGTTAATTTTATTTCCATCTTATTTTTTCATAAAATTTATATCTTATCATTTATTATTAATTGCTTTAAGCAAGATCTTGATTAGAGTTGATATAAAAATATGTATTTTTTAATGCAATTTGATTGACAATTGAACAAAAAGAGCAAAGTTTGAAAACATTAAAGTTAATAAATTAAAAAAAAATAACTATATTGCAGTAATAACAAAAACATATTTCTAGTAATATTTGGTGTGTAAACGCTTATCCTACCGATGCTTATATTCATTGCCAGTAAACAGGAAATTGCGCAGCTATGCATCGAGAGATTAGTGACAAATAATTAAAAATTCACGTGATAGTCAGTAAAAAGAGAAATTTTAATCTACACAAATAAATAAACGCTTCCTTATGCACGTATAACGGAAATTATGTAATACTCAGTATGTGACTAACATCTTCGTGGATAGTGCGGTAAAATCGTTGGTGTTGGGATAGGTCGAGAACTCGTTGCCATATCAATATACCTAAGTGAAATGATACGAGGCAGCAGTAAAGTCCGACAGTAATGACGCATTAGGGGGTTGCCAGGCCGATTTAGCCGGCTATCAAACAAAAGGCAACTTTTACTGGATCCGGCCAAGGCAGTGCGGCGTGCGCGCGCCCGTTTTAAGAGGTTCGGTTGGGAGAGAGCGCGCCGGCCACTTATACCTGACGGTTTATGCGTTTTATAGGCGCGACGTGCGTTTCGTGTGCCAAACAGCGCATAAAAGTGCAACCAGATTGGCCATTCTCGTCGTTACCACGTCACGGATTATTCGCGATGTTTCACGCAGCAAAATCAAGTCTGCCTGTTGACTCCGAATTATCTGCCAGCAAAATCCGAAGAAAAAAAAACATTAAACGTGTATGCGTGTGCGGCTGCGATTTTATTTCTGTGTATTCAGTAAAGTCGTATACAAACTAGAATTAACTGATAAAATATCTGTCTCGATAAATTTTAGTAAATGTTTCCAAAAATATTCTCGATGTATAATTTTTGTCTCATATTTTACTTTTTAAATTTAATTTATATTTATTTATAATTTTTCACCTTTTCTAATAAAAGCGTAGAAACAAGATTAAAAATTTTGCATATTAAACATGCCATGTCAGATAAAAAATTTCTTAAAAAGTTTTATCGAATAAAATAATTTCGAACAAAAAAAAATTAAAAATAGCAAATGTTTATCTCAGTGTAGCAGCGATAATATTTCATGCAGATTGCTTTAATAACAAATGCATATGTATTCCACTAATTGTAATATATTGCCAACATTCAACAGATTTTATTCAATGCACATGAAGTAGGTATATCAGTAAATCACGATAGAAATAATAGTTGGTTAGGCTAATTGTAAGTGACAATCATAAATGGGACTTCGAAGCCAATGATTTCTAATCTTTTCAATCTAACTGATAGTGGAGCAACACTCTCAGATATAATCTTGAAATTTATTGTAAAGTATTGTTAATTCTATATTTGAGAAAGCAAAGTGTCATACGGTGTCATATTTATGTATTCTTCAATCCTGAGAACTCGTTCTAGTATTATGCACACTGTTAAATTTAATTATAACTTCATTATACATATATTTTTTTTTCCTTTAATATATTTCTGTTTTATGCACAATAAAATTGTCTCTATTATTTCGTGAAATACCGTAATCCAATGTCGCGTAGTTCCATTCATTTTCTAAATATCGATCAAACATAATTTACAACCCCGCGTCAGTTGTGATACGAGGGAAGGGAAGGGAAGAACAGACAGAAGGGAAGACTGGGGAAGGGAAGGTGGAAGATAGGATTGATGAGATCAATATGCAGTAAGTCTGAGCACGGCGTCCGGAGTTAATGGCGGAGATGCGTTGCGGAGAAGCTTTAACGTTCCACTAGGTGTGAAATATTTTATTAGCGATATCTTTGCGTTACATTCAAATTGAAAATTTCGCAACAATAAACAATATCCGCAAAATATGTTTTATATAGCTTAATAATAAAAATTGTTGCACAAATACATAGAAACATATGAATTGTGCGACTACAAATATATAGGTGTAGTGGTATAATAAACTTTATTATACATATAAAATGTTTTAACCGTATTTGTTAAGGTTTCTTTGAATGTTTTTGTGATTGCAGTAGCATGTATATAAAAGCAAAATTTTATTTCTTTCCCGCAAGATAGAAGTAGCAAAAAATGGAACTTTGAATCGTATCAAATTTAATTCAATCTTTATGACGCTGAATAAAAAAAAGATGAAATCTCGATTTTTACCGCTGGTACCAGAATATGACAGGACCGGTTTTACGATGCACGCTCCGATAACATTCGATTTCGCAATACGAATATATGTGGAGCAAAAGCAACAAATTTTCATCAGTAAATTAAATTGGAACGTTATATATTGCAAATATTATATATGTGAACACTTTTAATTATATTTTAAGAGACAGAAATATTCTGTCTATATGTTCGAAGGTGTGAAAACAAATGTTTTTACTTCTTTATAAGAAAAAATTGGAGATCTTAATATCTATTGTAAAATTTCATTAATTTAATTTATTTAAGTGCATTGGATCATTAAACAATTAATTACAAAAGTCGGAAAAAAATACGATTACAGTTTTCTAATTTGTTTATTTTCTAATTATGAATTATACGTATTTTTCGATTTTATTGAATCTAAAGCAATTTTAATATCTTAACAATTTTGAGCTTATAGCAAAATACTAGAACGGCTTTATATTACAAGAAGTATTGTAGTAAAGTTATGCATATGGTTGGCATAATACTTGAAGTAGTAAAGCAACCGTTCATGAATGTGATAGTCGTTTTAATGATTCTACTTTATCGTTTATTAATTATCTGAAATGCACATCAAATCAGTCTGGTTTGTAATGAAGTACCATATATTTAATTTACAATTCGCGATGGGATAAATTAATGGAATACTATCAACAGCATAATAAATGGTCGCGTTATCGAGTATAAACATTCACAGAGTTACTCTGTTTGTCGTAGGTGAAAGCAAAGTAATTATCTAGTGCAGAGCTTTTCAATTCCCTGCACATCGTGCAAAGCCATTAATAAATTTATGAAATATTTGTAGCGAATCGAATATGACAAGTTTATAGCAGATCTTATTTGTTCGTAGCAGATCTTATTGCGAAGTGGTTGCCCAGTTGATATTGGAATTTATAGCGTATTGTTAAACAAAATTTTTACATAAGCGTAAATAAAATATCTTAAATTATTGCCCCACAACTCAAATAGTATAAATTTACACGGTTGAAGTCTGGTAATGGAAAATCTTAGTAACAAAAAATATTAAGTTGAGTTATGAAACGCGTTTAATCGTAATATAAATTCGAAAAGTGTAAAAAAATTGCGTAGGTGGTAACGCAAATTTAAGATTGCATTCTAAAGATAAATATTATTTTCTATTCAGAATTGTTTAAAGTAGATTGACCGTTAAGTAGCCAGAACGTGCTTTAGATTTGGATCGCGCCATTAGTATCGCACTTCTGCTGGAATCGGCCGGCGGCACGTGTCAAAGGATGGGCGAAGTAAAAAAAGGAATAAGAAGACGAAGGAGAGAAAGAAGAAAACAAGCGCCGCCGAAGCGGCCGAGGAGGAAGGAGGAGAAATCCAGTGGCGCTGTCTCGAGATACGCAGGCGCGGGACGCGAGAGAGGAATAAGAGAGGCGCATATGTGAGGGAGAGATAGGACGGTACAGCCAGCCAAGATGGCCGTATCCCACTTCCCCGGCTTCCCTCGCTCGGTCCTCCGGACAGAATGCCTGCCGCGACGAAAACCAGCTTTGTACCGCCGAACAGAACACACGCACACAACCGCGAGGATCTCGCGCGTATACCGACACTTACCACAAACATTTCCAAAGCCGTTTCCGACCTCCCTCCCGCCGCGGCGTCCTCTCTTCGACTCATCATCCGGCGTCGGTGGTTAAATGCCTTTTCGGTGATCCGCGACGCTTCGCGAATTTCAAAATTGTCATCACCGTCGTTAATTTTCTTCGCGACACGCACGCTGACGTCCCCGAAACTTCGTTCGGAATGCCTACAATACTAAGTTGCGCCGTTGTAGCGTGAGACGAGTAGCCCTAGAGATGTATGGGGGATCAGGGTCAGAATAGGGGAGATAGGGTAGAGGGGCATCGAGCCGCCGCGCCGTTTTGGCGATGCTCTATTTCGTTAAAATTATCGCTGGATACTTATATCTGGATGTCGCTTTCACGGTTCCGTTCCGCGACATTTTATTATTTACACTTTTGAAATAAAAGTCAAAAAAGATTATTGCACTTTTTATTGTGTCAGACACATTGCGAGAATACTTACCGGATAAGATTTATTACGTAAATGATAAATAAACGTAATATGATAAAGATTTTTGCCGAATTAAAAACATATAAAAATCATCTAATTCGACAAATATGTGACAATTATCATGACGATATCGATCGCTCAAGACAATGGCCTGTCGTGCTCACTAAGATAAAAAAGAACATTCTTAAATGGCATATCAGTAGAAAGAGATTGTCGCGGTATAGAATATCGCTCTCAAGCTGCAGAAAGGCGGACAGAAGAAACGCAACGCAGAATGGAGGGAAAGAGAGATAAAAGAGAAGCGACGGAGGTTGTGACACGAGGACCGCGCGCGCATGATGGAGGGAGTATCACCAAGATGGCTGCTACAGAAGCAGCGGCATCCACATCGCGTGCCGCGACAATCACGTCGAGTCAAGCGTTTCTCGAAGTGGAAGTGCAAATCGCGTCACAGTGTTGTTTTTCTGCATATTAATTCCAATCTGATCTCGACAATCCTTAAGACGTATTTGCAAATTTAAGAGTAACATATTTTAATTGATATGAAACGACCACGCCCAAGCTGCGGGCGGCCATTTTGTAATGTCAGCTGAGCGCAGTGCATTATGGTAGCCAGTGATGCAACCCTAACAACCGACGCTCGCTTTACCAACCTTCATTGAAGTTCCATTCATCAGGTATTTTCTGTACTATTAATGTTTCTGAGCATTTTTCATATTTTTTCACTTGTGTAACTACGTCTTTTTTATATTAATCTATAATACGTCTCTTTTTATAGTAATCTATAATATATACTTTTAATTAACACAAATAGATCAGTAGACATTACTAAAAGCTGTTTCCTTAAATATGATACACGACTGTCTACATTATTTTATTCATAATTATTGATGTAACGTAATCTGCGATATTTAAAAAAAAAGTTTTATTATGAGATGATAATATACATCAGCTGTTATTAATAATGTAATTGATTGTTTAGATAATTAATTAAAATTTAATATTGATTTCGAAGCATTTAATAAGACATAATCACGCTTCTAAGCCTGTTTATTTTAATTTCAATAAATTAAATTCTTACCACTAAGCTGAAACAAATTTTATATACGAGTTTTGTGTATTGTAACGAATTTCTTATTGTTTTATTTGTTTTTGTATAGAATATAGACTGCTTTTTTAAATTTTCATGAGTACTATTTACTCTTTAACATTCGCAATTTACAAGTTCTCGTAAATAACTGACCAAGTTCTCCACCGTTCTCCATCGTAAAAGAGTGCTGATATCATCGCATTTTAACAGATCACAAAACGTATCCACTTACACTTCATTGCCTAACACACTGAGTACTTTAGCTCGAGTTTCACGGTATGTTTCGACTCCGCGCACGTTATATAAACGTAGTATATATCAGATAAATGTTTTCTCTTCTTTCACAGTCTCTGCCATATTTGCTTACAAGTAGCGAAAAATCGCGCATAGTTAAGTATTCTCAGATTTCTGATAAACTCGTCAGCGAAACTGAGATCGAATTATGGATTGTAAAATTCTACAGTTTCTACTTAATTGATATTATCATAATGTGACATGGTTAAAAGAGATAAATAAAAAATTATAAAGTTTAAAAATAAGAAAGAACATATGTAGGTACTTTATACATATAATGAAATGTCGATTTCGTATATCGTTTCCTAATAAAATATGCAAAACAATATTGAAAGATGTTTTATGCCATGAAATTAGTAAATATCGTAGACTAACAGAGAGATTGAAAAAGAAAAAAAATGAATAGAGAAACAAATATGGCGAGGGAAATAATCATGCATTGAAAAGGCGACTTGAGAAAAGAAAGAGATATTGTCACAAAAAAGCGATATTGTAACAAAAAAAAATAGAGAGAGAAAGATGAACATTTATCAGGTTGAGACGAAAATAGGGGGTGACAAACATTGTTAGGAAAAGGAAAGGAAGGAAATGTACATAGCAAAAAAGGAAAGGAAGTATGAAAAAAAAAGAAAAAGAAACAGAGAGAGAAAGAGAGAGGATTAAAAAGAAGCGATCGTGTCAGGATAAAAATAGAAGATGAAAAATGATCGCGCGGTGGCGTACGTACGTAGCAAAGATAGCAAATTGAAAAAGAGAGGAGGATTACATCTTTAAATAAGAGACTGAAAAAGAAGCGCTTCCATCTCCTTAAAACGTTTAAGAACGGAATCATCAGAAGAAATGGATACAACGAACTTTTATTCTACGTAAAAATAACAGAAATATAAGTAATAAGGAAAATGATTTATGCATCAGAAAAATATGAAGAATTATTTGGAAAAGGGGACGCAATAACGAAGTTGAGATTATGGAACGCAGAAAAGAAACGGACAAAGGAAGATAAGAGCGTAAGGTCGCGTTCTCATTGGTTTCTCGCATAGCTCTCCTCTCGACTGGTCCATCTCAGCACTTTTTCAGAGTGTGCACATTCCCCAGATCTTTCTTCGTGGCCCCGATGAACCTGCGTGATGAAAAGCTTACCAGCCCACGTAGAACCTTTTTACACTCTGTACCCCGCGTTGACCCTGTCCAAGCCTACGCGCAGGATATCTAGGACTAGTCCGCGACTTCTGTTTCACATACACAGGCGATCGTACACGCGCGCGCGTATGATCTTATCTCGTTCCATTGTTCTTAAACCACAGCGTCTATGTCTTACATACACGCTTGATCGCATAACAAGAGTCGTACAATATACAATTCATCATAAAAACTGTACATCGCCACTAGATATTACGTAACAAGGAAGGAATATATTCGACTCCTGATTTTAGCAACGTGTGAACGCAACAATAATATATAGTATGATTGTATATAACACATACACGTACTATATTATACATGCATTCTGCGTTTAGCTAGGATTATGCAGTTATATACTGCATATCCTATGCGCAACAACATACATATATGTTATTAATGCAGTTTGGCAATTCACAACCACTGTTCTGCGATTCTATCTGCAGAGTCTGTTATTTCTATAATTCTCCATATTTTGGCGAAGAACATACTTAATGCAAAAAATATGCAACGATTGCATTATCGTGTGCTTTTCGAAAGAATGTGAAATTTCCAACACAAAAAATTTTTATTTATATGAAAGTATTATATTCAAAATATATTTAAGTAAAGTTTTTTCGGATATAAATTATTGCTGCCATTTTAGCGCTGATCGTGTTAAACTTTAATGAGATATGGTTGGAAATTCTTGTTGATGTAACCTACGCGCTTGATGAACTTTTTATCACTTGTCAAATGCGGCTACCGCAAAGTGTTATTATTACGTCTGACACATTGCACATTGCAATTGATTTTACTGCTGCTATCAAATGGTAATCACAGTACGCCAAAAGTGTTGGGATCTACAGATTAAGCTGTCGCAAGTTTTCTGATTAAAGAAATTATATTTTTTCTCCGATTTGTCACAGAACACTCAGCTATATTAGGACGATTGCTATCGTTTCTTCGATCATTTATTCCACGCCATCTCACCGCCACGTTGTATTTGCCGATTTTACGTTATTTACACATGCACCCGCGGAAGCTCATTTATGTACTCCACTTATCTCTCTAATCTGACGCGCGCGCGCGTGTTCAGTCATCGGCCTGAACTTGTTAGCGCCTAAGGTTATCGTGTGTAATATCGTTTACGCTTATGCTCCTTCATTGCTTTAAGTAGGTAGAAACCAGCAGTCGTGAAATAATTGGCAGAACCTCACCAGGAATCGTAATGTTTTTTGTAATTATCGATTTATGTCTGTTCTGCTTATATAAAACGCAATTTGCGTTGAAATCATTATTTCAAGGATTCTATCTCCAAAGAAGAATGCAGTCATTAAAATAATTATAGCATAACTACATACATATATAATTATATACAAAGTATAGCTTACATTAGTCATACTTCATGCACAACAATTATTAATAATTATATTCTTAAATATGATGATTATATACAACGTTGAAATATAAAGATTTTTCGGTGATAAAAATTTATTTATATAGATGGTTTTTGAAATTATATCTTTTCTTGATCCTACCGTAATTAAATCAAAATTAATGATAAATATCTTGCTCATGTAGCATTGATAATTTGAACATTCTTATATTAAAATTTCTTGATACAATCTGTGTTATAAATGCCTACAAAGTTAAGAGCTAATGTCAATTATTTGTATAGCTGGTATAGCAGCTTAGACAAGTTAGAATATATCTCCTGAAGACAATTTTCCCTAGTATTACGCCTGTTAAGCCTCACAGTACCTATATTTGTTTGCAATTCTCTATATAAAAACAATTATTTTATATGAACAACTTTCTGCCTTTGTCTTCCGATCGAGTACTGAATTACTTTTAGCAAAATTTTTCACAAAATTATTGTTATTATTTTCGTCAATTTGTAAACTTCTTTACGTTACATGAGGATTTTATTATGAAACCAGAATTTTGGAGCACACAAAATATTTTTGATATCTAGTTGAAACTAGTACCAAATTTTTTTAGAGTTTATGATGTGAATTCCGGACAACAGAAATTCGATAACCATAATTTTGATCTACTTTATTGCATGATTTGGAATACAGCGACACTAAAAATAGTCTTTTATTACACATGTACTTTGCGATATATTATCTAACGAGCATATGATATAAACTTCAATTGAAATATATTATGATAATATGTGATATCATTATCATCTTTCGTTTAATTGTCTAAAAAACTCAAGTTGAATTTTTCATGTTTGTATTGCTGTTATTCTGATGTTAGTTCACTGCGCTTGATATAATCATACAGGCAGGAAAGCGCGTAATAACAGAGCGTTTACAGAACGAAGCACACCGATTTCATTGTCCCTGTGGTTTACCAATTTACGGACCATTACGGCTAACTCCTACAGGCCATACTGGGCGCGAGATGGTCACGTCGTATCATCCATTATTCATCACCCTCTTCCCCAGATTTCAGTACAATTTTGTCCGTTGATCCTGCGCTCTGTCCATATTCTCTTTATAAATTTTTTCGCAGTACAGGTTTTTACCTGTTACGTGTTATTAGTTCTTTCAATTAGTGTCACGGATTTCATTATTATCCGAAATAATAACACGTGCAAAATGGATATGACAGTCCGACTGCAACACTTCTAATTTAACAAAATATAAGAATATAGATTCACGAGATTAAATATACGTAAATGGAAAAATAAGATAATATACTCTTTAAGTAAACGTTATCTATTTATACACGCATTGTTATCTTTCTAATAATGTTTACGTGATAATCTTTTAATGTAATTTATTATTGTAATTAAAAAGAGAATTGATATGTTTAGTTTTAAAATATTATATTTTTCTATTGTGAAATATTTATACATATATATTTTTGCATTTTTATTGAGTTTTGTAATATCTTGACGAAGAACAAAAGAATGTGGAATTTTATGGAGTATTATAATCAACTAAGAATCTTCGCGAAATCTTTTCTCACGTTTTAATCAAGACAGTGTCGTATATCTAGCACATAATTTATTCTTGTCACATGTTACTGTGCTTAATATCTCAAGATCAAAACAGATTGTCCGCCACGCCGCAAGCGGAATGGAATGTCGAGGAACGTGTACAATTTTTCTGACGCAGAGGATACCATATTTTCCTAGCCAGTCTTGACCTTGACGTCTACAAAAGGAATGTTGTGCAAGATGGTCCAGAGACTATTTTGGAGGCGGGGTTGCCGAGAAGGATTCCGGGGGTACAAATACCTGAAGTCACTCCCCTTTCTTTTAGAGCGTCTCTCAGTTTAGGATCCGCCCGATTCTATGCCCTCTCTCCAATTCAAATAACCTCCATGAAAGAAATCATCATGGTAGTTGCGTCTAAAACGACTTTCGTGATGGAAGACGCTGACCTAAATTCGGTACAGAGCGCTTTAATAAAGACATTCTTCATTCAGCTTTTGTATTAAAGCATATCGTCGGTTGTAAATCGTCGTCGTCCTTTGTGGATTTTACACTATCATTGCTTTCGCAAGGGTTCTGAAGGGTTGTGCCTGACGCATTGAACTTTATTAATATCTGACATAAAAGGTATTGTCCTCCACTTTTTCGTTATGCGGCTGACGCGGTTCTGCATGGAACGAATCATACGATTATGTTCTTATTAAAAAACGGAGATGTTCTGTGCTCTCATATTTACGGCAAGAAAATCAATGGACTATACAATATATATACAATATATTGTAAAAAAAATATATCTACAAATTATGATTTTAAAAGTCCAAAATTATTGTGTAATAATTTTATTTAATCATTTAAAAATTTATGAAATATGTAGCAAAACAGAATATTTGAAGTACTACATAGAATTATTATGTGACTAGCAAGTTTTGTAAAATTTTGTATGCTTCGTGAGATATTTTTCGCGCAATCGTTGAGATAAATTCTTATATGTTCTATATATTTCTCTCCAGTCCTATATTTCTCCGTTTTCACATTTACCTCCATCACTTTCTTCGATCCTCTTCCACCGATTTATTCATGTTATGTTCGTGAACGTTTGAATTGCAAATTTACATCATACAGTCAATTCTATGGCACAACATGCCGAAGCTTTGAGTTGCAGAGTAATGCAATGCATTACTGTTGTATTAGACGCGATCTTGAACGGTTCAATGGAACGAGTATTAATATACACGCTCGATGTTATACGTAATACTATCTCCCGTGGTCTTGTTGCTATACGAAATTTGCTGATTGAGACTTTGCGGCGATTGGTTAGATTATCTCGTACTGTATATAGCGCAGTTTCAGCTTGATGCTATAACGCGCTAGAAAACTATTCACAGATTATTCAACGTAATGTACATGCTAAGTAATGAAAACTTATCTTTTATGTTATTATTGACTTTTTACATATACTTATTATGAAATGGCATGTGCCACGAAAAGATTTTGAACAAATCAGAATTAGAAAAATATAAAACATTATTCTATTTAAAAAATCTTAGATTTAAATCGATGATTAAAAATCGTAATGTGTGATTATATGTTTTCCCTTTATTTTTGTAGAAATTTGAATAAAATTAAGTTTAAAACAAATAAAAAATTTAATATTATAAGAGCTGAAATCTGACGCAAGAATTGCATGATCATCTGTGATAAGTTCTCCGTCAATCTTAATGTGACACGATCAGAGCACAAAGAGCATCAGTGTTCTTATCAAACAGAATATCATTGTAGGGCTCAGAATCAGGCATTCATTATTCATTTGATACAAACAGCGAATTCAGAAGCTTATGCTTCGATGATCATATTTATACAAAGTAAACGCGTTCAGTGTTCAGATATTCATAGAATATTACGCCATATGCTTTTATATACTCATTTACAGTTTACAGTATAGTGTGCCGGATTCTCTATATTTCCCTTCTATGGATTCTTTTTGAAATAGCATTTTTATTAAACCGAAATACTTTTTAACAATATAAAGGGTGTATATAATAATTTTACATAAATATCATTATTAAAAATTTAACATATGCAATAAATGAAATAAATATTGGTGCATTTTCTTGCATTACGTTATACAAAATATATATCTCTTTTCAGATCGGATGTCCAACTTGCTGATTCATGGAAAAATAGAAAACGTCGTCTTTTTACATTCAACATGACAAGGTAAGATATTAATATTAATTTTATTTATGCAGTATTACAAATTAGTTTTTATAAATTATTACGATAAAAAAAAATATACGACAAAATTTTTTTATCTAAACCAATTATAAATAAATTTTTTCTATAGTATATATTCTATAACGGACAAATGTCGCTCTTTACAAGGATATAATTCGTGTTCTCTTACAATGTTAGTATAATTAATGGTTCTCTAGCAATAGCTTACCCGCACCCTACCATTAGCTCTAAGTATTTATGGCCTCATTCATTTCATTTTATGTTTCAATTCAAACGTATTGATGCAATTTACCTGTGTGTTTTACACATAGTATATTAAAATAATTTGCTCATTTTATTTTATTTCATAAATTTTAGTGTGTGTATTTATAAATATTAAATTTGTACACATATAAAATATGTGTATAAAAAATTCTATAAATGTACATATATATAGATTATGGAATTTTAAAATATTTCCAGAAATCTATTATAGAATATAAAAGATATAGAAACACACACCCATGAATCGAAATATTTCAATCTCTGCAATAAATTATGGATTGTTACATTCTATTTTTTCATAAAATTTATTAATATCTCTGTAAAGTAAATTATTTAATTCGATATCCGATTCTCATATGTTTTCTTCTATCGACAATTATCGATTACGCAGACATCAAGCTACCAAAAACAAAGCGATTTTAAGTAGTTGTGCCATCAAAAACGTAACGCGAGCATCAGGTAGTAATTTATCTGATGTTATTTAATTATATGACGTCTAAATGACGAATTATGTGTTTTTACGATGTTCTAACATCCAAAGATCCTCAGGTGAAGGTTTCTACTAACGGTTATTCTTTGCCTTACCTCACTAGCCTCACCTGCGAGAAAGTTTCTCAATCGGTAAGGTAGATCACTCTTAAGCTTTAACGAGTCTTGAACGTATTAAATAAATTGGTCGTCAATTACTACTGGGTTATAATAGCTGTCCTCGCGCGTTCCTTTCTTCTTATTACAAACTCGTTTTATTCTTGATAATTTTCCAGTTACTTTTTTTGTCTCGCAAGAAATTTGTTCATACGTCTTTCAGTCATTATCATACTCGCAAGTGTCGATGTTCTCGTTTTAGTTATTAATCTGTAACAGAAAAAATAAACATATAAATACCATGTTTTGTCTCGTAATTTATAAATGCATCTGTGCATCGAGAAAATTGATAATGACAACTGTCTTATTTGTAAAGATAACAGCAGTGATAGTTTGAATTTAAAATTTTTGAGATTGTGCAATACATTTTAGATATTTATATGCGTCAATGATTATTGTAAAATTCCTAATATCGACTGCGAAACTACAGAAAATTCGATGCAACCTTTACAATCAGGTGATGACACGAAAGACCGCCAGATGGCAAAGGAAGCATCTTCCAAATCCTTGCTATGTGATTTTATCTTTACTCCTGATGCACTGCCGATCAATATAAGTGCTAATTAATAAGATTTTTAAAAATTTATGAACTTTTAATGGTATGATAAAGCAAGAATAACATTGTCTAGTTAGAAAAGCTATCGTAAAATACACACGCACATGCTAATCCATTTAAGATTATATCTTTTGGAGTACAGTACGCTGTTAGTAAAAATTACCCAGTAAGTAAGAAACGTCAAGAAACATTTCAACTACATTGCATTAATGTTAAAACGTTGCTGTAATGTAGTTAAAATGTTTCTTGATGTTTCTTGCTTACTGGGTAAATTATTACATAATTAAAAGAAATTATATTTTAAGATTTTAGTTTTTATATTATTAATATTACACAATCAAAGAAATTTTTATTTATTTATATTATCTTCAAATTAGATGGTATATTTAACATTTCGATTAAAACACTCAAAACGTAATTCGCTAAAATATTATCCAGTTCACTATTTTCTTTCGTTGTCATGTTTCGTATTTTGAGTTTCACAATCTTTACGTAAGAAATAATAACAGCAATAATCTCAATGTTATCTTAAAATGTCAATGTTTGTTGATTAAATATTATTAAATTGAATATGAAAAAGAGAGATGCGAGATAGTGAGTGCGTAGGAATGTGCAATACAAAAAGCAATGTTAATATAGAGAAAGAAGGAAGATTCAACCAGAATGAGAGCCCAAGCAGTGCGTTGAACCATTGCTTGGAGAAAAGTGGAGGAGCCAAAGCCACCAGAGCGATGAAGAATGAATGCTGGTTTAGCAAGAGCGCAGATTTGCCTGACTCGGGTGCAATGGCCCCATCGTTTTAGTGTTCGTCTTCTCGTATAGCTACGCCTCCTAATCCCTCTTTCAAAATTCTCGTTTTGTCATTTTAATTTTTTTTTTAGATCTATCTATAGAGTGAACCATCTATCATTCACATGGATTTTTTTTATCGATAGTTAGCGATGATACCTGCGTTTTTGCTCGTACCGCGTGGAATATATCACGGTATAACAATAAGCACGAAATACTCAATTTCTACAGCGTGTAATTCAAAACTAAAATACACTAACATAATGACAGAAATCATCGACGAAACGTAATAACATACAAGCAGTAGATAGGTACTTGACTTTTATCGGTAGATTCATCAAATTTAAATTCGTTAAAACGATATTTGATACTAAAGGGGGATCTTTGAAACTAGCCATTCGATGTAAATGCCGTTTTAAAGAAGGCATTTAGGCCCATTTTTGAGTATCCATATGGCCCGTTACACCTTCCCCATTCACATGGTGACTTTCCTCACGCCCCCACTATATTCGACACGCGCCCTTCTACGTTATAAGCTTAAAGGCCCTGACTTTTACGATTCTGTTCAAGTGGTCATAAAACCGAAGTTTATTGCCGTCATGATTTTCAAGCAAACGGGCTGCCACCTGTCGGAGTCTCGCAAAGCGAAAACTGTATTGGGTCTTCATCAACGGCACCATCAAATTAAAAGCTTAATAAACTTTTATGTAATTTATACGCTTATTCAGTGTAGCGATCAACGATGTGTATATATAGTGAAGATACAACCATCTATTAGGAGCAGTATAACTCTAGCATTATGTATTACATTCTTTTTTATATTTATATTATTTATAATATTGTATTTATTATCTATTATTTATAATAATTAAAAATAGGATGTAGGAGCTAGTTTTTATATAGCTGACTGTTTAGCAGATTATTTGAACATATTGCGGATGTTATTTTTCTCGTTTACTTAGAACGGTCCAACCAATTTGCATTTATGCCGACTTAAATATTCGAATTTGGATATCTTTTACTCTCGTGTATTTTTGAGAGCACAGCAGGAAGCTAATATTCTAAGTATTCATAATGACAAGAACGAGTAAGCAAATAACTAGGGTCAGCTCTAGCGAGCAGCTTATGATGGGCATTACTCGGCTCGTTACGGAATAATTTACGAGGTGCGAACCGCGGGGACGATAATCCAGCGACATTTACATCCCAATAAACACTCCCGATACTAGCGTGGCACGCGCCGTGAGAAGTTGCTTATTTGACTACTGACCTCACGGAGCTCACTTTTACGACATTTTAATTGTGCGATCGTCGTTTAATTGATCAGTAAAATAAGGGTAAATGCCTCGTAAAAGGCGTTTACGATAATATATTCTTATCTTTACATTTATTTTCATATCTACATCATCCTCGCATCGTCAAGTAGCCTCGATATCGGACCGGTTCGATCTAATGCAATTTCAAATGATCGAGATGTTTCATAATGCTCTTCGTTCCTAAACCCGTTTACCTTCCCGTTTAGCGCACGACTTGTCGATCAGGCTATTCCACGTCACGACAAATTTACGATGTTGCTACTGCAATAACGATAATCGCGAGATAGCTCGTTGATGTTGGTCGTTTGAATGTCTGAATGGATCTGGCGAGGCTAGTTCGCTACAAGACTCAAAGGTGGCGGTGCACGTATCCCCACGAACGGTCGTAGAGGAGAGAAAGAGAAGGCAGAAACATTGCGTGACGCGCGTGCCGCGCGGTCCTCCATCTCCCTTTCTTTCTCTCCCTCTTTCTCTCTCCGGTACGGGCACACAGCGTGCCTGTATCCACCGGTATCTCGCACGTTTCGGTAGTGGGAGTCCGCGGGGCGGTGCCTAGCCGCTCATGGGCGTCGTTCCGACTTGGAACTACTTTCACACGGCGTAGGAACTTTCATGCCACACCAGCGCGGTATTCGTGACGAATTCAATTCTGATTGGTCCTTAAGTATAACCTCCTCCCTTAGCGGCACATTCTCCCTCCTCGGCACTATCGCAACGGCACTCGCTCCGTTTCGTCTTGCTCTTAGCTGTTGCAATTGCGCATAACGTTCTTTCTTTTCTTCTTTACCCTCCTCCTGCCCCGTCTTCTTATCCGTTTCTGCTCGTGTCCTTACGTGCTTTCATCCCTCTCTTATTTGCTATCTCGTCTCTTCTCTTTCTTTCGTGCGCCGCGACGAGAAGTTCTTTCCTCTTTCCTTCCGAAGTCTTATCTGGCTCGCGCGTCTCAAATGTGACGCGCACGACGAGCGAGTACGAATTTAATCTGGCGGTACGTCGTTGAGTTACTGGAACGCTCGATAGGTGGCACTGAGGAATCGTATCGTGAGAAAGAGGGAGAGGTTAAATCGAATGGGAAGGGAGAGGACGAATATCGTTGAGAGGTGGAGCGAGACAGAATCAGAGGGTGAGAGAGCAATTGTGGGGGGAACGCATTGGGGGTGGAAGAGGGGGACAACAACGACAGTAGACAGAGCGAGAGAGCTCGGTTATCGTACCAGGAGGGGATGGTATACGAGGAACAAGGAGGGATACGGGCACTGCGATCTCTCCGTTAGGACGTAGTACTCCGGAGGAAGAGTACGGCGCGAGTGAGAAGCGACAACCGCACGAATGGGTAGGAGTGACCGTGACGGAGAGTGAGAGAGAGAGTGGACGGAGAAACGGTGGTTGGTGAAACAGGGAAGGAAACTTCGGAGAGAGTGCGAGAGAAATCGACTGCGAAGAACAGAGACGAAACGAGGTGAACGAGCGAGCAAGAGACGGACGACGGTACAGAGTGGCGGTACACGGGGCGCGAGAAAAGCGGTAGTGTGCCGTGGACCACCGCACTGGCATACCGTGATTCGTTACGATCCCCATCGTCCTCTCTGACTCGTACCGGACCAGACAGTCGTCAGCGAAGTCACAATACGACAAGTGCTAGTGCAGTGCGAACTAGCGGAGTCACTTTTGATTCCGTGACAGATCGACCGGCTTTTCAAGAGGCCTTTACCTGATCGAACGCGAAAATTTAGTTTATTTTAAAAAGAGGAAGAGAGAGAGAAAGAGAGAGAACCGCCCGCGAGGGTGGCTGTCGCGTGCCGGCTGACCGAATCGTCGTCGGGCGAGCACGCGGTAGAGGAACCCACAGGCAATTTTATAGCCCGTCTTATTACCTAAGTTTATTGCATCGTAACGGTTTAACGATCATCGCCTGTTTCCATAGTCGAGACCACCAGTTTATGCTTTGCCTGTAGCGGTAACCATAACAAGACCATAAAAGCCCCCGGCCGCTGACATGAGACCCATTCTGAATTACACTCTTACGGCCTACTGATATTGACACTCTGGGTGTAACCAGCTATACCTGCCGATGACTTTTATTACCTCTTAAAATTGTTTAATGCTCGTTTATTTGTCCCTCGTCAACTCTATCACTTGTCGCCACCCGTGTCAAACATATCGCTTTCTTAAGCGCGTACGTTTTAACTTGGAACGTAGTACGAGGTCAGAGGTTTTAACTTCTGTTTAATTTGAACAAGTTAAATCGGTGTAACCCGGCATCGGAATTGGAGTACGGACTAGTGAATTCGACTAGCCGTGTGCACTCCATGTAACTGCGGGCCGCTTTGAACTCTGACTTCTTTCTTCGCTTTTTTTGAGTGCCGGTGTTTTAGTGTAAGTGATCCAAAATACCCGGGATAATGAACTCGTACTTTGAGCAGACCGCGGGTGGCTTCTACGGAAGCCACCATCATCAAACAGGAGCGGCGAGTCAACATCATGATCCAGCCACTGCAGCAGCGTATCGAAGCTTTCCACTCGGATTAGGTATGTCGCCCTACGCCTCGGCGCAGCATCATCATCACACCTCATCCTCGTTAGGAATCCACCCAGGCGGTGGAAGCAATACAAGACCACCTCAAGACTCGCCGTATGATGCGAGCGTTGCGACGGCCTGCAAGCTTTATTCGACGACACCTGAGGCGACCGGTCACACCACGTCCTCATATTCAACAACGGCAACGAAAGACTGTAAGCAACAGGATCAAACGTCGACCCATCAAAACGGTTATGCCGCGGTGATGGCAGCGGCGGCGGTCAAGGACGTTTGGCAGTCAGCGACCTCGGGAGCGAACAGCCAGAGTAATTCGGTCGTACGTCCCTCCGCGTGTACCCCAGAGAGCACAAGGGTCAGCAGCTACGGTGGCCTCGTAGGCGGCGATCCGGCATCGAGTCCTGGTAACAACAGTTCGTCAAGATCACTCACGTCGTCTTGGAACACCTGCAGTTTAAACTCGTCCGCGAGTCAACCGGTCGCCACGCAACTGCATCAGCAACCTACTACCAACCATACCTTCTACCCTTGGATGGCTATAGCAGGTGAGTTTGCATTCATAAATGCTCTCTTATAAGACTATTATCATAACAGCCGCGATGAAATATAGGAGCCACTATGGTTAGGGGAAACGTGGGGAGCGACGACCACGTGGTCGGGAAGGCGTGGTGGATCAGGTTTGCCCGTCTGGTTATACCGGACTAAATTGTTAAAATTGCTTCCACGCGATCAAATTACCTAGAAATCGTGCGATGAGATTATAGAATAGAACGTTTCACGTGCATCACGAATAAATCCAGATAGATGAAAAATTTTTTATTGCGCGTGAACAAGATGAGTTATTTCACTCTTCTTTTGTTTACAAAAAAAGCGGAAGATATAGATATATGTTATATTCGTCGAATGCGTACTACCATGCCGAATGCGTTGAAATTTTTCGCCAAGTCTATTTGTGCGCCGTTTTGAAATACGGCGTGTCCGTCATAAAACCCGTGATAATAGATTTACAATCGTTGACAAAATAAAAGCATTCCATTACCTTCTGGTCGAATAAATACGATGACAAAAAAATTGGTAGCGACTAAAACTAACATGTAAAAGTGATATTAAATTATTGCTGTTATAGCTAACATTTGTCGAAATTTTTCTTACGTAAGTTTGAGATTGATATTGCCGTTTCTAAAGTGGCAAATTTTTCTAGACTCTTAATTGTCGAGCGCATAAATTATCATTTGATAGCATAGTAACGAGTAATAAATGATAACAGTAATAAATGTGCGCTCATGATTACTTTTAAATTGCTAGTCTTACCCCACGTTTCCATACGTATTCGTATAAAATGTAAATTTCACGAGTTTTTTATTTTCGCATGTGCAATGTCAACACGCGCGGGCTATGTTGTGGAAAATCGACCGTGTACCTTGGCAAAATTATGTCTGCTAGATAGGTAGAATGGAGTCAAGTGCGTGTAAAATCGTTGGGTACGTTGGGTATAATGGGGAAGTCCTCGTCCAATTGGGGGTTCAAGTGCCTTCCCCACTGTACTCACCCCACCGGAACCCCGAATTCCGGTAGTCAGCTGTTTCTAGCGGTGTCTTTGTCCTTTTCATTGCGAGAGAGATACTCCCGAATAACCTTCTGCTTTGCCGTTAGTAGATATATAATCAAGGGCTCATGGGTTATATCGCACTTTCGGTGAGACTATTTCCTTTACCAGCTCAACTGAGACTAGGTTTCTAGCTAGCTAGCAGTTTTTTTTGTTATCTCCTTTTTCTTTGCTCCAAACCGCCTCTAGCTCTTCCTTCTCGACGGGAATCTTCTTTACTGTTTTTTTCGGTCGGGTTTAAGAGTCACTTCTTTTTTTCTTCATCTTCAACTACAAAAGATATTTTACATATAAAGGAAGGAATTATTTTAAGAAACACCAAAATATTATTCAATGAATTTTGTAGTATGTAAATTCTGCAACGTAAATTTTTTCCTATAAAAAACAATTTTTAATATTCAAACGTATATCTTTTCATTATCACTTTGTAAGCTATATTATATCGCTCAAGAACTTGCTCTATACTTTAGGAATTTCCTGAAATTCCTAATTATTACGATAATTTAGTAATTTATTAATTTTAAATTATAATACATTTTTAATGAAAAACCTACACGCGAGCGCACACATACATGCACGCACAAAGTTATTATTTTATTTATCATCTGTTTAAGAATTGAAAGGAATAGTTTTCCATTCATCTTTATCTCGATCAATTGGATGTTCCGGATCATTGATTACGGGTTACGAATTGCTTTGATGATACATGGAACGCAGTGTTTATAGGAATCGTAGGAATGAGAAAAAGTATTTGATTGGTCGCATACTCGTATAACAGGTTCTATGCACTCGCGGATTGAAAGTCGTTGACTCATTTCGCACTCTCTGGCAAGTGCTTTTCAGTGTTGTTGGTACAATCGAGCATGTAGGAAAATTTATCGGTACAGGATTATGGATTAATTTGTCGTAGATTTGCAGTTAAATATAGAGCTATCAATGTCTATCGGCATTCATCTATTATCAAATACGATAAATGACTCTGATTTGTAGCCTCGGCTGTGTAGGAAATTAATTTACATGTCGTAGCTTCCGTGATATTTTGAATAATCATATTTAGATTAGATAACAAGTGTAGAAATATATATGATTTATGATACATCATTATATTGACATTGAATTGTTATATTGCATTTTACTATACAAAATTTCTAATTAACACTTTTATAAAATCTGTTTCAAATATATGATGCAGAGAGTGACTGTATTAAAATTAAATTAGTATATAACTTATAACGTGTGACAGCATAATAATACCATTTAAACCTTTACTGCAGCTATTATGAAAAGCTAAAAATATATATATGCGTTTATGCCTATTGTCTCTATTCATTCTTTAAATACTTATCGCGGTAAAGGTAATTATATAGTTAGAATGCATGCTAGTGTGAAATATTGCATTTGTCGCTTAATTTATCGCGCTTCTAACTACACCTTTGTGTATCGTAAGTGTATGATAAACGATTGCGAGATCGATTATATGTCCAATTCATATATAATAAATGTGAAGGTAGACATGGCGTCCGTAATATAAGTCTGGTTAATATATTACTTGATATTAAAAGAACAAATTTACAATTCTGTAGCTTTTTATTTTTTATAAAAAAACATTATTTCCAATGATTAAACGTACATTTTGTCGTTACTTCTTTTTTGTTAATGTGCATTTTATAAATCACTTAGGAAGCTACCGATTTTCGGCACGCGCGCGTGATTAATGTGCTGTATCTACTTTTATTTATCTACTTCTATCTTTTATGTGATGTATACTTCACACGCATTTATCAATACCGTCAATTCAATAACAGATACACATAGTTATAAAAAAGTTCGAAGTATAAGAATCATGTACTCATTAACTTAAGCAAAAAATGCTTAATCAACAATAAAAAAAAAATGACTTCATCAAAGACGGAAGCGATCTTAATCTTTTGTTTTCGTCTATTTTTGCAGATAGTATATAAGTAAACGATCTCAGTTTATAGCGAATACTATTAATATTTAAATTTCGAAACTTTTTTCTAATATTTTACGTAATATTAACATTAATTTTTTCTATATTTAATACTAAAAGTAGTAATTTCTTCCTTAAATTAGAAACATAGTGTTCACTAAATAATCTGCGATACTTACCAATAGCAATGAGATAGCATATATCTTTCTTTATAGAGCTGATTCACTTTCTCGGGATATACCTAAACGCGAACAATATTTATCACTCCTCATTGAGGGGTGACTGCGTCTACAGGGTAATTAGAGGGCGCGACGATAGAGGCTGGGGTGCTATTTAGGCATCTCTTCATTCCAGCCTATTGAGAGTGAACCTCTTTTACGGTGCAGATCTAAAAAAGGATCCTTTTTAAAGCTACATTAAGGGTTGCACGATAACTTGATACGGGAGTATTAATCAAGATAAATATGCCGAATAAACGTGCCATTAATGTAGCTTCCGTTTTCGAAGTTTACATTCATACTTCCGATGCATTTAAATAAATGCTGCTTTAAAAAATTAATATAATGTAATTTGTTTTCGCAATGACGAATAGTTCAGCAATCTTTGTCAAAGACAAAAAAAGAAATAAGACGCTAATTAATCTATATTAATTTATTTGAATAAAATATGTATTTGTTATTAATGTGTGAATTACAAAAACGAAATTAATATTAGCTAGCGCGTGGTACGGTCATAAGGATATTCAACGAATCTCGAACTCCTTCGCCGGATTCCCGCGTAAAAGCCACGTGGTGTCAGCGTCGCTCCCGAGTTGGAAAGGAGCATAGTGCTACTTTCTGCAATACGACGGTTGCGAGTAGGTAGGTGTTACGTACCTCGGGGAGCAACCTCGTTCAATATAAAGCAGCTAGGAACAACGTTGTAACCGTAACTTTGACGTTTACGACAACGAAATCGTGGCTCGGCTCGTTTATCCCTCCTTCTCCGAGAAACCCCCACTTACTGCTATGGCCGTTTATGAGGTTTGCCGGTAATACAGCGCTCTACTCTCGTATCGGAGAAGATCAGCTCTGATCTTCATGAGTCGTAAGATTCCCCTTTTACGGAACAGAAACACTCCAAAGTCTTGCCTTACACAAATTCGGGCTTTTCTTCGCACGATTTATTAGCATCATCTATGAAATAAATGTTTATTAGTTAAAAATATAAATAAACATATAAATTATTTGTGTGATTAATTGTTACGAAGGATATCACATTTATTATCATCAAAATATTTTATTTTAAAATTTTCATATATTCTTCTGTAAAATTAAAAATATAGATAACTAAGAATGTGATGAGAAAAAGAATGCGATAAAAATGGTGTTTAGTTAGTCGTAAAAAGGTTGCCTCTCATATCAATGCGTATCTTAAAATCAATTGTTGCATACTATTAGAGGATTATATGACGGATATGCATCGAGTGTAGGCGTGCATGTTGCACACAGGTGATCAAGCGGTCCGGATTTCTTCCATGTATAAAGGTGTACGAAAACTCAGGCACGTGTAACACAGACACTCACACTATGGCATCACGACCTAAAGAGGCAGCCTGAGTGAGTGCGTTCTTCGTATATGGAGAGAACCCTTTCCGTGTGTTGCTCCGTTGGCCCGGATGAAGTATGACGTACGAGCCTCTCCGTATGACTTACTACGCCCTTTTTCCCTTCTCCACGCCCGCCGCTCGTACTGTTCAATCGAAAAACATTGGAGCCCTCTCAAAAAATGCGCGCTCTTTAGTTACAATATGCGCCTTTCGACAAGGGAAAGTAAGAATATAACGCAGGAGATATACAAGACACATACTATAGTTATTATTGTACGTCATGCCGGATGTTTGGTAGTCTTGAATATCTCGAAAGTAAAAATGTAAAAATTAAAAATAGACAACACATTGGATATGTTATTTTATTTTTTATTTTATTTCTAGATATTCTCCTAATATTGATCATATTCCACCCTTCTATGCAATTTTTACCATTGAGTAATTAATTAACGGATATAACGAAATGAAAGATTCAAAAATAAGTTTCGAGTAATCTGATCATAATAAAGTTCGTGTTTTTTCCTCGTAATCATTTTTCTTAAGACATATATTCACTCCATTGTTTCAGATGAATAAATATATTCGTTCTGCTATCTATCTGTTGATACAGTGCTAAACTCGTAATAATACTTGATCATGCGATTCCTCGATGTTTTTTTTTTTGTTAGATTCTGCTTTGTAAGATCGACGGCATTATATAGTAAGAAATCACGTATGATTAAGCGGAAGCGGAATGAAAAGCGAACATTGCGAGCGGCGTGACGAAGGATTAGCAAGAACACAATTTTCATAATCATTCCGGCGTAATACCATCGCTGCAGTCTACCAATCGAGAGATTACTGTTGCACTCTGCAAGGTAGAGACTAGTTTCGACCTCGGCGCCATTAGCCGAGATGTGTGCCTACAGGTACACATGTACGTGTATCTCGCGGACCTTTCGCATTTTAATTTAAGCATCGCCTTGCGTCCAATCACGCTATTCGCGCTGTATATAACGTCCGACTTAAGGTATAATCTTTGATCGATCGTATCGTCCCCGCGTCCTGTCCCACGTCTTGCTTCTTCCTCTCGCAACTAGTAATTTTGACCCGCATGGTGCTTCTCGAAGAACTTCAATAAGCTTGTTATTTTTATTATATTTAAGTTTCGTTCCTGTTTTGATAATAAAATAATTACATAATATTCATATATATATAACAGGGCCCAGATAAAATATTCGAACAAACTGTGTGATCGCAGTAAACTGTGCGAAGTAGAAACATTTAAGCTTCAAGTTCAGAAAGGCGTACAGTTTTCAGCGGAACTGTTTGATCAATTCTCGATGTCTGTAGATTCGACTGAAGCAGTTCAGACATCAAGAAAATTCCGGACACACATTATTACAAAGAGGAATTAACTATCTTATATTTATTCTTTTCTCACAATGCATCGCATAACTTCATTTTGTAATTTTCAGTCTAACTTTCTTATTGAGATATTGACGAAAAAAAAAAGTAATTGTCGAGGCACATCCTGTTAGTTGTAATCCTTTTTAAAGAGAATTACATGTGAATTTCTTGCGTCCACGAATTATGACGAGAATGAAAAAATGTTTATGTATATGTGGGCATAAGCGTAACGCGCGCAGACTGCCGAGGCGTTGAGGCGCTGATCGGTACGTCACGCCGCCGCCAGTATAGCGACTGCCAGGGTTCTCAATTTGATGGACGAGCTGTTCGCATGTACATACAACTCGTGCACTAGTCTGACTTTATATACCGACAACAACCATACGCTACCTCACCGTTTTGCAAATTTCATGCCGTAGAAATTATTGTTAGCAGCCAGTATTAATCTTCGTATATCGTCGTCAGCGTCTGTTTCGATCAATTAATAAAGCAAGACTTCTAATATGAGAGACATTAATGCTTTCTGAAATGGACATTGTCACATGAATCCGTTACATAGTAATGGCTTTATCCATTAAGTTATACATATATATCTATTTAGAATTTGCCTACAGCAAATATTTTTTAAAAAGTTTATTAAGTATTAAGTATTATATATTTGCGTGTCTCATATTTGTATCGCATTATTATTCGAGGATTTAGTTCAAATTAGAAATATTTTCTTTTTAAATAGTTCAATTTTAGATATGTATATATATATACATATATACATATATTATCATGTTCCTTCGGGTTGGAATAATAGATACTTTGGAAATATACATCAGTGCTTCATAGGTATGAAGAATATGTTTATTTGCTCAGCGATCAGAACGATTATACCGCCAGACAAAGACCACGTCTCTAGCTGTGGCCGCAAGGAAAGATGACTACATGATAAAATAATTGATTCGAAAGCGTTCTTAGATACGTTTTTCATAGTTCTTGCCTGTCGGTTATGGATGAAAATATTACTTAGAAGAGTAGATTTCTAGATATTCAAATTGGTTAGAAAAATCAAAATTTATGGTAAATTTTATTTTGTAATCTTTTTAAATCGCGAATATCTCAGCGATAATTTATACATGAAACTTTAATACAGTTTCACTTTATACATTAATTGAAAATTGATACGTTTGTTATTTAATCAGCAAAATATGTTTGAGCAGTTTTATATAATTGAATTAATAAACATTTTTAACAGTTAAATGCATACCTAATAAAAAAAAGCATAATATCTTCTAATTAATCTAATGATTTACTTTTTATATTACCGTCGCAATATCGAAGAATTACTGACAAGGTCGTTCGATTTATAAGGTACGCACTGAAATCGAGCCACTACACTGACAACCGCACGGAAAATATTTTCGGAACACGTTTCACCTGCGTTTCTTTCTCAGTCTTCTCACGTATCTGCGTATCTGCGAAGTTAGGCTTGTCGCGTCAATATTTAATTAATACGCAACGACGTAATCGAGTCAGTTGATACTGCCAAATAGTCTTCCACGCCGCGTCCATAACTCACACAGCACTTTTTTGCACCGACAAACTTGCCCACCGTTCTTCCCGTCTGCCTCGATGGGCGGCCATTACGGACAGCACCTGCCACTCTGGCTACGACCTGACCACAATGCCTTTACTACTATCCCCATCATTGGGGGACCATCCTTGTCAGTCTCCAACGATCTTACCAAAGCAATTTAACGAATCTTAAGAGATCAGATCTGCCTACGTAACAGGGAAATTGATATCAAACTTAATTATTTTCATTTTTACGCTATTATATATTTTTCTTAATATATCTATTTATTACTATTTTTAAATCCATACATTTTTATATTTATTTTTAAACATTGCAAAAAAATATTGCGTGATTTATATAATTTTATTTATTACAAAAATTTATTTTCATCAAGGATTATACGAATTATTGATTTATATTTGCAATTTATTATTCACAGAAAGTTTTATTAATCTCATTGGACAATTTGCCATTTTTCTATACATGCTATTATAACAAACAATAATTAAATTTATTGCATGAAAATTTTATGATTTATTTTTAAATACTGATATTAAAGGAAATTTTTAAAGAAAAAAAAACAGCGGAGGATATTTTTTTCGAACACATTTTATTAAGAGTTATATGTGTCAAAGACCCGAACTGAAGATATATGTTAAAGTCGAGTAGCAGGCAAACAAAAGGACTTTAAAATTAAGAAGTTTTCGCTTCTTAGACGCTTGCCGTCTAAGCAATTCTTTTGAAAGAACGGAAGGTTGCGGACAGGTAAATTATGTTCGAGCTATCGTTCCATTTGTCTTCGACTTTCAATAGCTGTGCAGTAAATGTCTAAGCCAATGCCTTTTAGTAATCAATTTTTGTACGTGGTTAGAAACATTTCTAAAATGAATATTTAATTGTATCGATAGTAGCGAATTGTAGCTGATGAAAGTTTCATTAAAAATGAATGACAGGTACAAGTACTAGAAATTTTATTACCCTATTGAGAAAAGAAAAACCTTAGCTGACTCCATCACGTCGGTAAAACTATGAATGAGCAATCTGCGAAATGTACTGAGATTCTAATCTGGAAATGTTTTTTGTTAATGAAAACGTACGATGCACGAACATTTGTAGTGAAATTATGTATTCGTCACGTGCGCCTATTTTATCAGTATGCGTACAGAGCGTTAGAGAAACAGAAAGAGACACAGGCAGTCGGCAACATTGTGTAGCGATTAAGCGTTCGAACCGGGCATTATGTAACTTAACGACGTCACGTTGCTCGACTGCCGTGCATATACTTGCACATATGCGCACACATATGTACACACGCGTGTAAAAGTTATGACGTATTGCCTTCGCGACATATTTATTAAACGCTACGAAGATATTAGACTGGCGCGAACCGACATCATGTGCTCAAGTATGGACAAGCATTTGTTGGGCACCATTAGCTTCGATAATTTATGGCTACTGTATTGTTTAGAGCTGTCTAGAGCTGCTCTCCCTACGTCTCCACATTTTTTTCATCTCGTTTCTGTCTTTTGTCCTGTCTCGGATATGATATCTAGTTCGTCGAGAAGTCGACTTTACAATTATAATAAACGGTACTCCGCGATTATTTTTAGCGCAGTAAATTGCATGTGTGATTCATATTATTTTTACTGTCGAGACTGAGAGAGACACAATGCACATCGACGACGTGTATCTACATGTGTTTTGTAACAATTTTAATAAAACGCAATTCTTCAGGAATAGGCTACGGAGATGAATTAATCTCGATGAGAACTAAATTGTGCAAGCATTCTCAATGATACAATAGTTGACCACAAAGCTATAGACCGTTCGTTAGAAACAGCGGTATAGCAGCTACACACACACAACAAAATTTTTACTTCACGGAGCAGGTTTTCTCTAAGAATGCACGCACACATTCGTTTGTTTGATTTATAAGCCGGCTGAAAGTGGTCTTGCATCCGAGCATGTGTTATATATTTCAATAAATTCTATGCCGGAGCAATTATGTCTTTAAAAAAAGCCGTCTTTATTCCTTGTTCCGACATGCAGAAACTTCAGAATCTTAGAAACTGCTTTTTAATAAAAATATTTAATGAATTGAAGCTTTTCTACACTATACAAATAAAATTTATAAAGCAATATAAAAATTATCTTCAGTATTAATTTATCACTAAATTTATTACCGTGAGACGTTACATTGAGAAAAATAAAGAAATAGGAATGATTAAATTAGAACATGTTAAAAATTTTTATAATTAAGTATATAGCGCAGAATATTTACAATAATAACAAAAGCAGCGAGATATAGTTTTACTTTTGGTATTTGCTTCAGATCCAAAATCCTTTTTTTTTTGTAAATAGCATAATAATAACCCATCCAGAAATTTACGTAAGACCTCAGATAGTACTATAATTCACCTTAGTCGGCAATAAAATTGGCGGGTCGGGCACGTCGGCACGTTCGTCCTTCAAATTGTCGTTTTACACGACAAGAAGAGAAGCACAGGTACAAAACTAATACTACCAAGGCACACTGATATCTACGGCTTCCCTAACAACTAAACAGCCGTTTCCACGACAACAGGGGGAGAAACCGTTAGGTTTTTTTTTTTACGAAAAAAGTCATAAAATAAGCGGTCAAAACCGACGACAATGAACATAACTTTAACTTTCTATCTTCTTTTGGACCTTCCTCAGATCCACCCGAGTCCGACCTGTCTACGAACCCGCCAGTTCAACTCAATCCGTCGTCGATGCCTCATCGATAGCTGCCTCTAACCGAGAAATGTGTAGTCGCGAATTCGATCTGTCTCAAGCATCTTTTAATATATTATGTTAACGGGTTCGAGATTATATCTGTGTTTATGTGAAATAGTTGCGAGAGTGTAGATCAAGAGTGCCCATATGTCAATATTATATATACTCTGAAAAAAGTGAAATTACACGATTGTTTTTTTTTAATGCAAAAGAATGTTTTATTTTATAAACCAGTCCTAGCTACTTACGTTTTCGTTGTCGCACTTTATTTAATCAGCGTACGTTTTCTTGAGAATAGCGACTCTAATTTTAGCTCGTTTTAATTGCTTGGTATGTAACGAACGGAAAAAAGATAATTTTCAGTATGTTTACACGTATATCTGTCGCGCAAGCAAGGTTGACTGAACGCGAAGCGAGCCGCACCATGATCTTGGACAGTACCGATGCAAATACATTGCGCTCCGCCTACGAAGATTTACGACGCAGCTCGGCATGTGAGTGCAGTGAGTTAGAATCGCGCCAGTCAGCACATGCGCGCGAGAGAAGTGAGTCGCAGAAAAACGGGTTTCGCAAATGCGATTCGAATCGAAGTAGAGCCGCGCGCGGAGCGGCCGCGGTCGCGGCGCTCGGGTGATAATCAGTATCGTTCATCGGCTTTGTTCGGCATACACGAATTCTCGCTCCCCCAGCCCGCGAGCGTCGCGGATCGTGCCTTACGTAACTGGGGTGGGTGGTCTACGGCTCGGAAACACCTCTTTCCAGCTCCCACCACGCAAACCTGCGGCATAATCGGTGCCCGGTAGAGTATTCTTACTCCCCGCGATGTATCTTCCAAGTAGCAATTTTCTCTTTTCGTACTTATCTCCGTTTGATAAAAATTAAAAACGTGGACGCGGGCGCACGATAAAATCGCCCCACGGGGTTTAACGTGCCGCTCCACGGCACGCGGACTTTCGCCCTTTGCTTTTGTTAACAGTCTCAGTCTCGCTATAGTACTCCATCGCACACACATTTTACCCCATGCTACATTCCAATTTATTCTTTAAATTAAATATATTTACAAGTTTGCGTTTCGCAGGCGATAAGGGTTTTGCTTGTTGTTGCGTTTTTAGTCGCGCCGACGGAGTAGAGATCAATGACAATCTCGACAATACTTCTTTACGGATATCCTGGATTGATAACAAGTAGGATACGTATGCGGCATACGCACCGAAAGAATTTTGTTTCGTGACCCCATTTCCCGTTTCGAATTTCACACGAAAATTCCCCACCGCATCCTGTAATTTGTCGTATCGGCATATCGATATATATCCGAACGATATTAGAATGTATACACGCGCATGTAACATGCGGTTACAACATTGCCCTATGCCGCATCATCATGCATCGAAATTGGTATTCAGACTGTCGATCGCTCATTACTTACTCTTCGTAACTAAAATTACATCTCTCACGTTTTCTCTCTCCCCCGGCCGTTCGCGGTGGCGTTTACGTGTGCACGCGAGGGCGCGCGCCCATGCATACCGGGCGTTTTCCTGACACGCATGTATCTCGGATTCAGCCGTTTCGACTATGCTGTCGACGTTGTTAATAACAAGATCACGAACTGGTTCGGCGCATATGATTCGGTACTTTTCTCTACCTCGGGGAAACAACGGGTCAGATCGTATGCCTTCCGAAATCTTCTCGCGGATACTGAGACTGAACACAGAGCTAAACGCCAATTTACCGGCGGAAACTTGAAATTTGCGTGAAACTACTTTCGTAAATACCACTTTCGGTAGGATGTGTCGGGCGCAGACTCGTGAGTCCTCCCTTATTCTCGCTCCGCGCAAATTTCCTTTGTGAATTATTCCTCGAATAGCTAATCGCTCCTTGTTTTGTCCCTCGATGGCCTCGATGTTTTTCTTTCTATACGTAATTCTCCCCCGATCATCCCCCTCCCCCCCGTATTATTATCCGTTTTTGCGTTGACGTCTTTCCACGGCTCGTAATTCCCCTGGGCGCCATCTTCCTCTTTCTCCATTACATTTTTGTATCGTCGTTCCTTTTCGGTCGCAACTATCGGTACGCTACTATACTATAAGCTTTCTTATATCTTCTTCGTTTTTTACACCACTCTGTTTTGCTGTCCCTACGCCCATCCTCTCTCGTGCACTTCTCTCCACACTCATTATTTTCTCGTCTGCGTTTTGCTTTTATATCCGTCAATTCCATATTTTCTTTTTCTCGCGGCACAGCCAGTCCTTCTCTTCTACATCGTGTTTTCGCGTCTCGATTCTTCCTTTTACCAACCGCGGTTCATCTCCCTCCCATTGCCATTTTTATTTCGTTTTCTCTGCCGCGCGCCAAGCTTCTCTCTACCTACCGCGCGTATCTGTATGAGAGAATCGAATCTTGGATGCTACGGAAAACACAATGTAACGAGAGAGAAAGAGAGAGCGAGGTGGCGGAATGTAAACCAGTTATGCCATGTACACCCTTTGGTTAAACCAAAACTGAGTGGTTTTATAGCGCCGATCTGTCTTGCCGTGTTATAACGAGTTCGTGACTCGACATAATATGATAACCCCACCCCGAAACCGTCGGACTCTCGCACAGAATCGCGGGAGCGCGAGACTAGAAGAGGCAGTAGAGACTGGGGTAATAAAGAGTGCGTGGCGGAAGAAACGACAAATCGCCGACAGTGACTCTTCCTCATAGTAGGTAGAGAATTAGTGATCGCTCCACTCGCGTTTAACAGTCATTGTTTAACCCTATGATCTGGTCGGGCAAATTTCGAATTTCCGTATCAAATTTATTGATCATTTTAATTTGAATTGAAGGCTATTATAAATTAGAGAGCGGCTAATGATAAGTATCTTAATATATTGCATTCGTGCAAGGTTGCGGAAATTACTACAAGAAATGGGAGGATGAGGGATGTGGGTAATAAGGAATGTATAACGGAAGAGAGGGCAACCCGCCAACAGTGGCTCTTCTTCGACGTTACCAACCAAGCTTTGAGAAGAATATTCTTCATCAATCTGTTCGTTAATCCGTAACTACGTTTCTTATCACTCGTAAAATTGAAATTTTACTTTACTTTATCGCAACTTTATCTTAATTAATCGATGTGTTATACATGCACAATTGAATGTTCTTTCGAGCTCAATAATTATAAATTGTCGCGTCTCATTATTATATTTAACGCCTTGATTCTGAGTCTACTATTATATACTTGCTTTATATTTATATAAGTATGCAATTATTTTTCGTTTGGAGGGAGAAGGATTATTTCATATTACTTATTATTATAATATTAATATACATTATATGAGCAAAATTAATAATTGCTAAAAATTCTGGATTTATGGTGAAATTATTTATGATAAAATGAATATCAATATTCCGTAAAGTTATTGGATAATAATGAGGCCTTGTCGATTTGGATTTTTCTCCGCATCTTTATCTTATAAAATCTTATAAAATCTTGTATAAAAGAACATGCTGATGTATGGTCCTCATAAGATATCTAGGCAACACTCTTGATGACAATAATGAGGATCATTATGATAACAACATTAACTATAATAACATGTTATTTTCCGGGAAAGAATCTCTGCTCACAAGATGGCTTTGATAAATGCTCGGACTTTGTCAATGCTGATGTAAAATATTGTATTTTCCATTTAAAAATCTCGTATATAATGATAGATATTTGTATATTTTATTATATTTTGTTATATTTTATTATATTTATAATAATTGGTTAAAATTTGCATACTTTATTGATTTGATTATGAAAATATATCTATTTACATTTTATAAATGTTTAGACATCGTTTTACATGTGTCTCCTATATACATTTTATAAAATCTACCGTTACAGAATTCTAGCATTTAGAATAAAAGAGCAGTGTGACTAATAAATATAAAACAAATTTGATTTTTTTTCGTTTATAAAATGGACGAATGATCAACGTCGATTTATCATTTCATGAGAAAGCAATGCTGTATTCACATGTAACTAGGCACACGTGTGCAGCAAAAAGAATACGCGTACGAAGATGCTCTTCGCAATCAGTAACTCAGTGAACGAAGGCGCGTGCGCGCTTTACAGTCGGCATACCAAAGAACACGGGCATAAACATTGTTGGAGGATACGCACGAGGGAGACAAAGAGGCACGTGGTGGCGGCAGAGAGAGGGACGACGGGAATTAAGATGGACGGTGCCAATCGTATGCTAATAGAGCGGTCTTTTATTTTCTCCCTTTACCAGTTTGGGGAAGTAACCCGCGGACGTTCAGTCGCGCGCCGAAGCGGTCAAAGCTCAGTCTATATCGAGCAAAGTATCGTACGAGCGTATCGAGCGTGTTTTTTTCTAGAGGAGGAATGAAATGTAGTAACTGTGTGTGGACCTCACGATGAAATCTCGGGTGTGAAAATACGTGTTCCGATATGCGCGTTCGGATTTTTTTACGATATCCCCCCCCCTCTCAATATCCGCATCTAATATTTAGTCTATCTAGTATAAAAATGCACATTGTTGCCAATCTTATTTCATAATTTAATAATTGATGTCGATGTAAATTGAAATTAAAGTTTGATTCCATTTATCTTCCAAAAACAACTCACTTACAAAATATTCAAGTTTGAAAGCGAAAGGGTAAATTTATTTCTTTATTATATCTTCGTAAAGGAGCGTTATTTCAGGAGATAAACAGAGTGCATGATTTGTATTGAACATAGCATTATCATATTACATCAGGTCACGATCCTTATTATCTTTTATGCTCTTTTATTATATTTTTTCTCTTTTGCCGAAACAAATTGTTACAGTCATAACATTGCGAAGTATATTTTCAGGCTTATATGACAAGCAGCATTTCCCTTCCTCAAAGTTCTTTCTTAGCTCTGAAATTAATTATTACATTGTTGTTTTTACATTTATTAAAGTTTAATTCGTTTTTTATTAAAGATAAACTAATCATCGCTGATAAAATATTTATATTCTATCGTCGATTTCGAGCGCATTTTGCAGGAAAAACAATTTTCTACAATGAGCAGTTTTTTTTTGCTATCTCATACACACGAAGCAAGTATATAGCTACTACAATTCATTATATAAATTTGTTTTATGAGTTTAGAGCCATTAGTGACTATCTACCTTTTTTTCAAACAGTACCGGTTCCTTTCAATGTTTCCTAATTATGTTGTAACACGAAGACGCAATTGCAATTTGTCTTATGTAACAAATAATAACGCGCGGTGTGCATGCTTCATATCTCGGAAGATTAAATAATCATAATATCGCAATAAAGAGTAAAATTACATAATATCAAATAAATATTATATAATTTTTTGTTCGGTAAGGAAAAAATAATTATCTTAAAAACTGTTTTTCTTTAACTTACAATTAGTAATTAGGGACATAAAATTTTGTAAAAAAAGTTTTTTACGCAACCGAATTAAAGTACATAAAATTATTTTTAATAAAGTATATTAAAAAATAAATGCACGCAATGCCGTATGTGCTCTATTATGTTTAATATAAGTGTCGATCCGTATACACCAGTTGCGCTGTTAGCGGCAGACTTACGATCTCATGCGGAATAACAAATCACTCTTGATGAACACGTTAATGATATCTTCTCATTTGAATGCCAGTCTCATACGTGTAAAGTTATTGATGCCATCGAACCATCGGGGAAACGATCCGAGAATCCGTCCATCATTGATTTCCCCCACTAGCCGTGAGTCGGACGATCCTTTCTCCCATAGGCCTCTAGGTCTTCGAAGCCATCGACCATGACCAGACACAGGCGTTCCTTTATCTTCTCCAATGCTTCATTGCAATTACCCTTTACACGAAATATATTTAAGCGCATAATAGCTTACACCGTCTGCTGATTAATATCATTTAATTTCCTGTCAATCGAAACAGAAATACAATTTTCAATAAATTTTTTGTTGCAAAGATAGGTTCTGTTATTACTATTAAAATATTTGTTGATAATTTGTATTGATAATTAATTTCTTTTATATTTTTATATTTTAACGTTAAATAGTTTTCGAGTTACCATCAATAATTATTTTATTACCAATGCAATAAGAATAAGTTAAAATTGTTGATCCACGAGAATCTTTGGCATTGATAATTATATTTATATCAAAGTGTTCCAGAACTAAAATAAAATACCGCGTATTAAGGATAAGCAATTCAGAATCGATTGCATATCCTGATCCGCACGCCACTTAAAATCGAACGCGCATCTTATTATCCATGTCTGCGGTATTAATCCTAGGTCTGGCCCATGATGCAGCTGCACTTAACCTACCCCTTCATCTGTGGAAATGCGCTGGATCTTTGCATAATTTTACCCTTATGCGGACGTACTATATTTTTCTTTTATCCACACATTGTATACTCTGGCTATACTATGATATCGATGTTCGATTTTTTGTAGAAGAAAATGTTATTTAAATAAATAATCAGAAAAAAGATAAGAAACGGATTTTTGATAAAAAGATATAAATTATTTTACGGTTTATTGTTAACACTATTATCTAATCCGCTTTGAGCTAGCAAATTTTTTGTTACGTAATAAGTTCGTTAACGCAATCGCGAGAAATTAAATTGTCGTCCCAATCTAAATTAAATTTCACTGCTAGATTTAGCATGTAAATGACTTTAAGTGGCACGAGGAATGCTGCGAATGAATCCGCTAGACGGAGGTTGGAAGATTAATTTGTGACGATATCTGGAAAAGTCGCGTCCCTAGCACGGTGAATTTTCCCACAGACGGGTGGTAGTAGAGTTGAAGCATTATCAGCGCAGGCCGTCCCTTGTATGCCCACTAAATCTGCAAAATAACGGCTGAAATGTATGGAGGTATCTAATGTAGCTGGCCGTCCTTTGGCCCATATTAGGTCGCGTTCGTTGCCCTTCATGTGCGTGATATTCGGAAATTTTAATGGTGTTTGCTCCGCTGGCCCCAGAAACTCATCGCGTATTTATTTTTCGTCGGTAGACTTCCATTATCTGAATAACCCACCGCACGAATATACTTACACAAAGTTAGCAACAAACTAGAAGATCTGAAGTTTTTGAGGGATATGTTGCTATCATGCAATTTTCACAAAGAGATAACATTTATATGCGAGAAATGGCCGTTTCAGTTCTAGGAATTAATCTCACGTAGAGTACATAATTTTTAATATGAAGCTCAAGCGTGAATAATGTCAGTAGGACATGGGAATATTCGTGAATGTTAAAAATACGAAAACGAATGTTTCAATATGCCTCGTCATAAGTCTCGAACGCAATATTAACAGCTCGTTATCTGCACGTCCGGTTGGTTGATGCTTATATCTGAAACGTGCATCAAATCAGCGCCTCGGATAACTACGCTCGGAGGAACGACGTGACGGCGGAAAGAAAAACGAGACACGAGCGCGCGAGAAACAAAGGGGGAAAGTGAAATGTGATACGTTATTCCTTCGGTCACAATATTGACTGCAACTTAGGTTGACGAGATTTAGGTGACTACCCTCGTGGATGGGAAAGAGGATGGATAAACGGCTAGTAAGTGTGATCGTGAAGTTTAGAGGGGTAGGCCTTCCCCTTAAATTCGCTTAAAGCCGATGCTGAGTTTATTAGGGTATACGGGGCATCCGGGTGCACGGTTCGACAATCATGAATTCATTCTCGGCTCGCGAAACGAGCTAAATTTCTATTGTCTGTTTATTGCTATGGGAAAAGCACATAACTTTACGAAAGTAAAAAGAAAATACGCTCAATATACATTGATACAAACGTCCTTTCCAAATTAACCCCAACGACCTTCGTCAAAGTTAATTTTCGCTGGCCAAAGTTCGAGTGACGGGTATTATAATTGGCTTCCCCAGCGGAAGACGAACGTTGCTACGATCCGCATTTTGCTCTACCCATCGATATAATCGTTATTGCTCCAATCTCTCGAATTGTGAACTTCGGGTCGTCGAGAATTACTTGTACGGACAATGGCTGATGGGTCTGCCCTATTACATCCTTCCGATGCCGAAGGATGTTCCGACAACGATAACTTTTGTGGTTAAACGTGGATCAAATTACTAGAAGACCTGCGGCTTTTCTCGCTACGGCAAGTTGCTGAGCGTATTATCTGGAAGAAGTAGAGAATCTTCGACATGTTTCTGCGTGGCGTAATGACCGCACGTCGCACGTGTTCTACGCGTACAGAGCTTGTGCGTATGTCCGAACATATTACTCCGACCGCTAAGATAAGATTTCTAGACTTTTTCGATCATTCTCCTTGATCTCTCTCGTTCTTCCTGGTGGAATCCAGAAGTGTAGATTACCGATTGTATCGGCAAATATTGCTTTATCGTTTGTAGACAAGCCATCTATTACTGTTTTATTCATCGTATTTGACACGGTGTGTAGTGAGCGTAAAATTGCCACTATTATCGTGCTCAACGACATTTGTCAACCGCAGAGCAGACGACTGCGTTTCGCTTCTTTCCTTCTGCTGACACTTGTTTAGCGAATATCAAATAGTGACAATTCGATAATTGGATAATTCCAGAACGGGATATCTATGAATAGATCCATGAGTGGCTCATGGATATAAACATGAAGCTACATTCTCTTCGTTTCTCATCCATCGGCATCGATCGTTCCGATCTGCATGCCGATTACGGTTAATTTAATCCAGTCAGTTATCACTGGATGATTACAGAGCTGAGGTAATGCATTACTCTGAATATAGCCTTCCTTCATTTTCGGAAAATTACTGTCTTTGGAAACGTTCTACCGACCGCATTTCCTTCGCACATTTGCAACGGATAATTTTAAGCATTTTTAAAATTTACTAAATGCGAATAACAAGTTAGGACACTCGAGAAGTACACGCTACTTGTCGGTACTTCAAGATTTAATCGTAACGCTGCAGGCCAGTACCAGGACTATCTCAATATCATGAATTTTAAAGAGAATTGACTAATTCGTATGATGAATAAAGATTTAAAAAATTTGTTTTTTGCATAAATTAATATATATGAAACGGACATCGATATAATCTTTTTTTAAAAAATATTTTAAGTTAAAATAGTATCTTATAAAATAGAGTGAAAATTTTTTTAGCTTGGTCGAAAGAAACTATATCACAATTACCGAAGGGACGCTGCGTCACGCCGATTTACAAGATCACACCGGCGTTTAGCCCAATTTCAAGAGCCGTGTTGTATTTATGCACTGGGCAGCGCGAACGAGATTAAGCAGATTAGCCCTTGTCTGGGTCGGAGAAACCGTTTACGTCATTAACTAATTTTGTAACAAGATTGCGTGAAAACTATACAATTTCGCTAAACTTGCGCAACAGTTATTAATAGAAAAACTTTGAAGCAATATATATGTTATATTTACGTCATAAAGTTACGCGAACGTCATAAAGCTACAAATGCGATTTACGGAATTTTCTTTCCAATAAAAGGTGATCGAGGAGCATTTATCTCGACTCCTTATTTTTTCGCATATCGATAAGCCTGTTAGTGATCGTTAGTGTACGTTAGCGGATAGGGCTACAGTCCTATGTCTGGAGAGACTATAGCGGCACGGGCGTATCAACTCCTCTTGGTCGGGGGCCGTCTCATTATCTGTGCTCCGATGGTACCACGCTGCGAGCTCGCAAACCCCCTATAGTCGAACTCGTATTATATTCGTATCTCGAAGTATAAGTTGGTATGTTTTTGGTATCCGACAACAATTCATTCTCTGTACCCCCGAGTTGGAAATAGTATCATACGCTACATTACGCTTCTTCACTGAAATTCCTCGTTTAGTTTTATTTGCATTACATTAATGAAGCATTATCAAAGAATCTTCATCTTTCTATCGAAAGGCAGTCAGTCTTATAAGAGCTTAGTCAATTTTAATTTTTTGTTACATATTGTTAAAGTTTTGTTACATATTGTTTTTTTTCATTTTATACTCCTGATGATGTTATATCGAGTAAATCATAATAAACATAATTAAGTCTTATTTTTACAAAAAAATTATACACTCTGTATCTAATGCATTAAATCGCAGATTATTGTTATAATAATGGTTTCACTAAACTTCCACATTCCTTAGCATATTCTCTCAACACTTCCTAAAATTATCATAATTTCGTTATCTATGCGCACGGACAGAATTCCGTGGCACGTTTAAGTGCCTATAGGCAAAGCAACTAAGGTAACGCACCCTGTGGTGGCCTTTGGTTTCTCGAGCCAACGAAGGATGATGCATGGCGATACACGTATATATCCCCCCTTTTCTCCCTCCTTTCCCCATCTCGCATCCGTGCCGCCCTCCTTTCTGCTCCTACCTGGCATCGGGAACTCCACCTTCCATTCGGGCTTATAACATCGGGAACACAGCCGTCCAAAAATAATAACGATAATAATAACAACAAGAGCAACAAAAAGAGAGGGAGACTAGAGAAACTATTCCTGTTACGTTGCATTCCTCTTGCAGAAACTCGTCGGACCACCCCGAATACGATACTAACGTGGCACACATGGGACTTTAACAGGATATCATTTGCCCTTTCTCGTGTTTGAATGCTCCACTTGTCTCTCTTGTATGTAAATGTTGTCCGTAAATGTTTATTTTATTAATTCGTGTGAACTGATAAAGCGACGTGCCATCCGAAGAGGAATACGTTTATGACGGGAATTATTAGTATACATTTTCGCAATTTAAATCGATATTCAACAGACAAACAGAGGGCTCCTAACTTTCTAAATATCACTTGTCTACATTAATGGACTGACGGAATGCTTTAAGTGAGCCTCACATTTCGGAGGACAATTTGGTCACTTTCCAGAAGGATTGGCGGTATTCCAACATCGTCCAAATTGACAATTCATTCGGCTCAGCGTAAAAATATTGTTTTTCCGCACGAATCTTTCTCTCTCTGAATGAAGTTCCATAATCTACAATGTTTGACTGTTGTACATCTCTCCAAATCCAGAGTTTTATTTCGTTTTACGATACCATCGATATTGACGCATATGCGAAATTTGTATTCAGAACAATGTGACGCATTTTGTATTCTCATTTGCTTGATCGATGTTTTCTCGGACCGAGGGAAATACGAGCGACGGTACTGTTGCATTTAAATATTTTATATATTTTAATGTCTTTCGGTATGTTTCGGAAGGCTATAAATATCCTTCTGTCATACTGCTCGTTTGTAAAATATGGAGACTGGTCGCGCGCGATCTTGATAATAATATATTTTTTGTATTTCATTTTTTACTGATACATTTCTCCCCACAATTTTTTAAATCTCGCATATTACCTGTGCGCGCGCGCGTGTGTGTGTATGTGTGTGTCCCCTCAAGCGTTTATAATTAAAGTAAAGAAATGTAATACAATGCTAGGTGCATAATCAGTATGCTAGCATCATTAAATAATGCAGACTCATTACACCTTTGCTAGCGTGTAATATAATTTCTTTCATTAATAATGCCAAGAAAAAATATATTTGGTTTCCATATATTTCTTTTTATATGTACGACATTTATGTTATTCTGTCATCCTCATTTGTTTGATTATATAAAGTAATTGATTTTTACATATTCGCCATTTGTACTGTATATTATATATTAGGTTTATATAATATTTTAAAAAATGTATTTACGATGTGAACACATTACGAAGATATCTGATTTATTTTCTTAACTTAATGTAATAATTATCTAGTGTGTTATTAAATAAGTTGTTCTGTCAAAGTATTAGTTAACTGAATGCGTTAACAATAAGTAATATTTTTATGTGTCTTATGTAATAGGTATAATTTTATATTTAAGTCCTATATTTGTACGCACATAAACGCATTATAATTTCTTTCGTTTTACGATCTATTACGCTTCCATTATTCAGACATAATTGCAAATTAATTAACCGTTCTTAAAAGGGACGTTGATAAGAAATTAAAATTATACGAGCACATGATTTGCACCGATATGCGCGTAACACGTTTGTGCTTGATTGATTTTTAACCGAGAACACACCAATGTGTTTCGCCTTTGCGTGGAACGAAAATGGTAGGATCACGTGACAGTATTGAGCACGTGTGCATGCATACGTGGAACACGGGAGGTAGGTACCGAGCGACACGCGATCGCCGCTTATAAGCCCTTACGGTATAAATTATTGTGATTTCTTTCGAGTAACCCTTGCTTATAGGGATGCGTCGGCCGATCGGCCGACCGATATGCCACAACATCAAAGGGCTCGCACGGTTCTCCGGCCGTTTTCAACCGGATCTTGAGATTTCGGACGAAGACCTTCGGTTTTAAACGCATCGCTATTCACATATATATTTAGCAGTGTATTTATAAACTTAGTACAAGCTTATATGCTATTATAGACGCGGAAGACGAGACGATCGTGACATGAAGGATAACGATTGTTAGAATGAGCGTAAAGAGATCGCAATAAGGCGATACTACATTATTATTACAGTATACGAACTCAAAATGATTGTAAATTACATTTTAATATATATACTCGTATAGGTATATATAAACCTATAATAAAATTAATAATTTATAATTATAGTCATGTATAATTAAGATATTAAAATTAATTAATATTATCAATAATTTTAAATAATATTAACGTTATTTAATAAATAATTTTGTTATTTATATGCTATTACATTTTACTTGTCTCACGTGCTCCACGAGCTACTCTTATGTCCTGTCGATTTTATTTATCCCAAGATCGATTAACGAAGTTTCGATGAGTACCTGATGGGACCTTAGAGTAAGAGAGAAGCGCATCGTCGTAGGCAATAACTCGCCATTACAGGAACGATATGTGAGAAAAGGAACAAACATATCCAAGGTGTACCTAGAATCACTTTCTTGCCGGAGAGAGGCGGCGGAGTGGTACACATAGAAGGCGGGCTTTAGACGGCTCACAAATCATCCGCATGCATCACGCCGCAATTACACGACGAGGGTTCATTTAAATCCGATAAATACTACGCCGCTCATTGTATCGTGCCATCTGGTGGACGTGTTCTATACTTTGTTCGTGTATCCACGAAATCGGCCCGGAGGTCCATGCCTTTTAAGGAGCATCCTTTAAACCTATATTTATTACTTCGCAACACTCAGATAATAAATTTCGAGAGAGACGCGATAAATTAAATTTATTATATTATTATTAAAAATTTTTATATTTATATTTATATATAAGTTTATTATATTAGATATAAAATTAAATTTTCGTGCATTCTTTGAACTCTTCATATTATATATATATACATATAAAAAGAAAAGAGACATACAGTTGCACAAGACGGGTAGGCGATTATTTTCATATCTTTTATTACTATTCTTATATTATTACCTTAAAATTACAACTTTTTATGATTTCATTTCAAAGTGAAATTAGTTGAAATCGTTATTGTCACAAAACTTGAAAAATGATAAACATAGGCTGAGAGGCAAATATCAGTATAAATTATTCGTCCTCATCGGATTAAATTTCTGATAACAAATCCGGTCCCACATGATTTCTTTCATCATCGAACGATAAGTATCAGATAGCAAATAGCAGCGGATACAAAAATTGGTGTTTCGATAAGAGATTTGATTCGCCCCGCGGAGCAATTCGTTTTGCCGTGACGCTCCAAACGTGTACCACATGGATGCTCATCGCAGAACGCATAGTGCATCGCGCGACGGGCGCGGATGTTTTTAAATCTCCCCGGAGCCTGCGTCGGAGATTTATCGCCGTGGCCAGTCCCTTTGGAACGTGCGTGCCTGCGCACATGCGTTAATTGCGCGACGCGAAATGCCGAAGGGTGAGGAAGGGTAAGCAGCGAAGTTATTTGCAGTGGCGAAAGTACTTGTGTGCACCGACCGGCCAGTGGCGAAACCTGCGGAAGGTCAAGGACTGGTATGAGGATCACTGACCGAGGAATGGCCATTTTCAAATTTCATCTTCTAATTGTATTTAGCGTCCGTAAAATCGAGGTTAATTGTCCGGTGCAATTTAATTCATCCTTATCTAATACACCTTAAATCATCATTTAGAACCCGACATAATTGTATTGACAAATCCATATAAGTCTCTAATTGTTGTGAAACAACGTAATTATCATAATATATTACAGTTTTTTTTATCGAAAGATGTAAATTGTCATATATATAGTATAAATAGGTAACTTAGATAGTAAAAGTAACCACTTTGACTCATCGATTGAAATTCTATTAAAATTTCGATCTAATCTTGAAGATAAAGTAAATCGATAAAAGCGCGAACGCTAACGCCATTAGCTGAAGCCAGTGAAGTAGGGAAAAAGAAAGAGGAAGACACATGGGCAAAAAAAAGGAGATGTAGAAGAGAGGAAGCGCAGATGCGTGTGAATATGGGTAGATAGAGACCGAGACTAGTATTGCGGATGAAGTTTGGTATGCGTGAGAATTCTGGGCGCGAATGGATAGCCAGCGTCACGCCACGCGGTCCCACGAAAAATTATAGTTACTGCTAGGCAATAAACGAGGGAGAGAGAGAAGAACGCCCGCCTAAAAATAATATTACATTTTATTTTATGGACAGCCTAATTTTGTCGTCGCAGGTTGAAAGCGCTGCTGCGGAGGCTTATAAATGCTCATAACAGAGCCTCTGTTATACGATTTCATCAATGAATCTCTACAACCGGAAGGCATTTGGCGGGTCCTAGCGATTTCTAATTAGCTCATTAAAGGAGATCGTTTACGGAACGAGATTAGAAATATATCGCTACCGGTTTCGACTGCGACATTTTTATTTTTATTAAGTACTTCTAAAATGCCATTGATTGTTATTGGAGTTGATTAGTTGACGCAACCCGTTTGGAATTTGAAATATTGTGTTTCATTTTACCGTTTCTCTTAATTGACCTTTAAAGGTCAATTGCTTTTTGCGCTTGTTTCCTATTCAAATTATTCACTAAATCGCATTTTTCTTCAACATGAGAAATAAAAATTATTTTCACAAAATCTGTGATCATTCGAGATATTCTAAAAGCATATATCTAAAATTTATCTATTTATTATAAAATATACAAAGTTTTTATTTATATGAATTTGATTTTCAAAAAATTATTTATTTAAATATACGAAAAAATATACATATATTTATTCGACAAAATTATATTCAATATTTCTATTAAGTAATTATATATTTATTCTGAATTCTGCAAAATATGTGATGATTTTATGCAAAGAAACGTAAGCATGTAGCCAAATGATGTCAACCGAGAGAGACGGAATAAATAGCAGACATTGTGTATGTGTGAATGAAAGGGTATCGGGTGTGGCCTGAAGACATAGGCGCCATCTATGCAGCTTATCATGCATTATAGTAAACTTCAACAGCTTTCAGTCGATAATATCATGTATAAGAGAAGAGGAGACTTTTTTGAAACACGAAGAGAAAATTGTTTTTGATGTATCATTTGCATATATTATTATTGAATTTTTTACAAACTTACAGTTTTTTTCTTTAAAATCTTTGTTTTTTAATATATCTCTATTTTTATCTCTTCTTCTAATTTATTTAAAAATATTTATGCTCCAGTGTACGATTTTTGTTTTAGAAGTAATTTATATAGAGAGAACATGAATTATTACATCAACGTTTACTACATTATTTTTAAAAGAGATATACATTATTTTATGTATTAAGAGCTACAATTATATACAGTCTTTATTTAAAAATATAACTAAAATTTTAGGAAACTTTGTTCTTCTTGCCGGTAGGATTACGAAACACTTGATGATTGTATGGAACGTTATTGTTCTACTAAATTTCTAGTTAAAGAATATATCTATGTAGATATAAAATAGGATAACTGTTTAATAATATATTGACATTAATAGAGCTGATTCTTAATTAAACGATTAAATTTCGTTGATAATTGCAAGAAGTTTAATGGTATTATCGCATAGAAAACGCAAAGTATCCTTGGTATTATGGTTGCATTGAGAAGGGCGTTATGATAGTTCGAAAACCCCCCGGATATAGAGAAGGGGCAGGTCTTTTATCCGTGGGAAACACCCTTACAGCCATACTTAAATCCAACATGGCTTTTCCATTCTTAATGGAACATCGTGGGTCCTCGGGATTTGTAGGTAGGAATCAACGTGACAGTACATCTCGAATCCTAACGCGTGTACAACCGTTGGAATTCGAGAGGCGAGATAAGTCGCGATTGGACGCGTGAGTAAGCGACATGGCGCTTCGTTAGTCCCGTTGTCTCGAAAAATGTCCTGTCGGAGTACAAGATTTATATACGTACGTTCTAAGTAGTGTGATCGACTATCGTTGATTGTTCCGTTAACAGGATGCAATGGCCATCGTGCGGCACTCTGATTACTATCGCATAATGTGTCTCTTGAAACTAAAAGAGGTCTTCTAACGCGATAATTCATCATTCTGAAATATAAGGTAATGACTGAATGTATTTGAGAATGTATTTTTATCGCATTAATAATGAACGTTTAAATATAGAAATTAAATAGAGAATTGATTTGTATTTATACGAAATTTATGTGAAAATTAAATTTCTATGTAAAAATATAGAATATTTAAATGAGAATAATTTTTACTGAGAAGAAAATTAGCAAGAACAATTGATAGCCAAAAAGCAATTGTTGACCATTATCAAGTGAGATGATCATTCGTCTCAGACGTTCGTTATTTAGTCCCTCTAGCCATCTTGGTCTGCTTTACGAACATGCTAACTAACTAACCAAAGGGAATTTACATTGCTAATTGCGCGGACATGCGAGTGTAATGGCGCCTAACGTGGACAGTGCTTCATGGGACTCAAACCCTTTCTCCTTGACTTCTGAACAACGCTGCATTTGATGATTTGAAGGAAGACTTAACATGTGAAAATAAATTTGCAATGTTTATGTTACTCTAAAAAATACGCACTATTAATTTATGATCATACGCAATTTCTTATTTTCACTTTATTCTTAAACATATTGCTCTTCTGTGGTAACGTAATTTTGTGAGCAGCGTCACGTGCGATTTCATTTAATTTAGTCTCCCTAGTGTGTAAAATAATGCGGCCATTTGGTAGGATAATTACGTTCGAAGAAAAGGGGTTTAGCTATATCGTACTCCTGGAAAGGAATGCTTATACCTTAGGGTAAGGAAGAAGACGTCCACGATTTATGTTACATAAATACAACATGCCTTCCTGAATTTTACATTCTTCTGCAATTAAGATGTTACTGAATGTTGTATAAAGTTTACTAGATAATTTCTATTACAAAGAGATTCCATCGAAATAGAAATATTTTTAAATATAATTGATTATATAGACAGGTTGAAAATCTAGTATTTTGTTTCAAAGAAATAGGAAAATCGAAAGTTTAAAAAATTGTTTTATTAAGGAATAAGAGGTATAGTATCACATATAGCAGAACATGTTGATAAGCATCGCGCACTTCTCTTATATAACCGAGCTGAGAAGTAACAATCTAGCTTTGGGAACCGATATGGTTATTTGATAGCGTAATAATCTTGGATGAAAGCGGTTCGTATCTGGAGGCAACCGAAGATGGTGCGGCTATATTCCAGGGTAAACAAGAAGACGCGTACAGTTTACGATAACGCGTAAATATCCTGGGCGTCCCCAACTTTTACGAACCCTTTCCCAAGGCGGTACGGGGGTGAGAATAGAAGTTTGTGGTGACTGGGCATGGCCCTTTATACACTTCTACAGAGTCTAACGCCCGGTACTTACTTCGGTATATCTTTGCCGGCCGGCGCGGCGGTAGATGCGAGCTTTAACTCTTCCACCGCCTGCAGCCGGGAAATAAAACATTGCGCGAAGAAACTTCGCTCCAGCGTGGTGCGTTTTATTCTTTCTTCCTTTTTTTTTAACCAGAGTTGCATTATGCCCGGGTTTTTACCAAAAGAGCCTCAGCGAAAATTTTCAGACGCACCGGGATCATAATTCGGAGTTAAGTTTAGTTCTCTGTGGAATCAATATATATTATTAAGAGATAATTATTTAAATTATGTATCTATTGTAATACCTTCGGATTTAATCGGACGTATAGGTTCCTTGTATTTGTTTTATTTATTTGTTACTCTTTTTGCAACATTTATGTCGATTTATCACGTGCTGAAAAATGACGCTACTAAAAACTGTTCCGCACGAAGAGCGAATTGCCAGAAGTAGACAAGAGGGACGCGCATGATAAAAACATCACGAGCCATTAAAGATATTAAGAGTCGACATAATTTTGGCACGCGGCTTATTGCATACATATGTATGCCTGCACGCATTTAAACACACACACATTGTGTCCATGTATACTACGCGCCGTAACTTTCAGATACGCTATTCGACGTAATATTGCAGGAGCGGTAGTGTATTATGCGCGACTAGAAGTTCTAGTATATAAAAGTCGGTTTACGTTACATAGAGGGGTAGGTAGACGCAACTCGACTACCAGGCGGTATATACAGCGCTATTCAGCCTCTCGTCTCCATTCCGGCTCCGGCTCACCAATGGATCGAGCGTTTCGTTTCTTTCACCGTTGGTCTCCGTACATTCGCGGCGGATAAAGAGTAAACCAAAGCGTACAGCCGAATGGCTGAAAGTTCTGGTAGTAGACAAAAATGTATCCGTAGTTTCCGGCGTACTTATTTCCGCGCGTAGCGGATCATGAAACAAGTTAGACAACAAGTTAGATATGGTACCGCCCGCAGCAAATAACAGCCGGAGAAGTTTTGAGAAATTGGAAGGTGTTAGGCTGAAATTTACGTAAAAACAACGGCCTATCCAGGATTTAACATTTGTACGTGATGCAAATGTGTTGTAGAACAAACACTCGTGTTTCCGCGAGATGTTAAAATTCCAGAGCGAAATGGGATTATATATGAGTTTCGTGCAGTTGGCACCGATTGTATTAAAACGTTTTGACGAGGAACGTTCTGCGGGTATTATTGTCACGCATTCTCAGTGACACAAAAAACGATACGAGCTTACGTACCCGTAAGTACGGTGGCGATGTTGCACAAACATAAACGGTCGGAAACGTGACTGCGCAGCTAACAGACCGGTACGCGTTGCACGTGCACCGTCTTTTCGCATATCCGTAACGCTAAATGCGTTACAGAATGAAGTTATAATTAGACACAGGATAGACTTGTGCAAAAATACAAGGTGTTACACGAGTGTGGATTCACTAATAGTCATATAAGTACATCAATGATCCGGTAATGGAATTTTTTTCTGGAGTTTATTATCTACACATTACGGTCTAAAAAATAGTGACATGATTTGATGTTATGGCCTACCGGTTAGAACCAATCGATAAAATTATCGAGATCATTTAAATGCACGTTGAGGGAAAATGTATCACCCTACTCGCGAGGACCGCAATAAAGGACGACGGGGGGAGAATAAACTTTGTAGAAGGCGCAAGCGTATAAGGAGATGCGGGGGGGGGGGACGGAGATGGATATAAGGAATTGCACGGGGTAGTAGTCACGAGGCGCGACGTGTTACCAGCCGATCCCTTGCGAAGGGTAGGAAGCAATTATAACACTAAATTAAGGACAAGGAAAATTTGGTAATTAGGGGGATTCAAAAGGGATAAAGTTGGATGGTCGTTTTTCCTCCACCAGATTCTTTGGAGGCTACCAGATATTAGGGTCCTCGGTAACTGGAAGTAGAAGGGTGAGCAGGGAGAGGACGAGGGAGTTAATTTTTATAGCGGTTCTTATTCCGAGACAATTTTTATAGTCCTCATTTTACGATAATTTTTAGAATCATCGATTGAAAGAACGCTCAACATGATCTCTATTCGTTTCTGTATTCTTTATTCGTTACTATTACAATCATCCGGTATGTCAGATTCAGCATGATAGCCGGTAAAACGCATATTCTACACATTCGGACCACAGAATTGCGACGTTTTACGCGCTGACGCGCCGCTGTCCGTCATGATGGGCGCCGTAGCGCGAACCACGAATCCCCGCGACCAAACCCCCGCAGGCAGCAGAATATATCTCCGTTGGATTACACCGAGCTACCAATAGGATAAACACAAGCACACGATGCGCTACAGTTGCAAGAGGAAGAGGGGGTGGGAGAGGGAGAGAGAGAGAGAGAAAGGTACCGAGAGAATGAAATGGAATGAACGAGAGAGAAAGAGACGGGTGACTTGTGTAGTGGGAATGTGTGCAGAGGGTGGTAGATGGCAGAGATGGTAGTTTGGGGGTAGGGGAATTGTTGAGATACACGGGGATGGGGATTGGAGGTCGATGCGTGCAGGCATTGCGATCCGTCAGACCGGGTAAACCAAAAGCATAAATTTAATAGGTTTCACCCCCTTCTTCAAGCTTTATGGCGTCACCGAATTTCCCATTAAATAAACAAGCGCGATGTTCATTACTGGGCACCGATTCTCGCGTAATTCCAACCGGTGTCATTGCGCGAGAAATTGTCTCGAGAACAATTTAGAATCCCGACATTCGGTGATATTTCACGAAATATTTACCATAACATTAATTTGTCGACGTTACAGGACATTCATATTATACATAATTCATCTGCAATTTATTCGTACGCAATTATTTATGAAATAGCGATGAAATAACGTCGCGTAGCTTGTCAAATAATTTTTGACACGCTCTTAAAATTATTCTTCTTTTCCTTACATTTTCTTGAGGGGGCTTTTTTTAATTTTTTTTTCTCGCATAGATTCCGATCGAAAACGAACAATTATCGTATGCACGAGCTTTATGTACGTGAAGCACTGTAACTCCTGCTTGCTGATAATTAGCGCATCCATCAGCCACAGCAAGCCGCTAGCTAATGCCGATCGTACGTTATCGTTATCACGGTCTCCCCATTTTGCCCCACTGTACTGCAGCACCTCCGCCAAAACCCCCCCTTCTCCTCCTCCTCCTCTTCCACCCCCTCGGACTCGTCCATTTGTGCGTGGTGTGTACAAGAGCCACCAACGGTGACACCAGCAGAGCTGGTCTCCGACCGAGCCTATGCTCTCCAATCCTATACCGGGCAGGCAACGCATGAGCTGTCGATACCGTCAATAATCTAATAACCATTCACCGACCCGATGCGTCGTAAGTTACCGGTCTGCAGATTTTCATCGGCTTCCAGTACGGAAGCAATAACGCGGATCTTTTTGGATTATCGATTCGTCGAGTAAGCAGAAGAGGGCCTGGGTCAGCGAAAGAACGAGACGTACCTCGCTACAAATAGGAATATGAGATTTCACGGCCGATTTATGATCCTGTCACGAGCCATTCCGGACGACTATAAGGTCGCCCGTATCCACAATATACATATAAATGTCACGTCACGGAATAATGTCCCGTTATTTTCTTTAATAGAATGTGTGTATTTTTTGTGGTATTCTCTTATCTATAAACGTCTCTAGCAGAAATATTTATTTTATTTAAATTGCGTCGCGAAAAGCAAAAATCGTAATGCAATTCCGTTGTTACGAAAATAAATTAATTAAATTGAAAATAAAATATCTTATTATGTGTTATCGAAGTTTCCTGTTTGCGCGTTTCGGAAAGCAATTCCATGTTCGCACAAAGCATACATATTTAAAAGTACCCGTTTCAATCGCACGAGATTAAGCTATTAACATCCAATGCGTGTTTTTCATCTTGGCAGGAGTTACGCGTACGTGATGGAACGTCCATCACCAAGCTCTACTAAATTCATTTTGCACATAAATGGCGAATAGTGTCGTCGTCAATATACTAAACTATCTTTTTTTTTGTCTGAGCCGTTAACTCCGGCTTTAATGAAAGAGATATAAGTCACGCGCGAAACGTAAATTGCGCGTCCGCGAAATACGAAACAATTTGAGTACGGCCAAATTGCAGAAATGGTCATAGTCGAAGTGTAATATAGCGGACTACTATTTTTCGATGGCCTGTGTACGCGCTAAATTGCCGCAATCTTCTATCGTCGACATTATCTCCTCGCACGCGGCCGGACCATATCGAGTATATTTGCTCACGTGTAAGGGTATGCCGTTCCCGGGAGTGCGCGCGTATATGCGAACCCCTTCTCCTCTCCCTCTCCCTCCGTTGGTGGTTACCTACTTAAGTTAGATATTATCGGACAGAGGAGGCGATTCGATTGCGTGTAGCGGAGCATGGTGTAGCGCTGATATAGAACTACTAAACAGGTCGTAGATCAGGCCAGTTAGTTATAACAGCGGTCCTACCCCTTTCTCTCCCTTCTCCCCCTGTCTCTCCGTCGCTGAACCAATTCCCGCTGGTGTTCTGGATCATTTGGCGGCCCGCGGCCGTGAGATGCGCGCATGCACCGGTAACAATGCGCTATCACGATTATATAATCCGCCCTGCGACAGAGTCCGTGATAACTGGAAAAACGAGTCAGATCATCGATATAAAATACAGCCACGATGAGCGTTTTCCGTTTTTTTGTCTGCATTTTTACCGCGTAATAATTCGGCGCCACGAGCAAACAACGATAAACGGCATCTCGAATCAAAGATCGAAACGATTTGTCAAACTTGTCAAAAACAAAACGAGAGCTTGCAGCTGGATGCAAGCAAAAATTTCTTTATGTAATTTAATTCGAGAATCTCTTTTTGTTACAGGTAAGCATAATATTGTTAAACCACGTTGGATTTAAGATGGACATTGGTTAAGGTAAGTCCTTCTTTTCTCTATGTATAATCTGGAGTTCCTTCTATCTTTTCAAACTGTATTTATATAGGAAAGTAGAAAGTTTTTTTTTAGTTAAATTTACCCTACTTGAATTCGAGCCATGAAGATGTTATATTTCCCATCCCGTTTCCAAGTTTCGTTGAATTCTTCCCTGTCCCGGTCGACATTCCCATGCGACATGGGAGATGAGCTCTCAAGAATAAAAAGTCGGGGGGTGAGTTTTCATCCCGCGGGCAGGACGACCCTCCCTCGCGAGAGAGAACAGAGAAGACTCGCATAGAACAGCTGCGAGTGCCTTAGCGATGCCACAGGAAGGACGACGTCTGTTTTTTTAAGGGTTTTCACGGGAACGGAGATATAAAGCGCGCGAAAAGAGAAAGTGCACGGAACGATGCCTTCGAGGGTGATCAATAAATATTGGCTCTCGGGGGTGAAATTGGGGTAGCTGAGTACGGCCACGCCGGCGGAGGGTGAGGGGGTGAGAGAGAGAGAGAAAGAGAGAGGACAGTCGTACTGCTGCGGTTGCCGCCCCTTTCCTATGGCACACGACGTATGGCAGAAATAACCACTTGGTATAGGCAATGGAGAATCGCTCACGGATCGTAATTCCCTCAGCCTCCGTGATCGATACTTACTTTAAGCTGCTCTGCTACGAACCGAAAGGCAGGGATTGGCCCGATTTATGGTAAAGCTCGCGACGCGGGTGCCGTAAAAAAAAAGATGAAATTTCGGTATATCGCGATCCCCCACGTTCATGCGGAATCATGACTCAGCGTTATTAGATGTCTAATGTTAATTTCATGATATAGGAAAGAGAGATAATCTCGTCATAGAATTATGACATCACGTATAAATTACCGTTGATTAACACATCAGAATGATTTCAATACTAGCTTATAATGGCCATTCGAGTGTCATAAAACGATAATTAATGAAAGAGCTATATATGGATTATCGATTGATCAATAAACCTTTATCTGCTTTAATTAAATATCACAGAGAATAATATTATTTTAAAACTTATTTTATTACGATATTTGTTATTCCGATAAAACATTTATATAATATGCTATAAAATGATGTGCAATGTGGGTGTGTATAAATAATTTTATTGGAATATATCTAATTTGCTTCCTATTTGTACACAAGGATATCGTTATTTCCAAGATAACAGATAAATTTCGGTATATCGCACAAGTATTTTTTTTATACAAGAATTTTTCCATGAATTTTTGTAGGATGATAATGTGTTCATTTCCTATCTTGCTCAATTGTCTCTACCATTTTCCAGTCGCTGCTAAATAGAAATCCTCGTACCTTGGCGGTAGAGCGGTTTCCGTGGATTCGGTTAGAATTTGGATGAGGAAGCTGGATGCTTCCCGAGGCGTGAAATGGCTGCGTTAACCGCTTGCACGAGCGCACCCTGGGCGAGGAAAGGGGCGGATACTTTCCGCTCTTCTTTCCCTCCCTACGTGGCGCAACAAAACGCTTGCTCTGTACTTTCAAGATTTTCCATGAGTTTGGAATATATGCAAAACAATGCTATCTCCTATTCTGCATAAAATGTATCTTCATTACGAGATTAATCTTCTAATAAATTTTATGTGTTTTGCATTAACTTTTACGTTATTTCTATATACATGAATTAATAAGTCAATTTGGAAATATATATTAGCGAAACAGTACAGTGATCTGCGCAGCCTCCAATATCGCTGCCAATATCGATTGATCAATTGTCTATGTATTTTTAATGTTAACTTCAATTTTTTACTCTTTTGAAATATACAAATTATTTATATTGTTCGTGATTTTTTTGCAATTTTCGTTTAGTTTAACTGTACGATTAAACTTGCTCTCGTCATTTCTTGTTCGTAGTTCAGGGCGAATATTAGAATTCTAGAATATACGTATGCTTTTCTCTGGCATTGACATTTGGAGGATTTAGCAAGTCCCTTCCGAAAAATCGTCATTCTTCTTTCCCCCTTCACCGCTTTCCTCTGTTTCTCGCTGTTTTCGGGGTTGCCCCCGAACACGTGGATAGCAATATCATCGTACGGATCTCACGAGGAGGTATAAGACGAAAGTTATGTGCTTCGCTATGCGCGAGGGAATCGTACATCAGCAGTTGGACGTCTGCGGGGACGTAGAAACGAACGTGAACGAAGAACCACCACCGCCGCCCCGCCAACCCTCTTTCGTTCTTCCACGTCCCCTCTTCCCCAGCAAGCCGACCTCCATCTCCTTACCATCCTCTCCCTTACCGGCCTCTCTACACCGACTTCATCTATTTCTCTCTCCCACTTTCTCTCGCTAACGTTCGCATCTTGCTGTCTTTTCGAATTCGCTGTGACCCTTATTTATACACATACATAGATCTTTTATATAGTTCTTTATGTACCTGCTGATGTGTGTATGCGTTCGATGGTGCTGTATACATTATTGGTATTCCCTACACGTAAAATACCAAAGCAAGCGCGCATACGGCCACGGGCACATAAGTATTTGTGTACACAATACTGGGTGTGGCAGTCGTAGCGAACTATTATTTCAGTCGATAGAGATATGTTATGATCCTTCAAGAACCGGGGAAGTCAGGAGTACATTACGTATTCTTGTATTGCGAAAAATGGTTGATTTGCATGCCGTACGATGCAAAAGGAGAGCCGCTATTTCTTTTAAAGTCATGTCAAGAGTTATCAATATTTGTTTCTCAATTCTACGCATAAGGAACATTGAAATCACATGCGAGATAGATTAAAAATACAAAAAATCTTCCGAATCGCACGAAACGCGATATTTTTCGAGAGACAATTTGACACTTTATTAATTAAAATTATTCGTAACAAGAATGATTTACTTTTCTCCTCCCCCGAAGGAACATTACCATGATCACTCTAAGACCTTCATAAAATCATACTGTATCTTACATCTTTCCTACAGCAATCGAAATTTAGTACAAAAATATAGCGTGATTCACGGTCGCTAATTTTATGCGATCGAGAAAATTAAGAGTAGCGAATGCTGTTTCAATCTCACAGGGGACCATCCTATTTTTCGTGGCACGTGAATTAAGTCCCTTCGCTATCTTCAGTCCTCACGTAAATTACGCGACGCTCCGTGGAGAGAAATAGCCGCCTCTTCTTTTCCCCGCACCAGCTCTTTCTACTTTATTTACATATAGATACGAAAGCCATTGAGTTGGCAGGAAAGTACTTCCCTTTTTGCGGCTTGATTTATTCGGCATCGATAAAATTTGCTTAGCCAGAATTATTGTCAAGTTTGCTTCAATCGCGAAAATCGTGTTGAACTATGTTATATTACTTTCAAATAATGTGTATAAAGCTTGAACTCTGTGCTCATCAGTAATCTTCTTAATTTTCTACTTATCTAAGTTTTTATAACATATAATTTCCATTTGACAAATAATTATAAATATTTATAACAGAACTCATATTTATCTCATTGTCAGTTTTATTTATATGAAATATTATTAGAGAAATATTACCCATTTTAAAAATCTATAAGAATATAGTATATAGATATTTGTATAACAAAAATTTGTTAATAATCAGAATGAAATAAGTTATAGTCAATCACACGTAGAAGAGTCCGGATATTTTTAACACTCATTGTGTCGATAGAAAATTCGGTATTTCTGTATTAGATTCAGTATCCAAACGCGCGAGCGTATTATGAACACACACATAAACATCCCTTGGCGTTATCAGTTGTCGGACGCCGGGGTGCCGGATATTGTCGCATCCTCCGTTTTGCTCTCTCGACTCCGCAAAACGGAGTAAGGGAGATATGCTGTTGGAACAAAATATAGGAAGACAGGGCAGAATGGAATAGTGCAAACTAAGTCGCAGATTTAATTATCTGTCTCCGCGCGACGATCGTATTACTAATAGATAAGAACGCTGGCGCAGGTGTATATAATTTATTAGTGACATTTCCATTATTTTTATAAGATTTATGTGACGTATAATTTGAACACTTATGTAATGTATGTATCTCGTAAATTTACTTCCTTGCATGTGTTCAAAGGATGGAATAAATTCATTTTGTAAAGATTTTATACAAGATATATTTTGTAAATGACAGAAAATACATGTAGCGAAAGAAAAGCATTTTTATCTGAACAATACATGTGAAACTTCGATAATGTCTAATATATGTTTTTACCTGAAAGAAGATTTCACTTGGGGTGAGCAGACAAAAAAAACGTCCAACCTTTACTTTTTTATGATCTTAGAATTTTCAATACTTTCTCTGGCCAAGACTGAACCTGCAGTTTTTTTTCTAAAAACTCATAAAAAACGAAACAGTTATTTCTCGAGTGAAAGTTGCGTTCCTCTTATTAAGGATAGACTCCGCTATTTTTTTGTACAAAAAAATACGATTTAGTGTGGAGAAAGTTTCGGAACGGTCAGCATATTTTATTACTTTTCGGATATTATGTTCTTATTGTGTTGGATCATGTTTGAAAATTGCGAGTCTATTTTTATTTAAAATTTTACCTTTTTTGAAATACATTACCAACTTTTAATACATTAAAAACAATTAATTAAGAGCCAAAATACTTGCTAAACAATTATAACATTTTAATTAAATTGCAATTATTTTATTATTTGTAAAAACTACATTTTATAAACTCAATGTAAGAACAGCTATCTTAATTTTACCTTTTAAGTTATTCATTTTAGAACGCGCATCTCGCTACCTAAGAAGAACTAATAATATATTATATAGGAATTACAACATTCAACATATAAAATTATAATTACAGAATTGAAGATACCTTAGCTGTATTATTTAAGCTTCGATTTAGCTTAAACCTGTAGAATGTAGATCTATAATTTTTTGTTAATGCAAATACTATAAATTGAAATTAACATCATATTTAATTTACCAAAATAAAATATTATTTAACTGACACACTTTGAATAAATACCAAGAAAGAAAAATTGAAGTAATTGGTATAAATGGAAATGTTCCTAATTAACTATATATACGTATATATATAATCTCCAGACAATTAAACTTTCTAAGAACGTGTTTCAAAATCACCCCCCAATATAATTAAGCGCAAGGATTATTTCGCTTCGTGAGTATATATGAAGCGTGCCAAAGGGTGGACGCACACGGGGCTTGAAAGAGTTAAATCGCGGCCGGTGTGGGACGAGCTAGCGACGAGCAAATAATCGAGTTTAATTGCAAAACCGTCGGAATGATTTAATTACGCCGTACAACGTTGTCGGATATATATTATGTACCACAGGCATGTACACATATATCTCCAATCTTCCTTTTTACTCTTCTGGGATGCCTAATAAGTGAAGCATCGTTCTATAGTGTTGCCCGCTCATTTTCTCGTATACCGAACCAAAGTTGTTTACTCCGAAAAATGTAATATGAAAGATATCTTGAATAATTAAATATATTCTTTCTCATTATTAATTTACAAAAATACATATTAACATTAAATTTGATTAAATGATAACAAACAGTTCTTGAAAAATGCATTTTTTGTAAATTATGATATTCTTATTTTACAATATTAATATTACACCTTACGATTGCAGAAGATGTGCTTAAGATGACGAGAATATTAATTGAGTTGAGTGCTAAAATGTTAGGCAAATTAAAATATAAATATAAAATAATCAGGCAAAAAAGTTTTTCATCTTATTCTCGTTAACGATCCTGCTAACGATCTTAAAAAAGGAAAGAACAGGATTTTGATACTTATCTAACATATATAGTACGTGTCTTATACGAGGAAGTTTACTGGAGAATAGACGACTTGACTAGATTTATTATGACAAGTTTTATGTATTCTGTTCACGCGCTATGAGTATGCAAGTGTATATGTATCAGCGTACATGTACACTTGACATCGCAACTGTAGTTGGACAATATCGCGACCATCATGAGAAAGAGGACTGACCGCTCAGAGTTTTTTCCGGCTGGATTCGTTTGTATCATCGGACATATTCGAAAACCAAGCATATTACATCCCTTAGAACTCAGTCTCCTCTCAGAACTACGGTCTTATCTTCCGTTACTTCTTGTCCGTTTGTGGTAGTATAGCAACACGCAAAGCAACGTTTCGCATGAGGCCAACCTGCGACAGGAGATCTCTCCCTGATAGCGTTAATTCATAGCACGCGAGCTTAGGTTAAGAAAGATTGATAAGGGGGTCCGTGAGCAAGTCCGCATTCTTTATGGCGATTCTGACCTGGCGACATAGCTATCCCATGCATCACGTCTTTTTAAGTAAAACAATGGGTGGTTAATACGATGGTGTTTCGCAGAACCGCTATTTCCAACCAAATAACGATCTATTACCTTTAAACTCAACAAATAAAAAGCTCTAATTCGAGCGGTTGAGTGATTAGCCATTTGCAAAGAAATATCTTGCTGTGCGCGTAGGTTTTGGCACGTGATGTTAATTATATCTGTCGAAAACTAATGGCGTTTTCGATTTGCTACTCGACCCGACTCCGGTCGCATCAATGGACGTGGAATACATACATAGATATGTATGTATTCCACGTCAATGATGCTAGAGTCCTGTATACATGATGCGACCCGAGTCGGTAGCTATTATGTGTCATATATATATATATATAAATACAAAAAAGAAGCCAATAAAAATGTTAAAATGTTAATATGATTGATATATGAGTAGTACAATTTAATTTAAGGGTTTAACTGAAGAAAGAAAGAGAGAGAGAGAGAGAGAGAAATAGAGCGCAGAAAAGATACAAATTTATTGCATATATGAGATTGCAATTTAAAAAAATATCAAGAAAATATGTTGTTACACTTTTGCATATGCACATATTGTTACACTTCTAATAATCAAAATTCGGTTGTATTATGTAATATTTTCGATATGATTTATTTATTAATATTATCTCACAATTTTAGTTTATACATAGCTACTATATTTCAGCATGAACGAATTGTAAAAAAATTTAGAACTATACTGTTTAGAATTATTTCAAAGTAACCTACTTAAAAATAAAAATATTTTGATGAGTTTTCAATTCTTTGATGGAAATTTTTTAACTTCTTATTGATTAAAGGTTAAAGATTTTTTCAAAAATCGGATATTTCCTTGAAAATTTTGGATAGCGACAAAAATGTTTTATTTCAACGTGTTATGTTATGATTAAAGTCGATTCTTAAAAATGTTTTAAGTTAATAAATCATATCTCTGAATATTCGTTTTTTTTTTACATTTAATCGTTGGAATTCTTTCTGAAACATATAAGGAATTCTTTTGAGGAGGAGCCAGAACTCTACCAATTATATAAAAATTCTGAAAATGGAGTAGTACTAACTTAACAGAAGTAAGAAGGAGTAGGAATTGGAAGAGAAAAGAAAAATGGAAAGATTTCCTGAGGTCAGCGTCTTGAAATCGAAATACGTCTCCCGACTAGCGAACTTCGAATGGAACAGCTTGTCGATATGGGCAGCTGCGTTCCAACAATGTTCCAGCACTATATATATAATTATCAAAGTTTATTTATTTTAGCTTTAAAGGAATTTAGCCTATATATAAATTTTGCAAAGATAAACTATATGTAATATACCAACGAAAGAATACATATATGTATTTTTAGTTATTATCTATTATTGAAATCTTACTATTATTGGAGATTCTATTATTAGTGGAAGTGTGGAAATTTTACGTACAAACATCCGATGCTTATATTTATCATCTCCAAACACGTTTATATAATAGGTACTTGTTTAACCTTTATATAAAAACGTTAGCATAAATTTGATAGACGGCAATTAAAAGTTGAAATATGATGACGATAAAAATCTTACAAACGATCATTATATTCCCATAGAAAGTTTAACAAATAATTAACAATATTTTATAATCAATTTCATTAATTTCATGAATAATTCTTCAATTCTGTGGCAGAATATATATAAACATATAAAGTATAAAGTGCCATAAATTTAAGTAATAAATATATAAGATAAGAACGTCTTCTTTAATCTTATTGTCATGCAGCAACAAAATATAATCAATCTCGATTCAACTTTTGTATACTTTGTATTCGAAATACAATTATCTATTATACTCGGGCGGGAAACTCTATCGCATTCTAATATCCAGTTCGCAACAGACGACGAGTGCGGTTCGAACAACAGCGAGTATCGGGTTTTTCATTTCGTGTGCCGTTGGAAGCGAGCGGAAACTGTAATCACCATCTTTTCATTGCCCTATACATCCAACGTTCATCCTTTTTTCATTGTGAATCCACGTAAATCTGCGGTAACAGCGATAAACCTGCAAAGCTGCGAACGTCCAACATTTATTATTGCTCTCGCGTGTGAAGTTTGATATCCCAGACGTACATACATGTATATGCGCGCGATTGTGCGCCAGTGAATATTATACAGATAAATGCAAAGGGCGACGCGCTACTGTTGCTGGTGGTGGTTTGCTGTTAGTGCGTAGGGGATGGGTAGACGTTGGGGTTGCGGCGGATCCGGAGGGGGAGAGAGGCTGAGGAGAGAGATGGGGCAGGTAGGGGAGAGGGGGTGGGGCGTGCGCCCTGCACCTCATAAACTTAAACCCTAATTAACCAGCGCTACGACTACTGTTGCGCTCTACGTGCGTATGGTTCTCGTTCATACACACGAACGCACTTCGACGCTTTTCTCTCTCGCTCCCTCACATAGGCCGGTATGTATACGTGTATATGCACGTTCGGCGGTATTCTCTAGTGAGAGACGCGATGTTTATTGCCCGACTTCACGTAAATTAGCTCCGCCCGCGAAACTATCCGGTGGGTTCCGTTCGCGGTGAGGCCATAACCGTTGTTTCCGAAGACGAGTCAGGTGCTCGAATTTTCGCTCTACATGCTCCGACATGGACCTAACATATCCATTCTTGGCGATAACTTTGAATTATTCCATCAAATATTCGAAAGACATTAGTTTAACTTTATCTAGAAGATTTCAAAGAAATTTACGAACGTCAAAGTTTTAATTTATCGTGCGGAATGCGAAATATCTTCTACGAGAAATAATCGCTTATTAATTTTTCAAGAGCTAAGATTTATAACGTTTCAATGATAACCTTTGACTTAAATGTTCAAGCTATAATGTTAAGATCTTATAACTTATAATTATTAATTTAAGTATGCGCGCATTAAGATGTTGAATGGACGTATTAAATATTTTAGAAAAATTAATTACTATAATATTAGATTGTTCCATGGAGATATTTATATCGAATTGTGGTTGAAAAACATTGCCACTGTATGAGAATATTTATTTGTAGAAATTCGCTTACTCGAGTCCGCAAATAATCTTACGCAATGCATCTCACGCATACTTAATGGAATGTCAGCTTAGCAGAAACTACGGTTTCTTCTTGGAATTCAAAGTGTGTACGTTTATATAGACGGATTCAAGGCACGTCAAACTTCTCTTGTTAACATTATAGTGTTACATCGATAACAATCAGACGAATAAAATAGAGAAAATGTATAGCCATAATTTTCTTTCTTTACTTATTACACAAAACACACACACACCTGCACGTGTAATACATACACACGTGCACATGTTTTATACATTACAATTTTTTTATGTTAGAAAAATATGTGCCAACTTTTTGCGTCAATTATGAATATAATAAATTTTTGTTTGAGGATTATACATACAATATGCCTGTATCGATGAAAGCATTATTACGCTTCTTTATTTGTATTATATTTTTTCTATATAATGGTATTTTTTCAAGTAGTATTTAAATTTTATGAAAATAATATATTCTTATTTGTTTATGATTATTCTTATCATATGCATATGTATATTAAATTGTTACCAATATCAAGTTTATTATATTCAAATGTTACATATGCGTTAAAAATATTATTAGATATCCTTATTACCAATTTATTCGTTATTTAAATCTAGCGTTCTCTTTCAGAGAAGTTACGCTAACACGTTAATGAGATTTATTTTTATTTTTTTTTCTCTCTTTGCAATTCCTTTTTCAGTCTGAATAATCTCGCGACTGATATGCTGATATAAAAGTAACTGCTACTGCTTGTAATACGAAATTTCAGAGATTACCACGTCACACATATCCCGCTCGTTATGTGCGTGTATACATCTCAATGACGCAGGCGTAATGCCACACGTGTAGGAACCATTTGCGGAGACAGACGCACATATCAGAAATAATTCCTGCTGATATCAAAGCAAGTACATAAGATCTCACGTACAGTTGGTTGAATAAAGTCGCGTGCAGGGAAATTATTACGAGGGAATTTATCAAGCAGATCACTGTGCAGACACAACACTTTCGGAGTCACGCACACTCCTAGGTCTCTCTGTCTCGCTCTCACTACGTCACGGCGTCTTTAACCACGACACGATAGCGTCTGGATAGATGTTTTATGTGTATAAATACCTTTTTTCCGCGCGTACGATCACACCGTATTGCAAGAGCACTGTCGGCATTCTTTTGTAACGAAACTTTAAACGTATCAGAATGATTGACACGTGACGTAGGCGTAATCCGACGGACGCTTGGCCCGGACCAGCCGCCCAATCTGCGCATGTCCCACCACGCCAATATGGCGACTCGTCCAGCCCGCGGGAGAGTGCCGCGGGATAGGAGCGTGGCGGCGGCGGCGGCTCCATGGGCTCCACAGTCCACCGTGATGGAGCTTGGTCGATGTGATGGAAACCGCGGACCGCCGATAGGCGGCATCGCGGTCGCTCGCGCGGCTCGACCGGTCGCCGGCGATGACAACCACGTCGACGGGGAGTGGCGAGGGCCGTCCAATATGGCCGTCGGGTCGCTGTACGAAACTTGTCTCTCGCGGCTCCAACTGTGTTAATTTTCTCGCTGTTTCCTGCGGTGATTTCGGACGACCGTCGGCTCGTTCGCGATGTCACCGACTGAACACCGACAAAGGTATGTAAGTCATCGATTTATTATCGTGCAAATCTTTTCGATTGAAGCGCAACAGCTGTAGCCATCTTACCAGACAGTTGACATCTACATGTATTCGTACGCGCGCGCGCGAGCGTGTGTGAATACGGAGCGTGTGCTCCGTATTAGTGCGAAACGGAAGATGTATTGTTGACGAAACTTAGATCAAGATCGAATAAACCGCTTAATTAGTAGCGTGAAATACGATTGGCTCCTCGGAGCTCGATTTAGCGGAAAAGGTGTTGAACGTAATTCAATGTTTTTGTAGCGCGACACGGAGCAATTGAAATTATTTTAAACGGTTTTATTATGCATTAGCTATTGCGCGGGCGCGTAAAAGCTTATAGCAGACGTACTCATGGCAAAAATTATAATTTCGCGATTTGCATTTCATACGTAATCTCATATAGTACAACAACCATTAACTTTTTCTTCCGCGGATTATGTCCACAATTTGTGTACGTGCTCCAGCATTTTAATTGCGTGGTTATCGTCGCGCTTTCTTAAATTTCTTAATGTAAATGAAAACCCGTTTTATTTGGACACGCGGAATCGAGGTAAACACAGCGGTCGGACTGTGCTTACGCAATTTAATCGTTTCCCCTCTTGAATATTGGTAGGCTCAACATTGCGCGAATAACTAAGCGAGTCGGGTCTTGGAATTTTCGTTAAACAAAATTAGAATGTGTAACTTGGCGTTTGGACGCATTTTTATTTTTTATTTTACGATGATTTTCTTTATTCGTAATTGATACAAATCGGAGTAGCACCATGTAGACATTATGATATTTTATAGTGATTCGTGAAAATGTGTTGATTTTTTTTCCTGACAAGTACAATAGAAGATAGTCCAATAGCACAATAGAAAATAGTATACAATAGTAAACAGATTTTTTTTGCTTTAAACGACGTGACGCGTAAAGTAGTTCCATATGTGGATCATCTCGGCACGTCTCAATTTATCTGGAAAGTCCCACGAACTTCCGTGTCTTATTTAAAAATAATTAATTTCATATGTGCGAAGCATTCTCATCTTAAATCCAGAACACTTCGTCGACTCCGATAAATATATGTATGTATTACGTATGTAATTAGCGTGACTTTCTTTCTCATGGCTATATTTATTCATTTAGATTGGGAGTTGTACTGAGAAAAAAAATGTCGTGATTAATTGAGAGATTCTTGAAGCGAATGCGAAAAAATAATTGAAATAGAATAAAATTTATTTCAGCGATAAAAATTTGCATGTTTTTGCATAAATGGCGGAATTATCTTACCTCGTTATCCGATATACGGGTCGCGCTATAACTCTAAAGCTTAGCGTGCGCAAAAGCATCTTTATTCTATCGCATATAACTTAAAAATTACTTATAAATTTCATAAAGAGGCTAGCGAACAAAATTTTAAAATAAATAAATCACGTCGATTTGATTCCGGGGAGGGAAGGGTATTAATGTTCCAATGATAGCTGTGTTTCAGTCCGAGATTTATCGGCTCGCAGTTTTAAAATTGGAATATATATGTATATTCGTCGCTTGTAATATATAATTATAAACACTAAGAACGAGCTTTGTTTGCTAGCTCCTTTATGAAATTATTTATACTATGCAAACTTGACAAACTAATTGTTTAAAAATTACTGTTTTGATTTTCTTGTAAAATTAATTCAAAAATAATTTAATTCAAAATTAATTTAAAAATATTTAAACATAGACGTTTTATATGGCCATATTTCATTCTTATGTAAGATCCGTTTATTTTGCTATTTTCGTTAAACACGTTATCGAAACTTGAAAGTTCAGAATCGTAACTGAATCTAAAAAAATTTTGAAACTAATTTTAAAACCTTGGTTTGTAATTAAAGAACTCTTTACAATGATACATTCGTACATGTTACTCAATAAATATAAATCTCTATACTTAATTAAAAACTAAGTCTGTTCGCACAATGTTTTATTATCACAACGTACTATCTTATATAAACAAGAAAAGTTATCTGAAACTCGCTAGGCGGGAGAAGAAGGATCGATAGAGCGAGGCAAACGTATAATGGATAAGAGGGATGCAGAGAGATAAGAGTTTCCGATCTTTTCCTTTTAGGGTTAGAATATCTCTCGAAATCTATTTAAAGAACCTACCAAGATAATATTGTTCCGGCGGACTATTGATTTTTTCACCCTCTTATTTTCTCGGGTTTTTGAGCAAATTGAATTTTTTTAACTCACTAGCTTTCTGATCGATTGAAATTGTTTATTCTTCGATGTGATACGGTTTATTGAATCCTCAACTTAATCGAATTGTATATTTTACTTTATATATTTATTACACTTTATAATTATACTAATATCTCTCGGACAAAATATCAGGCAGGGAAAAGAATAGTTATAATATCTGTGCGTATATATTTACGCAAATAATTTTTTCAAGTTAGAGCAAGGTACATGACACAAGAGTGAAAGAAGAAGAAGAAAGAGAGAGAGAGAGAGAGAGAGAGAGAGAGAGAGAGAAGGAGAGCCGGGAGAAGTCTTCGGTATCCAGCATTGAGTTGTAAAAGCGTTCGTTCGCTCTCACCGCCAAGCGGCATGGTCACTTATGTAAAAGCCGGCTACACGCCGCGTGATGAGTGGACGCTGTTCTATGCGCTTCTTCTTTTTAACTCTTTGGCTTTGCTTTTGCACTCTTACTTGTCGTTAGTTATGTATGCGGGAAGGTTGGTCCATAATACGCGTTGTACTTACCTGCATAAGTACTTGTGCTCTTTTTCTGCCTGCAGTAGTCTTTTCTTTTTCTTAGTTATCGAGCGATCTTAACAATTTTACTTCTTTCCACGCGTTTGTTGTTTGCCTGTAAGATTATGAGACCTTAAAATGTTGTGAATTGGCAAAAATGTGTCAAAATATGCCATTTCTCAAATATAATTTTACAGACTATATTTTAATATGAAACGTATAAGGTAATTGAAGATAACAATAAAATAAATATAGTTGAAATATTCCATTTAGAACCGGTTTATTTATTTAAGATAATTTTTGCGGAACATGTTTAAAAATTGTGAATTATATAACATAGAAGCAGAAACTCATGTAAAATATCTTTACACATTTGTCGTTGTTGGCAATTTAATATTTTTTGTTTTTGTATCTTTATTTTCATACTAACGTAAAACTAATTACATATTTATTTAATCCGTAGTTATTTCCTTATCGTGTAGAAGCATAGTTTTATATACAGAAATGTAATTATTTGTATCAAAACGAAATATACAACTACATACATATTATTGATCGCAATTTATCATAACGTACGCAGATTACGATTTTTTCTAAGATTCAGAACATTCGTAAACATAGAATATAGACATAATAAAGCAATCGATTGTCATTTTTCGCGTGCGTTATCACCAACGTTTTAGTAAATGTGGAATAATACATGCAATTGACCGAGAAGCAGATAATCTATAGTCTATATAGAGCAGGTCAGCATGTTAGATCAGCGGTTAGTCGTGAGGGAGTCGGAAAGTACGATGACGAGAGAAAGACCGAACCGGTTATGGGCGAGGCCCTTCGATTCTTCGTCTTCTTGTATCCCATCTTGGGCCCGGAGTAGAAGGAGGTGAAAAAGGAGGAGGTGAAAGGAAGCGGTTGGTAGAAAAGAAGGGTATACCAAGTATGGTGGCAAACGGGATGATGGGGCAACGAGAATCGAGAAGGAGGAGGCCGACAAGGGGAGAAGAGAAACGCGAAGGGGATGGGATGAGAAATTCTCGTTGGCTTCGCTTCGATGTCTTTATACGCGCGGCTCTTGTATGGCCATGGGACATATATCTGTCTTACGAGAGCGAGGGGCGCCGCCAAAAAATCAGATCGAGTGTAAAAATCGCATAAACTCGTCGTGCAAACTCGAGAGCTATGTCTGCCCGGTTGGTTCCCTCTCGAAGCTTTCTCTCTTTCTCTCTTTCTGTTTTCTCTCTCGTTCCGTTCCTTCTCTTTCTTACACGCTCTTTACCTTAAGCCCGTTTGATCCTTTTCTCTTTCTCTCCCGCCCTTCTCCTCTTTTTCTTCACAACCAGGTCTACAAGCCCCGCTCGCATGACTCCACCTCGAGGAAAGGCCGATCACCTCCTATATTTTCTTTTATTCTACTTGTCTGCCAGCACGAAAGTTATGTGGTTAGCCGGGCTTATGAAGAATCCGCTCTTTATCGACAAGTAAAGCGGTCTTCGCCAACGTTTCGTGGAGCGAAAATAATTTTATTGGGGGATACCGATTACCACCTTGATCAACTGTGCACGCGTGAACACTTGACGTTAATAAAGTAGTCGGCATTAATAAGGTAATATTTCAACGTTCGGATTTTATCTCGACCTTAAGACTACCGGTCTCTCGTTCTTCAACATTTTCGTGCATCGCGTCTCAGATCGTAAATTTATAATCGATAAATCCAATTTATTTCTGCCATTAAAGAGTAATAGATTCTCTCTAATCTCTTACCTTATTACTATAGAAAAAGTAAATATCTTGAAATCATATATATCAATTTTTATCTATTGAAAATTACATACTCGTGTGATTAAATATACAGTTATGAGGCTTAGAAATTATTTTCTATAATTCCTGTATTTTTACTTAGAAAATTTAAATATTTATTATGTTTTTTGTAAATTTATTATTTATCTTGTGAACTAGCATTACTGTGTGTTTATATAAATATACTTATTTATTTTTATTGCGAAAAATGCAAACATACAAAGAATTAAGAAGACAACATCTTTATTTGAAAATATACTTTATACAACTCTTATTGATTAAAAATATTGCTTATGCAATCTATTTTGCAGTACGGTATACCATTTTACAATAAAGAAAGAAATAAGAGAGCTTTTTCGAACATTGATTATTATTAAAAGCAATTATCCTTTCCTGGATAATACCATGTAATTACGTGCGGAGTCAAAGTGTGTTTAAATGTAATTTTGTACCTATTTGCGAAAAAACATTCAAACAGGCAAACCCAACTAAGTTGAGCAAATCGGAACCGCAGATCGACCCGGCAATAGGATGTACCGGGGAGCAAAGAGTGCAGTCGTTGCGATGCACTTCTTAACGAGCTCGCTTTGTTTTGCGGCGCATGCATGTGCATGGTGCATGGTGCATGCAGGTATGGGCTACAATATATAAGTGTACAATGTATGCGCATACGGAATATAAGCGTGGCCAGGTGTACGGGGTGTCCTGTTTAAAGAATAGACGTGAGTATTTTTTATCGCTAATACTGTTTATTCCATGATAAACATTGAACAAAAATCGTGGATAGCATTTGAATCATTTAGCTCGTAAGCTTTATGGCAATTACTCTGAAAATTAAAATATTAAAGACTTGTTGCGATGTTTACCTTTTCGAAGAGTCGATCAATGAGCGAAACAAAAGCGGAACTATAAAATTAAGCTGTATAATTAAATTAGTGGTTAGGTAGCAAGAGAGATAGAGATTTATTCCTGAGTATCAGAGGTGAATAGAAAACTCGGCGTCATTCTGGAATCTTAACGCGAAGCTTGGCGGCTTAAGTTCAATGTCTTCTCATCCTTTACTTTGTATCCTGTTTCTAGTGCAGTCCGCGTACAAGAATGTTAGATTTTCACAGCTGTCCGTATCGCGAGAAGAAATACGAGGTACACGGGCGACACCCGGTATATTATTGCGGGGTATATAGAAGTGTATAGATAGGGAGACAGAAGGGAGACCGGTTCCATACATGGCTTCCGAAGGCTTCCTTTTCTTGCGCTAAGACCACAAGAGAGACAAGAATCAGCGGCCGTCTCCACTAATGAGATGGAATTGGACGTGGCCGAGATTTTTCTAGACTCGTCCAGGGGAGCGAATCAACTGGATCCTCAAGCATGCTCCCGTCGCCATCTAGTTCGCGACATTCCCGTGAGCGCGATCGGCGGTCCTCTTTGATACGAATCGTTTAATTGCGTCCCATTAGCCCGTCTTGGGGCCTCCCCTCAGGTGAATGCGGCCAGGAACGAAAGCTGAAAGCCGCTCCAATGAGGGTCTGGTCTCTGCTTTTACTCTTTTGCTCCTGCCTTCACTTACCATCGTAACGCGCTCTCGCTCCTCTTCATTCTATTCGTTCTCCGCTTTTCTTCTGGCCCTTCTTCGTTCCCGTGAGCTAGAATCGGCGGTACGATGGTACGCGAGAGGCATCGTCCAACTTTTTCTCGCCGGCACGCTGACGGTTCGTTATACCGCGGGCCCGCCATTGGAAGCCCCGGTACGTGATGTGACGCCGGCGGAGATGGCGACCAAACAGGCCCAACCTACCACTTTTTCCAGCAAGGGACCAGAATACCAGGTTTTCGAAAGGCCGTATTCCACCCTTTCTTCTCCCTCCTGCTGCGCAACGCTGTCCTGCGCGGTCCCGAGTTCCCTCCCCGAAATTGCTCGATGCCGATCAACCTGGAATGGGTTTTCCTGAAACTGAAACGGTTAATTTTACCAATATCATCCGTTGTTTTTTCCTTTTTAGCGAAACGTAATAGCAGTTGCATCATTATATGTGTATACAAAAAAGAGTGATAACTAAAGCACGAAACTTATCATTCTGAAAAGTAATTTCTGTGCGTTTGTATAGAAATATAATTATTATATTATATTTTTACGGGGAATATACATATATTCGACGCAACTTTGTTTTAAACACCAGTAGCAGAGTAGTAATAGATAGTTACAAATAGAAATCATGATCAGCAGTGGCTCGTGCGGTTTTCGTCTTTTATCTTTTCATCGTTAACGACGCGTAACCAGGCTACTGCGATGAAGCTATGCGCTGAACGCGTAACGAACATATCTGATCAGAATGGATAATTTATTCTGCTCTACTCTATACATGTCTCATTAATCTTAACGATCGCTTAAATAACATAAGTAGATTGAAAACTTTACTAATGAACGTTTAATAACAGAATGTTTCTGGATATCTTGATAATTTATCTTTTATATTGCAGTTTAAATTAATACAAATTATACTTCTCATCTAACACATGAACATTTTTACGTGTATTCCTTACCGAAACTTTTTTTACGTTGTTGCAGGTAGGCATTCGATTTATTCGCACAATCAAGCCGATATGCGCGATCACATCTTGAGTAAGTAAATACTAAAATTAACGTTTCCGTATTTTTATTGAAATTAGATATATGCTACGAAAAAAATGATCTGACTTTATAATTGTTAGCCATAAGAAAGTCTGATGATTAAATACTGATATAGTTTCGAAATTTTCTTTCAACGAAATCAAACCAATCTCGACATGATCGAATAAACTTCTAACTCGATGTAGTTCGTCGAAAGAAACGGCGCGTAATGCGAATCAAGACAGTAGTCTAGACTTTATAAGGGCAAAGAAACCTAGCTCGTTGGTGTTAGGTCCACGGTAGCTAGTGAGGATTTATGGCTGCCTCTATCTTAGCACGGTTTCGTTGAACAGCGCAACACGTCGGATCCCATCGGCAATGGGATTATATCGCATAGAAGGTGGCTGCTTGTATCGCATCAAGATAGGTAGATACCACTCCGCCGCTTCTCGCGGTGCACCAGCACCAGTAACGGCAGCATCAGCAGCAACAGCGATCGTGCCTTAGGTCGACTCACGCTGCATGAGTTCCGTGACGATCGTTCCCTCCGTCCTCATTCCCTTTACAATCCTCCTCTTCCTCTTTATCTCTCTTTCTCTCCGTGCTATACTCCTTAGAGTTTTATTTTCACTCAATTCCGGGAAGTATCGCGCACCATGGCGAAGGGATAACGGGCAGGTGGTGGGAAGGGAAAAAGAAACACGTACACAAAGTTAGCCGAAGGACAGGGATAAGAGAAGGAAGGTAGGTAGATATACCCGGAGCAAAACGAGAAGAGATAGTTGGGACAGTGGGGAACCATAAAGCATCTCAGTAATTTAATTCTATGCAATATACCGAATAATCTTTTACTTTTCTGTAATATGCAGCTCGGATGCGGCCGGGATATATTATCGATTCAAAATATGTCTTTGGAGATAAAGCAGTTTTACAAGAAAGTTTGCTATATTTATGATAATGGGCGCACATTGCGATGAATAATTAATTATTATCGATATTTCTAAAAAAATGTATATTACTTTTATTTGAATTAACTAAATTATAATTGTTTTTATTGACCGTAGTCTTATTTGAATTAGATTATAATTAGATGATGTTTTCTTCAGATTGTTTATGTTCAAACTTTAAATATTTAAATTTTAGATAAATGCAAATAAATTTGACGTACTCGTGACTATTCTGAATATTGAATCGTGCCTAGATTGTCGTCTTTGGCAGACACCGATAATTTGAACGAGTGCCGGAGTAATAGAGTTATTTTCGCAGGCACATCGGCCGCCGGACCCGAGTTAATTAATGTCTAGCGAGGCATTAGAACTCTGTCCGCGGGGCAATGCAATATAAATAATAATAATTTGACCGAAAAATGCCGGAACATCCCTCCGATGATTATCTGCTCGTAAATCCCGGCATAAAGATATCGCGACTAAATTGCCGCGCGGAAGGGTTTCGAGGCGCTAAGAGGCGCGATGGAGGGGGTTAGAGGAAAGAGAAACGACGGAAAGAGAGATAAAGGTGAACGCACACGTACAGAAGGTATTACCGTGCGTTTGGCTTGCCCTCACAATCGTGGCGCGGTATAACAGTGTAGCGACGATGGTATTGCAATATAGACGGGGCGGCAACAGACCAATCACGCGCCGGCTACTAATTTGCTGGGCTCAAACAGCTGCCGTTCTGCCGCCTATGCGAAACCCCCGGTTTATACAGCAAGTATATATGCCTCGAATTCTCGATCGAGGTTTCGATCCCCCTCGGACTCACGCTGGGATATTCGATCAGCCATGGCCTTCTTCATTCCTTCTCGTGCTCTTATTCGGCTCGCGTCGCGCTCTTCTTCTCCTTCTTCTTGTCCCGATGCCCACTACCTACTCGCTGCTTGGACAAAACATTTCTTAATTGGGTTTCGTCGGAGGGTGATGCCTGTCCGGCTTTTTTGGGAGCAACCGCGGCTTCTACTTCTTCGATTATTTATTGAATTTCGTTCTTTCGTAAGAAATTGAATACGTTTAGCTTGTGCTTTGTTAAAACTTTTGTTACCGCTAATGTTCATTTCTTCTGGCTAATGTTGTCAAATGCGATATAGTCATTTACGATAAGGATTTACTATATATAATGTATAATTATTTACTATAAGGATTTTTGTTGCTTTTATTGAACTTCCCTTGTAGAGCGCGTTTGCAAAAAACGATTTACGCTATTAAATGTGACTCTTGTGAATTGCGTTTCTTCTATTCTGAAATTTGTGAACATTTCCGCGATTAACGATTGTTAACAGTTTTGCATGTCGTAGCGTCTTCGTAATTCACCATGTCTGACAGTAGCCCACGTAAGTGGAGATGCGTGAATAATAGCGCCACGAGCGTGGTACTTGCTTTATAATGAAATCCCGAGGCTAAAGGACTGGTCTTCTGTTCTTGAGCCTCCCTTCAGAGCTCTATGATATATGCCGTCCACTATTGGACTATACCCAAGAGTCAATAGGATTTTAAAAGGCCATTCTTTTCACTCGGTCACTCCTACTTAATAGTTTTCTATCTGTTATTGTGCATTGGTAACTAAACGGGTAAAATCGATCGGGTTATTAATAAAAAGCATATACTAACTATATATTGTGACTTTTTTAGAAAACTTATTTACATAGTTTTTTTATCTGAAAGTATGACTGCGACAGTCTGGAATTATTCAAATTAATATAGGCGTAAAATGTTATTTATTCGAAGCAATATATTTTTTACATGTACGATTTACAGTTCTGGACGAAAAATTATCACACGTTCCAAAATGCAGTTCCTTTTTATTGATATCAAAATTATTTTAAGTGTTTGGTTATTTTTCCTTTATAAAAATCAATTTTTTTATGTATAGTTAAAACATCTTGGAAAATAGTTTTCGCGAACTGCATTGTTAAGCTTTTTACGCGAATTATTTAATTGTAAAATTGTTTTTTGGAAGTTTCATATGGTTAAGAATAGAGATACAATTTAATATACCATTTACATGTCTCACTGTTTATTTATCATTGCGTTATATATATATTCAGCTTTCTTCTTTGAATCAAACTATTTTTTTCCTCAATCTTTCTCCTTAGGTTTCGAGAAACTTTCGAGAAGGTTTCCTTGCATTGTTTCATAACTTTCACTCGTATTTCCGATATACGTTGTCACGTGATTTCAAACTAGACACACCTAAAAAGAAGCATAAAAAAGTCGACTACAAAAGAATTATATTTACGAGCAGCTGTGTGAATGCAAGCAGTTTTCGCATTCGTGACTTTTATTCCCATATTCTTTGGATCGTCATACTATCTCGTACACCCGGCTTATCCCTAATATTTTAAAATATAACTTACGAACTTATTTCTATTAAATTTAGAAAGTATCAATTTACGTAATTAATTACATATGCTTTGTTCTTAATTTTTGTTTGTATGTTTGTATGTATGTTTGTGTTTGTATCATATTTCTATTATAGTAAAATAATAATTTACAAATAAACATTATTAAATAATATAATAACCGATAACGTATGCGTTATATATTTTTCTATTTTAAATAATATCTTATTATAAAATTGCTGAAATAGGTATTGTGTTTAAAACAGTTTCTTAGATATACCCGGCGTAATTCATAGGCAATGATTAATATCAAGTGCAATATCTTTGCAATAGCTATTATAATTGGATTAGTACCTTGGATGTTTCTTGTCGAAGAACACGTACGCCGGACCATAGGTAATCCAATAAGTGTCTAATAGCATCGATCTCTCAGACATTTAGTCCATTAGATTCCATGTTAGTTTATTGCTTCACGTTTTACAGGCTCGCCTAAGAGTATACTCTTTGATTCCCCTCTGTGTTAGTCTTTCTTCCCTTAATTTCATTCTGTACTAATTGGTATTTACCAACATTCACGCAATGCGCTGTCGCAAAATTTTTCGATTAACTTTAATATCTTCAGTCTTTTTTTGACAACTAATGTTACGTTCCTATATTTCACTCCTACATTTTATAATCCGTTGTAATCCGATCGATATAGGGCATCAAGTAAGAAAAAAAATTGTCTCTAACACACAATAAGACTATCAGATTATAAGTAAGGAGAAATCTTGGGGCCTGAGCGAGTCACACGGCTTTCCAGGCGTGTTGTGAACGGCTCTTACAATTTATTAGTTAATCTTTGCATTCTATTGTTACGTTTCGTATTAAATCGTTAATCTTCTAAATCAGACTTCTTTATTTACCCGACTGCGGGAATGTCGCGAGAGAAATCGTGAATGGTGCTCAGGCGTAATGTATAAATCGCATACAATAAAGCAAAACTCCCTTCGCTTCTACGGCACTCCGTCATATATACATTCAATCAATGCCTGTATTTTGGTTACTCTGAAATATAGCCAATCTCGAGAATGCTCATCCCTGACTTTGAATCCCCTCCTCCTCTTTCATTCACCCCTTCACCGCATAGAGTCGGAAGCGCAGTACTGTAATACTATGTCGAATATGCAAATCAATCCTATGGTTTCCAATGATTTATCTACTGGACGCAATTCGTTTAAGTGTATCACGATTTCATTTCAATTGAGCGACCGCGCTCATTGTTTATACTGTAATATATACCGTATTACTAATCCTTCTCAAGCGCTTACGTAAGTTGCGCTGGACGGAAAATTTCTGCGCGACTTAGCCAATCTTATAATGTCTAATGATTAATTCTCCGGGTCCAATTTCTTTAAGTGTGTTATAAATTGGCCGAGAATTAGACAGTTACTTTGATCAAGAAAAGGCGCACTTAAAAATTTATATGCGTGGGCGCACAGTGTGTGTACAGTTACACACGGGCGTTTTCTAGACGCTCCGGTGAAACATGTTCGCTCACTCCATGCGCGAATTTAAATATAAGTAAAAGGCTTTACTGGCACAATCCAGGAGTATCGTCTTTCTTTCTGGAAGTTGATTTGCCTTGCATGAAGCTTAGAGGGGACTGCTTCTGCCGGGAATTCGCTTCACAACGTACAGGTCGGTCTCGTCCCTTCTTCCTTTTTCTTGGCAATAGAGGCAATGAGGAAGAAGAAAGAGAGAGGGAGACTTCGATCTCTCGGGTTCAACCTAGACATCGCGACACTAACGTAGCTCTTTTAACGGATTTTTTGTTTCGCTTACTCTTTTTTCACAAGTAGTTTTTCTTTAAAAGAAAGAAAGACAAGAAAATGCTTTGCTTTTTTGTTTATTAATTTACCACGTTATAAACAGTTAACATCACATTATAAAAAGTTAATTTGTTTATTTTTGTAATTATTTACTATATTTGATTAATATTATATATCCACACCTGTGTCTTGTAATCAAAGTAACTTTTATAACTCAAAATATAGAAAATACCGGAATTGGCATTAACATAATCCTGTGACAGAATGACGCTATATATCTATCGAATATCTATCGGAATGCTCGCCCGAAATCCCGCAAATCCTTGCGGGTGCGGCGTTATCCTGAGCGAGCAATTTCTCGCGGGTTTCTCATTTAATATCAGCAATTTAACTACTTCAACATCGCGCCGCAAAAGCCATAAATATCAGCTACCGTGGTCCGGAGAACGATCGTTGTCGCGATAGGGATGCACTAGATCGTGGTTGCACGACTCAGCAATGGAAGCGCACTCTGAAAGGGAGGTAGGTAGACGAAGTTAGAGCGCGACAAAGAGACAGAGAAAGAAGAGGAGCCGTAGGGGGAGCATCGGTGCGGGAGGAAACAGTTGTAGAAGGGGTTCGCAACAGGGGATGGGGCGAAAGCGGAGGCAACGAGAGAGAAAAAGAGGTCGAATGAAACGCTAGGCGTTCAGGCTACAAGTACACTCCGTGCTCGCACGCTAGAAAGCTATACTTATACCTATAGGCAGTGGTGCATGGTGTGCCATGATGGCAGTAACTCCAGAATCCCAGGGCTTAAACTCGCCTAGCACCGAGGATCAGTGGGGAAACTTCCGTGCGCCGTGGCTTAAAGGCTTCGTGGTTGCTGCTCCCTTGCTTTCCGGGTAGCGGCAGCAACTTTTCGCCATGTTAATGGGCGCAATATGATCATACGTGGCGCGTCCGCGCGTATTTATATGCCGCGTTCTTACTGTACTCTTTTCACAGTTCTTAAACACGTAATTCTCTTTAGGGTTGAGAAACAAAGGTGACACTAAGGAAAAGGCCGACAGCGGAAGAACTCGCGAGCGCGGTAGTTAAACGATGATTAATTTACAGAATAACACGAAGGGATGGGCTCGCACTTGCATATTAAAATGACAGTAATATGTGTCATGCCATATATGTCAACGACAATAACGCGGGGTATGATATAATATGCGGTGTATGACACATGAAGGCTACTTAATTAACCGATTCTATCAGAAGCAGAGTATATACACGCGTTTGCGTAATACGGTTGCTCTTTTAGGTAATGCTATTCAATTGTTATCGGAATCTTGCATTACGTATAATAATGACTTCTACTTAACATTTTCTCCTCGTATCCTGCCACGATTAGCGATGCGCAAGGCCGAGAGGGAAGTATACCGTCGTTAATATAGACATTAATATTGACTGGCAAGTGTATCTAGATATGCCGCGAGGGTAGAGGCAATCCAAGTCGGGAATAACGCTTGGGAATAGAATGCTCGGTCACGACAGGAATAACGTTTAAGAATAAAAGATGAGAGCGAAGAAGGAAAGTACTTATTGCTTATTCATAAGAAGTCGGAAGAACGTTGTTTATGTCAAAATACCTGCGCGTGTCGAAATGTTCAAATAAAAAATCAGACATAATAAATAATATAGTTTGCGTAATATTATGAAATTGATACAATTGCAGAAGATATATTTTAATTTTGTAATTTTATTGAGATTTTTTTAACGTAAACATTATACAAGTACGAATTATATTTGTTCCTCAATTAATTTTTAATTTTTATCGTTCAACTAATTATTGAGAAAGTAAGCTACGATCTTTTTTTAATTTTTAAAATGGAATCAGCGGCCATAATTTCCGTGCGTTCGAAGTTTCGATCTTTTTCCGATCAGACCGCCCCTTTGAGAGGGTAACGCAAGATTTATTCGCCGTCTGGACACCATAGCGGACAACAAATATCACCAAAATGGCAGCATATGGTGTACGGTGACGCCATTCTGCCAGAACATCCGTAGGGATTTTCGAATTTTGTTCGTAATGATTGCACTCATAAAATCCGTATCTCAGTTGTGAGAAGGGACGAAAGCTTAATCAAAAACCACATATGCGACGTATCGGATTACGAAAGATTTAGAAGTTTTTTTATATCAAATTTTTCAAGAATATTTTGAAAAAGAAATATTAGTAACTAATGAGATTTGAGCAGTTAAATTTTTGAAATACGACTAATGTGATTTTAAAGAGAAAATGGCTGATATATTTTCTTTTTCCATGTTGCTTACAAGTATAAGTGGCAGATGTAGGCATCGACATTCTAGAAACGTAGGCTATGGGGAGTTTCGGCTCCCCAATCGTTATAGCTGCATCCTTAGAGACGCACGTGGTACTGCGTATCATATTACGGTTGTTCCACGTGCCAATAGCATTCACGTCCGCAACAATTTCCTTGATCAGTTCTCCATCGAATTACAATTACCAATTTATTCGGAAAACTCGTAAAGTATTAACTGTGACAGAGTTGTGCATCTGCGTCATATGTAGGAAATATCCCTTGTATATCTCATATCACATTTTCTTTGTAACTTCGGTATATTTTTCAATCAAGTACTATTTCTAATGTAAAGTTAATTCTTTTATATTATGTTTATTAATCTATTCATATCGATTGCCTGTTAATCTAATTTTTTCTTATGTTTGCAATTGTCAACTTTTAAATTAATAAAAAAATTTTAAATTTATATATATATTATATTTATTCTTAAATAAATGAGTAGTAATAAGTTTCTTATGTACTGTGTATTTTTAACGTCGAACAAGCATTTTACAGTGTTAATAATACAGTAACGATACGTGATTGCACAAGAAACATTACGCGGTCCGTAAGTTCGGGGAAATTTATTTGTCATCCATGTTATAACTTTGCTCGACAGCCATTGATTATGAGCTAGGCACACCGTGCCTTATCTTCCCCTTACACGCTTGGGGATCAGAATCCCCCGGTCTGGAAATATTTCGTACATCCCCAAAATTAATATCTGTTGGTTCAATATCATCTGTCGACCACTTGTATCCATGGTAGCTTCGTTTGAGACTTAAATAGCGGTGAAATGTAAGATGGTATTCCTCATAATTTCATTAAGGAATAGTTTCAGGAGATCGTTATTATGTTAAAAATTTAAAAAAACTGAAATTTGATCAAGAGACACGGTAGTGTCTCGATCGCGCCAAGTACACGCGCAGCGCGAGATTACAATTACGTCAATTTCATCATTATTTTCGTCAATATGAAGAAAAGTTATGAGTATAAAATTTATCGAGCACTTTAACGTATTCTTTGGTAATTATATAAATTGTGTTGGCGTTTATTTTTTAAATATTTTTCAAAAATTATTTTATATTCTTTAAATAGTTTTCTAAATGTAAAAACGTTAATAATTTAATAATTTACTAATATACAATATGAAATTATGTATACATAATAGTAGCAGTGTAAAATGTACGCATAAGGATTAATAATGCATACCACAAATTTTAAAATCTAATTATTTACGAAATTCACGAAAGTTTGCGGTCGATGATCAAAAAAGAATGTACAGCATCGTAAAACACGTTTATGCTATAAGTAGGAATTTCAGATACTTGGCTCAATAATTTTTTTAACACGGCGACGAGCAGAATACGCAATGTATCAGGCAGTTTAATAATCGAGGTACAAGAGTATTCGGCTCACGGATGACGCGACGATGATGATCCGCCATTTTGCCGCAACTTGGGAGGTCCGCTCTTGATATCCCCCCTTTCTGTCTCCTCACCTGCCCCCTCATTTCTTCTTCGTACATGTGCTTCACTCTTTCGCCTCGCGATGCCTTTCAGTCTTCTTTTCTCCCTCCATCATCTCCATGGCTGCCTTTCTTAACTGTTTGTCGTTCCATTCCTCTTTCTCACTCCTCATTTAGATGTCCCTCTTTATTGTACCCGGTCCTTCTCTATCCCTTTTTTCTCTTCTTCATGCTCTACCTTTCTTGCTATTCTCTATGTCAGGTAGACTTCTATTCTCCGTGTTTCGAATGGAAAACATAACCATTGGAATATCAACTAACTCATATTTTTTTGTATTATATTAAGAGAAAACAACACAAAAAAATGATCGAAGGTTATATTATATGTATAACTCAATTTCGCGACATTAAATAATATACGTATTATAAACGTTAAAAAATGCAATTTTACATCATTGACTTTGTAGAAATAATCGCTAGAATGGTAATTTAAATTGCAGATTTCTTTACATTTCTTCTTCCGTTAAATTCAATTTATGTTATAATTCACCAATTATTAATGATTAAGACAAAAAGGGAAAAAATACCAAAGAAAAACGAATTTCAATAAACGAGGTGGCACAAAACCGCATCGGTGAACATATAACAACTACATGGATGTAACGTCTGTAATAACCAGCAATTTGTGAAAAGAACTTTTAGTTAGGGAACTCGCGTAGCCATACTTTCGTGAGAGACTCGGAGAATGAAACTGCAGAAAGGGACGACGAAGAGGTGGAAGCGAAGAAGGTGAAGAGTAACGAAGGAATGGTGTGAGCCACACTTGACTGGTCGGAATGAGAATAATTACTATAGGAGGAGCTTTGCTCGCGCGTCTTACGGAGATTTTGTGATGCGATAGTGTTACGTAAAATTAAATATCGGTACACAAAAAAGATTCTGTTGTTAAAAAAGTAGAAGCAGATACCACAACGCTTGTTTATACTTGTTTTCTTTCTTCCGCAAAAAGAAGATATAATTACTGTTTTCCGCAAATTAGCGAGTAGCGATGATAGCCACAAGGGTAAAGCCACAAGTAATGAGACGAAGAATTATATTGCGTTATGAAAAACAAGTAAAACCGAATAAATGGTCTCGTTTACTGTAAACGGAAAGGCAGCTGAGTTTGCGATAATAATGGTGGTATCGAATGCGTTAGAAAACTCGGTGAGAAAAGGCTAAAGATATCTTTACAACAACTCAATATACTGGATGTAGACCGATTTAATGATTAGTTACGTTTGATCTCTACATCTCTTGGTAACTCATGCGTGCTACTATATATGTTTAGGGTACACATTTAAGATGATGGCTTCTCGAACAGGGTCTATAGATAGATATCTTATATATTTCTTATATCTAAACATCTTTTTTCTTTTCTCAAGTTTTTATATAAAGTTTTAAATTTCCAAACTTTTTCTTGAAAGTATCAAAATATTCAAAATTAAAGTGTGTATAAGTATTAATCACTTTTGCGTTATTTTGATAAGAATTTTTATATTTTTATATCTCTTAGAGGGATATTATCTTAAAAAATAAATTTTTTTTCAATTTTCATTTTTTTCTGGATTAAAATTGTGGTTAAGCAACATTTCGTGTGCACCATAATGTTAACGAGACTGCCGATGATCACAGCAAATAGCGTGATACAAGCAGCTTACTGTAGGGCTTATGATTACAGCAGCTTACAGCAGTAATTTTATTAACGCTTAACTACGTATCGATTGAATCAAGTTACCTCTAACATTAATAAAATTGTCGACGAGTTTTCATGCCTTATGGGCATTATGCTACTACCTAGTGGTTTGCATCTTTTCACAATGATTCAGAGTATATTTACAACGATATTGTAATGGTATCAATATGTGTATAATTTTTTACGCATACATGCTTTTTAGTCACTTTCTTTAATGTTGTTGAGATTTTTTTAATAACATGGTAATTACACATAAACACGTGTGCTGCCTTAAAAAAGCAAAAATAAAAATTATGTTCAAAATTTGCTAAAGACTACAGTCCAAAACAACATATAATTTTTTTGATATATTTATATGTGCTAATTTAAATACATTTTTCCTAATTATCATCAATCTTGAGTTACGTCATTTCATTAAACTTTTATTATATCACGTCGTAAAAGCCCAGAAATCGCGCGATGCTAATTTAAACATCGTTTTAATACATTATCATTAATCAATCCGTTGTATAGACAGGGATAATATTCCGGTGTAATTTATGTAATCCCTTCGGAGAGTAACCGTGCGCGAGAGTGAGTAACAACGATAAAGTTGCCGCGGCGTCAATGATTGGTTGGTTTTCGATACCACGAATCGAGTTCTTGTAAAACGCGCTTATCTAGATCAAGATTGAAAAGAAATTGATGAATCTTTATCGCAGTTGTGGGATGCACACGATTATTATTTAATAGATATATGATATCAATGAAAAGTATTTTTTTATCATAACTCGAACTTTATATACAAAGTTCCGTATCCTTTGCCATCATAAACTGTCTATAATAAATCAAATGTATAGACTGCCCAATTTAAAACGCAATTGGAAATTAATTTTATATTTATGTTATTATAATTATTATTGGAATATTACATTGTTACAAAAATAAAAGAAGAAATTATAATTGATAATTATGAAGAACTTGACAGTGTGAAAAATATTATCGGACATATATGCACATTTATTGAAAAAATTGTAATTGCTAATACAGTTGAACAATTTCTAATTAGTCGCGCTTGTCTCGCAGAACATATATTAGTTATTGACTTTAATTAACCCGAGCGTTCGAATGAAGAAGCTCGCGTTTGTTAATTACCGACGCAGCCGATCGATGTGTTCAAATTCGACATTTATCAGACGAAAGCCGAAGACGAAATTTATCGGCGATACTTGCACCACAGCCAATCTGGTTGGCAACATGGCGTGTTGGCGAAATAGAGGGGCGCGGTAGAGGGAATTGGTAGGAGGGCATGGGGTAGCGCGAGAGGTAGGGAGGCAGGAAGGGGGTAGAACGAAAAAAGAGTCTCATCGCAAGGGCTGGCCCCGCGGGGACTAATTTTTATTTTCCCTCTTTTCCAGTAAGTGCTCCGCGTCCACCTATTTCTCATAAATTTGAATTAATTTACATGCATTTGAATTTAATGCACCGCCATGCTTTATCAAAGCAATTAAGCTTTTAAGCGCGCATTTGCATTAATCCAATGTTTACAATTACGGCACGAACCTCTTTTTCGAGCGCAGCCCGGGTTATTCCCCCACCTCTAGCGACGCTACTGCCCGACTACTGCCGGGGAGACTTAAGATATAGATTGGTGTCCTATCTCTTATGTTATATTTCATCAAGTTAATGAATTTATCGCTAATTAACGATCTTGAGAGGAGTAATGCACCGCCTTAAGTCATTGAGCGTACTAAACGATTCATGTACGTGCATGACACGATAAGAGCTACATAATTAATATTAATATCTACTCTTCGCACGGATTGCTTATCGTGTATGTTCTTCGTAATAAATATTTCTAATTTATATAACACACGTTACGGCAATATATCTTCTATAAAAGTTGCAGAAAGGTAATTGGCTAACGCATCATTACAATTAAGTACACATGAAGTAAAATTCTACTTCGTCGTATGATATCTATAATTTTTTATATTACATTGCCTTCTTTTTTATTTATATTCTTTAATCTTCTTGTAGCTAATCCTTTCGAAGAATTTCTTCGCTATCAATTTTCAAGAGTTGTAAGAATTTGTTAAAGACTCAAATGTAGTCACTGAAATACAGTATCATTTACACTAATTAAGATTCTAGCTAATATTGCGGATTGATAAGTTATAAAACTACATAGAGAGCATTTTTTGCAAAATTTAAGGTAGCGATCTGTGATAATAGCATGTACCGCACTACATAATACAATAATTTAATATACACAATGGTTTCTAGTTTAAAAATATAAAGGTCTAAAAGTAACTAACGAAATAAGAATAATAGTATTTTTGAAAAAAATTACTTAAATTTAAGATATTTTAAACTTCGTATTTGATTGATCTTACTATTTTCTTCTCCCTTTGTGACACTTTTGCTCTCTCTTTCTCTCTCTCTTTTCCAATATACCCTCACGAAAGAGGGTATATTGTCTCGTGGACATGGGCGTAGGTATGAGGTTAGTATCTATAGATATAATATAGGGAGTGAAGCCCTATTCAAAGCGAATGATTCAGTGGCCGCTGCTGCGCTTGGATAAGATCTCGTAGCGTGCCGCCTCGTCCATCTTAACCGCGAGACCGTCCAACCTGCAACAGCTAACCATTCGCCAACCAACCGGACCGAACCAACCCTTTCCGTTTTTTCGCCCTTTTGCGCGGAATCGCGGAATCTAGATAATCCATAGCGTGTCGGGGGATTCGGTCCAAGTCCCGGACATCTCGATAGAGCCGGAGACTCATTACGCGTCGCTCGATAATCCGATCCGTCTCGCTCAACTTTTTCGCGGAGTATCCGTTATTTTTGGATTTGGTGAGCCACGCACATGACATTTAATATGCCGGAAAGGTTGCCGCGGAGAACATTTTTGGCAGCTCGCTCTCGCGTATTGCGGATATGTGTGAATGGATTATTACGCGAGTAGTTTACTCTCCAACTTTCTTGATTTACGCGAGTTCATTATTATTTTCGTGCTATGGAACAATCGCGCCTTTTGCCTCTTCCGCATTTCCGTCTGTAACCCTCCCTCCTTTTTATTAATCTACGAGAGATGAAAACTACAACTGGAATACGTTGAATAACGGAACAAATTTTTTCTTCACTGCAGTAACTTTACATTTTATATTGAATATTTGTTAGAAACTTAGGGACCTAATTGCAATAAAGAAGAGATAAATATTATGGGTTATAATAGCATTCTTATCTTAAAAAGTTCGCGTCATAGCAATTATATTCGCTGTGTCGTCATCTTGCATCTCCAAAACTACGAGCTCGCAGAGAGATATTTCGTCCCAAGATTGTCTTTTTGCGGCTCTTTAAATGCGGACAATGTTTCGTTCTGCTATTATCGCGCGCGCCACGTTCGACGCGTCAAGTATAATTTGCTCTCCCTACGAAATTTCAAACCTGTCCGTAGCAATCACTAGTAATTGCGCACTGGGATAGTATCTAACGTATCGTTTCCGAAAATCCAAATTCAAAGTGCAGTTCAACCGGACGGTAATCATAGTTTCTTGCAGGTTAAACGCGCGATGGCGTCTTATTCGTCGGAACCGGCTCTTCCCCCTTCCCCTTCAGGCCGCGCTTGTACGTACTGGTAGGCCCCCCGGGGCTTCGTCGAATCGCAAGAACAGGAGACCTGCCCTCTATGTCTTGCTCCGCTCTGAAAGGAGCCTCTGTATCACAAAAGAACGTAAAAAGGTTCGCCGGCAATCCGTAGCCCCGCTTGCAAATTATCAAATCATCTAGTCCGATACTTATTAATGCGTATAAGTTAAGTCATTACCCTGAGACACGTAGCCACGAGGGAATACGTAGGAGATTTACATCGCTCTCCCTGCCGTTTCTCTCGATCTATAATTAGAACGTCGGATATCTCGAAAAGCTTCATCACCCTAAGAGACAATCTTCGTAATTTATCAAGTAAACGCGCTCGAGCGTCTGCAGAAACGGCTGATTAGCTCTAATCGTTGCCACTTCGTTTACGAACTAATAATAATGCATCCGACAGTCCGAAAGGAAGATTCGCATTCGGAATTACGCGGCAAAATTCGCGCAACTTTGTGCGTTAATCCAAACAGCTTTCTGTGGAGACGGAATGCATCCGTACGCACCCACTGCGATCTTCTCTTCGAGGGCCATGGCCGCAGAGTTGGAAATAAGGCGGCAATAAAGCATATGTAAAATATATTCTTGAATTCCTTTTAGGACGCAGATATATGTGGATGGTCCGTGGGTCGGTTGCCCGCTGGTAACCATGTCCCCCCTTCCTCTTACAACAGGCGGATACGCATACGCGTCGACTTTGTGTGCGTGTTACCAGGCATGCGAGTTTGTAGATGCGTGGCGATGTAAGTAAGACAGACGATCCGTTTCATTAGAAGGTGTCGCGACGTTACCCACCTGTATTGGGCTCTCCACCATCTTTCGTCTTCGAAATGTCCTTTTTTGGTCTCTCGCCTCCTTTGGTGATTATTTACGCTCAAGAGAATACTTTGCCAAGCGTCTGTCTTATAATAGTCGAACGTATAAAAAAATGTCATAGAAAAATCGTAAATTCATTGACAAAATAGCGCCATTGTAATAACGATGGGCATTCAAAATAAACAAGGTGGAACAATGGGAAATACGTCAAATCGTAAACCATCGTTTCTCTTCGACGAGATTTTCGCACGAGGAAACAACAATGACTATTCGGGTAGAACTTCGTGGAATGGAAACCCTGGGCGTGGAAACGAAAAGCAACAAGAAAGGGAAAGTTCGTCGTTTCTTTTCCCCCGCCGAATAGGGGAAACGAGGGAGACGGAGAAAGATGTACGGAGCCGCGAGGTGTCGCCTTACAACCGGCTCGGTTCGCTTACCTATGCCGAGCCTCCTTTGCATGCCATCTCCACCACCATCTCACTTCGGCTTGCTCCTTTTGCGTGCCCCGTCCCACAGCGTCCTCCTTCTCTTCCCTTTCGCTCGAGATGCACCGTTGCGTTCGGTCTTTGCATAATTATTACGATTACCGCGAGTAGCAGCTGGCTCGTTGTGGAGAAGCCACCTCGTATCCTCCCTCCCTCTCTTTCGCCTCCTCCTTCTCCTCCTCCCAGCTTCCTCTTTCTTCCTTTCGCCCCCGTTCTCCATTTCGCTCTCGTTGTTCGAGTGTCAGGAAACGAGAGATGAAAAAGAGTAAAAGAGGAACGGCTTATGTTCGCGTGTGTGTGTTAATTAAATTTCTTGAGGGGATACACGCGAAATTATCGTCAGGATCTCTGCCGACCACTTTTTGCTCGCAATTAATTGCGTGCTTCGACAGACTGTCAGCCAATCAGTGTCTTCGTTCCGTGTCATCAGATGCGGCGATGGATGAATTACAACAAATCACGTAACTCAGAAGCGCGTTAATGATATTCCGTCTACGGATCGAGTCACGTACTTCATTAAAACGCAGAGTACGAGTATCATTTTGAGTAGTATACGAATGACGGCTGATGATCGACCTTCGTTCTATTTCGACAATGTAAATCGCAACTACCCAATGTGCTGATTATGATCAGCAAATCATTCAATTAAAAATGTGTTTAGAATACATTCGTATAGAATGCAAATGGTTAGTTATAATTATATATAATATGCGGTACGAATGATTGATTTTGTATAAATAGTTTTGTGGAAACATGATTTTATATCAAATCATTTTTTCGGAGCATTGGATATTAAAATATTACGTAATTATTATTTATAAAGATAAAAAATATTGATAACGATTAAACATATAAAAGTAATGTACAGCTAATACAAATTTCCAGACAACTTGTACGATGCGATATTATGAAAATCTTGGTCATTTCTTTCATTATTTCCGCTTACTCAGATGTCTCACTTGCGTGGGAGTAAAGTCGCCACCTTGCTCGCGGCGCTTATTTAAAAAGTGCTCGCACGCTAAAGCTGATATCTTATTCTCGAATAGGCTATAGCTCCCTTCGGTCCTCTTATGGTATATCCCACTAGCTACTGGCGGCATTCTTGTTCGCGTCGCATAATTTCTCCCAGTGTATGCTGCATCGTTTTACGCGATTGCACGTAAGAACGACTTTACCAAATCAACTTTGTATTTCGAAATCACACGGTCTAAAAAGATTACTCCACTTCACACAATATACAATTCGATAACTGGCTTGATGAATCTTCTTGATTATATAAATATATATTTCGAAGTAGTAGCTTCTTTGTGTGTTTGTTAAATGATAAGTTTTTTATAAATGACATATGTATATGTGATTTATAGGTTTTATACAGTTACAAATTTTATTATTTCAAGCAATCGTAAACTCAACTTCTCTAAATATTTTTCTTTCTCAATATTTTATTATAATTTGGATTATTCGCTCGACTTATTGCTGACGTAAGAAACGTTAAGTTTATTACACGCAGCAACGAGATGCAGCAAAATTCTATAAGCGTTTTATCTGACCACTAATCCTACTGGTAGCCGTAGAAGAAATATACGTCTTTGCTGTTCCTCATTTGCGAGTGTCAACCCTTAGTTTATTTATGCCGCCAGGTTTTTAGCATGTATTTATGATCGTTGAGGTTTCCGTCGTCACACCCCGAGAGGTCGCGTTGCCTCTCCCCTAAAAGAGAGACGATGTCTCGGCAGTGTAATGCCGCGCTCTTCGTTAGTCTCCGTTGTATATAACTTATTAATTACGGTTGACTAATGCGCTCCAGCTGTGCCACGTAGCAACATCTTACCTTCTCCCTTCGTCCGCCAACTTTCTCCCAGTGCTTTCTTGGCAGCCCCTGAGAGAGGAAAGAGAGTATGAAGAGAGACAAAGAGAGAGAGAGAAAGAGAGAGAGAGGGAGAGAGAGGAAGAGAGTAAAGAGAAGGAGGAGACGCCCTGGCAGAAAACGAGACGAAGGTCCTGGTAGAGCGTGAAAGGGAAGGGAGACGTGGAAGGGGTTCTGGGAGGTATGGAAGAAGGTGGGAGAGAAGAGAGTAGAACGCGAGGGACGCTAGGCAGTAACTCACGCCCCCGAGAGGATTACCTACCTTGGCAAGGCTGGAGGAGGGTATATCCCACGTTGAGCTACGATCTTGCTGCGTAGCTACGCGTTCCTCATACCAAGTGTCCTCGGTACTCCCGTGCCGCGTGCAAACAGGGTTCTTCGAGAGCGTGAGCGCGTTCCGGATGGCACCGGAAGACCAAAACTGGTGATACGTGAACGGACTGTAGCGCCTCAAATGAAACGGAATATTGTTGTAGGATATGCTCAAAAGGGGCATTTAATGTTAAGTATTTCCAAATGAAGGAAACTAAGGAACTAAAAAAAGAGTCGATATAATTTATAATACAGAAAGATGCGTCGAACGGGCATATTCGTATACGATTATTTATTCCCTTAATTTTTATTGTCATGTTTGTAAAAATACAAAAATTAATTTAAGATATATTTTAACTTTAAAAAATAATAGCACTTATATTATAACAGAGTACGTAACAGTATATACATACTTACTATAAATACATTTGTTTATATAACATTAAAATTTCTTGAGTTAAGGTTACATACGTTTGACAGGCCTAAAACTAGGTCAAAATTAACGAATTTATTGTGGTAAAATTATATATATATTTTTTAAATAAAAAATATAAAATAGTTTTTTGAGAATTTTTTTCAAAAATTGAGGTTCTGGCAGCTATTTTCTCGAACGGTGTCTGTAAAAATGTAAAAATACCGCGATTGCGGTACCAGAGATACCTCTCACGTAAAAAAAAAAATTTTTAAACTAGATGAAGAAAACTAGTGCTTGTCATAGCCGATTTTAAAAATATTTAATATTGCGAAAAATGCGATTTTTAACTACGAAAATCTGTCTTCTTTTATTTATAAAAAAACTAAGTCATAAATAGAAAATATCCTATGACAAGCACCAGATTATTGTATTGAGAGTAACTGTAAAAAATTTCATGTAAATCGGTTCACATACTATCCGAGATATTTCTGGTGCTGATTTTTAAAACACTGTTTCGGGAAAATAGCTGCCAGGACCTCAATTTTTGATATTTTTTATTTAAATTTTCGGGAGATATTCTCAAAAGACTATTCTATACAAGACATGTATTTTCATTTTTTAATAAAACATAATTTGACGCAATAAAAATATGTTAATTTTGATCTAGTTTTAAGGCCTGTCAAACGTATGTAACCCCTTAATATATGCTTTTATGCAAGTAGTAGTTTATTGAAAATTTATCAAATTAATTAGTACAGTTAAAAGTTTTTCAAATTTTAAATTAAAAAAAAAAACATTACAATTGGAAAACACAAGTGCATAATAATAATACAGGAATATGGAGTATCTACATTCATTTAATCTTTGTCTATATAAGATTTTTGTCTTTATTATGTTTCAAAAATATAATTCGATCTGGTTAAAATTCTCTATATAACGTATGTATTCGAGCATTAATTATTATTTAATTTGGAAGCAAGAAGTACAAGGCCTCCCTACGATTGATGTATCGTTAATCTTACATACAAAAACTGCCCAACGTTGCGGAAACTCGAGGGGGTAAGCCTACAGGAGATATCTCAGGAGGAACTCTGGGAAGTCCTTCATGGACCCAATTCACTTACTTTGATTTGATTGGTCCCATGTATGATTCGACTCCGTATATATACGTGCACGTAGCACGGGAGGGAAGCGGAAAAGGAGTGAGGGTTACCGAAGGCAAGCTTTGGCATCGTGTTTTGCAAAGTTATATCGGCAAATCCCCAGCAGCAATCAACGTATTGGCTGTTCTTGTTAGAGTTGGCAACCAGTTAAGTCGCTCCCTGCCTCAGTTTATGGTCGAATACGTCGAAACTCGGCAGATCTCTTTCAACCGGCATTCCCCTTCACATTTGAAACTGTTCTCAACGATCCGAAAAAAGCATTTGATTACTTGGTGAAATTTTTTTCATTCAACAATCCGAGTTCCAAGTTTGATCTTTCCAATATATTGTTCTTTTCAAGATTATTTTTTTTTTTAACGTGTGCTTTTTGTAACAATACAAGAATTGGTTGGAACGAATCGTATTAATAATTATAAATTGATAAATATTTGAAAATTTTATAATGATTTCGAGAGTTTGTAAAAGAAAAAAAGTTTATCTCTCTTATACAATATTTTGTGATATGATGACTTTAAACTTCTTTTATTACAACTCAGACTTTTGGAAGAACAATTCGTCGGACGAAGGTTTTCGCGAGGTTGAAATTTTTTAGAATATACAGGCGAACATTTTTCAAGAAAGGCGTGAATAACGACCGAAATATTTTTCGCTCTTCTAAACGTGCTCTACGGTTTTCCCACTTTGCTGTTCAGCCAGCCAATCCCTCCCGGCATGCCTTGCCGATCTCCTTCTTCTTTGTTCCTCCAAATGAAAGCATTTTAGGGTCTCAGCATAAAATTTATCCACCCCTTCGGTTAAACAGCTATACGCATCTCTTTTTACTTCACGGGGAGTGCGGTAATCTTGATATTTCATCCCCTAATTTCGTTTAGTACGCGATATCTCATGGATGAGACGTCATGCAGAGTAAGATTCATAATTTGAATTTGGAACATGTAAATGCGAGTAAATTATTAAAAAGAAAATATAATTTCTATATATCAGTATTACGCTTTTTTGCAAAATTCGTGTAAATATATTTAGATGTCTCATGAAAAATAAAGAATTTTATTATTCATTTTTAAATTAAGTAACAAGTCAAAAAATATATAAAGTATATATTTTTTTTTCTATCTTTTACACTTTACGGTTTTATGTTATAAACGTTTTTCGTAAGAGAAATATTATTTTCTCTACGGAAATCTTAATTAATCTCTAAATCTTAATCTTAATCTATAAATAATTAAGAATGAATCTCTATACGTATATATAATAAATAGCAAGTAGTGTTACAGTATTCTATATTTCTTATTTGCATACATATAAGAAATTGATTTAATTAGGATATATAGAGAGCTCTTAATTTTATTTATAAAGTTTGAAAAAGCCTATCGCTCTTCATCTACCTCGTTCACGTTTCGGAACGTACGCGTGCCAATAAAATACATGGAGAGAATGATTCTGCCGGGGATAATAGGAAGGTTTGATAGAAGATTCCGAAATGGAAGGGAACCAGACTCGATGGGGTCCGTGTGACAAATAACCGTTAAAAACGCAGCGCCGTAACTCCACACCCTTCCGGCGCGGTGCGAACCCGGCATGACAACCTGGCGTGAGAATCGTGGGGGTGTCACAGGGTGACAAAGGGGACGGGTAGAGATGCCCAGAGGGGTAGTAGCCTGGACGGTAGAACACTTGATTACGTCGCGATAACAGACATCATGCTGATATAAACTTTGTTTTAGTATGATATGGATACAATGGCTGTTTGGAATTGTAACTGAGTTACTTATCCATGAGTCGTGCGCCATGTGACTTTGTACGTTTTCTACATTTTGATAACAGATCAGCATAGATCCAACTTGAAACGTTACTTCATTACACGATTTATTTTATATCAAGACGTTGAAACACATTAATCTTGCGTATTTGAATGCAAATTGCTATATCGCAATCCTATGTTACAACTCTTTTTAGGTTCTATAACACTATATGAGTCTACTTATAAACTTTTAAGTTTTTGTCATGTTTAATATCTTTATTAACATGCATTTGAGGTTTTTAGTAAGCATTTATTCTGCTAGTAGTTATATCAGGAGATATTATGTGGAAAGAAATTATGTGGAAGACTATAAAAATAATATATTTGCATTTTTTATTCTTGATCAATTACCATTGATCAATTATACTTTTCGAGTGGACCGATCCAAGTCGAACGCGGAAGGATAAGCCGATAGAGCGAAAGTCGTTATATTATGGATATTTATGCACTTGGGCACGCACCGTATGCGAGCAAAAATAGAGTAAAAGGAGTCTGCTTACGGCCGAGAAGAGAGGTTGGTTTAGGTTGGATACCGGTGGCAGAGGTGAAACGGGAGGGTTTTTACGAGGCAGTAATGGCCGATAAGGTGAGCTTGCGCCCCCACCGTCGGGGCTTACTCCGCTACTGTACCCAAGTGACTGTTCAACAGTACCTATTCGCTGTCGTATACTCCCTTACTTTCTCTCGGAACGACTCGTGCCACGCTTTATTTTAAGTCGTTTACACATTTTCTTTATCGGCACGAGCCTCGTTTATATCGCCGCGTCTGATATTCGCAATCCCAAGCGCTATGGGATATCAGAGATTCGTTAGAATGCTCTTTTAATAAGTATTTTAAGTGGCAGCTCGTAAAGATAACATAACTTGTTTTACAACAAGATAAGCAGCAGAAATGGGATGACGAGTCGATGAAATCTTATACAAACTCAAGTCCCATCTCGCCAATATACATTTCTCTTATTAATTTTAAACTTGAACTTCAAGTACTTTGACGACGTTTATGCGGAGATATGGTTCACATGTTATTATTAGCGAAATAATGAAATATTTTTCAACGTGCCATCTTGTCTGAAATGCAATTCGCGCGCGCGCGCGGTATATTGAGAAGAGTCAATTAACATTTTCTGAAAAATATCTTCTCAAGCGCTATTTTATTTGTAATTCTTACGGGAATCGAGTAGATGTAGCATGAAAAAGAAAAAAAACGAAAGAGCCCGCCACAACTCTGGTTTCGTTGTTTGCAGGGGCGAACGGAATGCGCAGGCGCGGCCGACAGACCTACACGCGCTACCAAACTCTGGAGCTGGAGAAGGAATTCCACACGAACCACTATCTCACCAGGCGGAGGCGGATCGAGATGGCACACGCGCTCTGCCTGACGGAAAGGCAAATCAAGATCTGGTTCCAGAATCGGCGAATGAAGTTGAAGAAGGAGATTCAGGCGATCAAGGAGCTAAATGAGCAGGAGAAGCAAGCGCAGGCGCAAAAGGCGGCAGCGGCAGCGGCAGCGGCGGCGGCTGCGCATCAGCAGCAAGGGGGCGGTGGGGGACCTGAGGGGGGCAACTAGGGGTACGCCCTGCATCGGAGCCCCCCTGACCACCCCACCGCTAATCCACACCACCCTCTACTAGCACCGCAATGTACACAGCTGTATTAAAGGTAAGTGTCATTTGTCTGATAATTGTCTTTACTGCAACTTTCTTTTGAGGCAGGCGTTAATTAATCCATAACATGATCTTTTGATTGAAGAAAAGTGTATAAATCTCTAAAAGTTTTAGTACATATATACCTATACTACATTTATATTATGTTTCTTTATGTTTTATATACCCAGTAATGATATCAATAAAAAATGATATCTTTATCTCCACAAAATTGTTCGCTATTAGAAAATTAGAAAAACACACATAAAATATTCGAGTAACTATATCTGTATTAATAATATTATTATAACATTTATCTTCACTGTTTTATGAGATATACTTGTACATGTATGTTTTTCGACAATATTAGAATATTGTCGAAAATTATATAAAATTGCAATTCAACACTCTTTGTGAATTAACAAAGTGGACGTATACGCTTGATGCAACAGTTAGGATCATGTGTTATGCACTAAAAAAGTGATAGTCGCATAAACGTTAAAAGCAGCGTTAAAAATGAGATTCGAGCTTTTAGCAGCAGTGGCTTTAAAATTAAGTTTACTCGGCGGGCTTAATGAGGATAAACCGCGTACAAGCGTGCCTTCATAATTTTCTAAGTTATGTTGTATTCGCGTGTATTTAACTTGCGCTGAACGTGCATCCCAAGGGAGCGACGAGTGCAAACTTGAAATATCGTATCAAGTTTATCTTGTCGTTTCTGCGAGTACCGAATAAAAAACTTATCAGTTTTATCGCGCTGTTCTTGCTTCCGCTACTCTAAATGATCCTGATATGAGGTAAAATTACGACGTTTCGTATCGTGGATTTCCTAGTCGCAGAATCGAAAATTGTCAAAGCACGTAAATTCAAAAAGAAGAAAATCGCTTAGAAGTGATAGAGTGCCTGAAGCAAGCAGATGACACAAAAAAAAAGAAAGTAGAAAGCGCAGTTAGGTAAAAAAATACCAAGGACAATACTAGTTTCGCTACACTATCATAAAAAAATCGCTATATAATTTGTATTTTTCTTCGAAAGCGAACTATCCATTCTCGGAAAATAAATGACCCCTTAAATTGTTCGGTTGAGACAGTCTATACAAACTATAAAAAAAGGTTCCCGTTTTTTTTCACACTTTCACTGACAAGTGAATCTTTGTCGCTGCAGGAAGACTTCTATTTGAGCTATAAAAAACAGGCCCTAGAAGTACTCACACTAACTTTAGCTTAAACGTAATTCTGATTGTCAATTATGTTACGCGCGCATATTTTCTTTCCTACAAACGCAAATATTTTTTATCGATTATGCTTAAATATCTTTTATTTTTTGAAAGTTAAATCATGTAGTATTAAGTAATTATTAAAAGGGCAGAACTTTTAACTAAAATTTTTAAATATAATATACGTAAAAAATAAAAATAAAATATTGCAGAAATACTGCCATAAAAAATCACAAACTAATTTATTACATATACGTTCTCAAAATATTTAAAAACGTCTGCGGCAGAAAAGAAATACGCCAGGCAGAGAACTACGATCGAAACTCCTCATTCTTCGGAACCTACTGGAGCGCTTAATATCTCTTTTTTGGTATCTTCAGGCGACGAAGAAGTTCGGGCATAAATTTTGTCCCGATTGCACGTAATATTACGCCAGCGAAGCGATTCCCCGATTAACTCCGTGGATTGCGCCGTAATTGTACGCCACTTGAATCGCGATTAAATAACTCTTCGCCAGTAATATTTATTTAATCGTGCTTATTTAATCGGCCATATCGGAGTAATCGTACTCTTGAAGCAGAATCGTTATCGATTTATGCCACAATCATAGAAACATAAAAATCTGCTTGTAACGGAAATTTAGATTTAAAAATTAATTTATTTGTAACTTATTTGTGTGTTTCTGATATTTTATTATTTCTTTTATTTTCATATATTTTTCGTACATTCTGTGAATTGTTTATCGTATGTTTTATATTCTTTTTAATTTTCTTTTCTTTATGATTAATATACATTTAATACATAAAGCAAATGCAGATAAAGAAACATGTTTGCCATTACGTGAAGAACTTCGTAAAAGTAAATCGCAGAATATTTTATTCAAAAAAAGATGAAACAGATTTATTTTTGTAAGTTGCTCTAGATATATATGAAGATAAATTTTGACAGTCGACATGAAAAAGCAATTTAGAATAGAGTTTTAATGGTCAATGTATGGGACAGTCGCGGCGCGATATCGAATGATTGATTCATTTGTTCTGTCAAGTTAGAAATGTTTGTGAATGCTTTTATTATAACATTCGTATATTAGAAAATATACATAGATAATATTTTCTAATAATATAATGATATTATAATAATAAATATTATAATATCTTTATCTCTCTTTACATATGTGCTTATTACATTACATAAGAAAAAATCTATTGCACGAAAATAATCTAATTAAACGTTTCAAATAAAAGATAATTCTATAATATAAATAATATAACATATGTATACATATATAATATACGCGCCATACTGCAGATGGCAAGCATGTTCTAAATAGAAATAAACACGTTATTTATGTAATCAAGATCATTTCTGGCTATAATTATGATTAATCTAGATCAATTTATGTTAATTAACTATTTATTTCTTAAATTAATGAACATTAGAGATGCTCTTTAAATCTTTAATTCTTATTTTTCTTTATATTATGTATATACTTTTCTACATATAATATATGAAAGCCCCATTGAATAATTTTGGCAAAGCCAGCAGCAATGCCATCTATCCATTTCAAATGTTTCTGAGTTAAGTTATGGCTGCTTCGTCCTTCTGTTCACGTGGGCGTGGCGAAGGCGTGGATATCTATTTTTTGGCATTAGTTTAGCATTTATTATAAAAATTTATTGTTATTTTGTGACACAAAATTATTTAACTATACATTGACTATGTTAATTGTCAACAAATATACATAAAATATGCTAAATACGGAAAATAACATTCAAAATTTGAATCATTCCATGTAATACTCCGCGAGGTGCTTACTTTACATGTACTTAACCAGTCTCGTGACAGGTGGCAGCACGAATCGGCGTTATTCGGTCGATAACGCTTTGCCTCTCTTACCGACTACTCTGTCGGTACGTAACGTAATTTAGAGTTTGCCTCTACCCACCAAGCAGGATATATTGAGCGGTAGTTCGATGATCGCCCGTAATGCGCTTTATGGTTTGTTTTTATCGACGTGGTTATATAGTAACTCACGGCTTTCCTGTTTCTCGGCGTGGTGAATCGAATCCGGCGCGACGCGCCCGTGTGCGCGGCACGCTGGTAAGTATTGGTGTCGTATAAAACGCGCGCCGTGCTGAGTCGGCAGGGCTATTCACATTTTCCCCGCGAATGCATTCTCGGAGCTATCGATCAATAATCCAATAAACCCGCGATTCGCAGTCCCATGAAGAGAAAATAAAGCATGACGCCGCGTGATTTTATTGCGTAGTAAAGCGTGATTTCGACAGATCGATGCGCGCGATCACTGTCGCTTCGTCGCGCGCGCGTTTACTTACCCGCTCGCCAAACGGGTAGGTCAGGGATCTTTATTGGCTGTAAAAGAAGACGTTACGATCCATAAAAGCGTTTATAGCGCTCAAGTAGTCTTACCTCGCTTCTTACATCCCGGTTATATCCATTACCCCTTCCGCGGTCTTTCCAAGGGCGGCCACTGGCACGCGTTTTCTCTCTCTCTCTCTCTCTCTCGAATGCCTTTGAGATTTACAGGTTACGCTCCCGGTAACACCTCGTAAACTTGGCTTAACGACTTTAACCGGGCCTAACTGCTTCCTTCCTGCAATCAGACCCTGACCTACCTTGCACACGGTCGTCCTAGAAAAATTCCGAGATACCAATTGCACGTGGCACTGTTTTTTGATTTCATCGAAAGATTTGAACATGTTTCTCTACTCGTTGAGATGAAAGCAACACTTTAATTCTACAAATATTTACAAAGTATAATGCTTTCCATCAGCATATTTTTCAAAATCATACATACCTTTTTATTATGATAAAATTATAGTAATTTACAATTATGTAATTAGAACTTTATTACCAATTATAATATTTACTGTGAAAATATACGATAAGTAATTTGCACTGTCGTACTTTCAGAATGCGCTAATATTTCTTTGAGTAATTTCTTTGTGTATTTTATAATTTTAGATTATGCTTTATTATAGTTTCATAACTTCTATTGTTACGTTAAGGTATAGTAATTCTTTTTACTAGTTCTATCATAATATTTATGACTATTATTAGCTGATATTCTCTCTTTCAATTCTTGTAAAGTTTTTATTCAATCAGAATCATGTAGGATATCCATATAGATATTAGGTTAACAGAAAGACGGAAACATGAATGATTTGTAAAATTGATTTAGAAGGGAAGATTATTTATGAAAACTTTGATAATGATGACTATCTGTATCAATCATTTTTTATAGTGTGTTGCATTTTAGATTATTAATTATTTATTATTGTGCAATTAATTCATCCATTTTTAAAAATGCTGTGTTGAATCGAATTCATTATTGTCTTCTTTCCACGATTCTCGTGATTCTCTCGCTTGGCTTGCTTCGTACTGCGAGAATAAATCTGCGCGGGAATCATGTTTCGACAACTCCCAAATGACAGGTTATCGTGATTGCTTTTAGTTATCTCTTGATGCGTGATATCAAATAAATGTGAAGATTAAATTTTATACATGTTAGTAAAAATATATGTATAAAATATATGTATATATGAGAATAAATGGCGTAGAGTATTCTAGTTTTGATAAATCTTAAGTAAGTTTTTATTTCTTTTTTAAAAGTAATATTCAGTTAAGAACAAGTATTTTTTAACGTTTTACGCGAGATGTAATTTTAATTGATGTATATAATTGCCAATATAAAAATAACACTTTAACAAATAGGTACATTATTGTCATCGATGTTCTTCTCAATCAATCAAATTATGACTAAATAAAGATTATCGAGGCATTTTGCAATTGTCTCATAATTGCATATACATTTTCGGTACTTATCGATGAAATAAGAATTTTACAAAATTTATTCTCGCTTGATTTTACCATAAAAAAGTGAGCAGTGCTGTAGCTTTCGGTACCATTGCATCACATTTACGCAACAATATAAAAGAAACCGCAATATAAATACTCGGAGAATCCCTGCGTTTCAAAATTCTGAAATATAAAGAAGAATCACGCGAGGTAAAAAACAGACAAAGAATTGGTACCGTTTTTTTCTTTCGGTTTCTCTTTTTTTTCTTTTTGTATTTTCTGTCTTTTATTTAATGAAGTATGGCTGAAACAGACCGTGGGCAACATTGTGCATCGACCACCAGAAATTCTCGATACAAAACCTAAAGTCCGCATAATTTTATTTCTTCTTTTTTCAAGAACCTACTTAATGCCACATGTAGCATATGTTTACTTTGCCCCTGGTTGGTTATACTTAACAAAAACGCGACTTATAGCTATATCCCAGTCGTGACACGAAAATCGCTGCAACATTGCCAGATTATTTTACACAGTTTCCTTTTTATCATTTTTATAATCGAGTATGTTTAAAAAAAATGTCATGTGCTTTAACATTCAATGATTATAAAATGATTAATTTTAAATGTCTAGTGTATTGAATTTGAAGAATAATATTATTAATAATATTATTATGATAAATAAAATAAGAAAGAATATATTATATTAAATATTGTCTCATCTTGTTATATCCTACCTCGTTATATTAAATTAAAAAAAAAATTTGTTTTCATGTTTATGATAAAAGTATATTAAGTATATTAAGTATATTAAGTGATCAAGTAGCTTTTATTATAATTAAAATATGATTGCACACGCCAATGTACTATTGCGTGCTGCATTTGCTACACAGGAGAAGTGAGTAAATTATTTTTCATTTAAAATCGAGATTGTGTGAAAGAACGCGTGTTTGATTCAACAACAGATAATTATATATAATTTTTAAGTGCCAACGTACTAGTATCTACGTTGTAAACTATCTATATTAATTAATTTTATCCCTCTATTTACGCGGATATTTCCGATGTGTAGATAGCTTATTTATGCATGCCGCTCGAGATCAGATTAAAATAAAAGTGGAGCGAGATGAATACATTCCTTGACCATGCTTATATGTGTGATAAATATCGTCCGCTCAATTTATCGTCCTTCCGTTTATATGCTTTATGGCTCTATGATGGAAATACTTTTAATTTGCATTATAGGGTAATCTTCTTGCATATATTTTCTTATAATCATATAAACGATCACCGCACGGTATATATTACTTGCAAAGAGACCGAAAATATTTCTCGAAACGACGTAAGTTATATATTACGCAAGAGCGTGATGAACAAAATTTTGACCACAAATAGAAAAAATGATACAATAATAATATTAGAAAAAAAGTATTAGAAAAAAGTGGAAAGAAAGAGAAAGAGAGAGCTCCGTTGTGCGCTCTCCGCGCACACTTCCGCTTCTTCCAAAGTTTATATAGTCGAACAATCATCTCGCTCACCGTCGCGACTTCCCGCAGAGTGTATCACAATTAGCTGGCATCTTTCACCCCATACCATCATCATACCCTCCACTCAACTTTCATAAAACCTTCCCCTTTCTTTATATAAAATCTACGGATACCCGAGCCAACATGAGCCAAATTTAATGAACTGCCACGCAAACTTTTGAGAGCTTATTTCAATATTATGATGAATATAAGCGAGTTGGCACTAGCTCAGTAACGCCAAAAAAATTCATGAAAGGATATATTTAGTTACTTTACAGAACACATAATGGATTGTATAACTTGCAAATTGAGAAAAGACTGAGTGCACCATAATTTTTTATTTAACTTACAGAACGTTGTAGCAAAGTTAAACAACATAAATCAAATTAACGAGGAAGATTAGAGGAGATTTTAAGGAAATACTATTTTATTCGAAAATATTTGCTATAAGTATTGAATAACTGAAATATGGGCAGTATATAATCATGATATGATATTCATGATGATTTGATGATATCGGAAGTGCATGATTAATTGTCATTGCTTTACATTGGAAGTGAAGTTGCGAAGCGGAAGGTATTTCGAAGCGGCGGGTTTTGCCCTCGCTGTACACAAACTTAAGAAGTAGATGCGGAAAGGAGGGGACATAGCAGCAACGTAGTTAGTTATACGCCGTGCATGCTGGCAACAGCGCCGGTGTGTTTTTCATTTTCTTTATATCACCCTTGACGCTCGTAAAACCATTACCCATGACCAAGCGAACGCAACTTCTGTATAAGCCCTATCGGTGTGCGCGTATAAACGCGCGGCGTCGAGACATTCTTTGATGATACTGGAACTTCTTTTACTTGCGCACTCCTGTAGGTCCGTAAGACGAACCCAATTTCCTCGGCGACGGCAAGTCGACCCTTCGGATTTGTCCGACATGCCCACGGGAAGAATTCAGTTTTCTCGTTGGCGATTGGTTACATCTTTTCTCGGCCGTTATCCTTTCGTAACGCATTGTTTCCAATGATTTAACTGGCTGCACGCCGATCGCCATTGCCAACATTCGGTAAATTAAAAAATTATCAACAATCCTGTTATCCTGTAATTTAACTCAGATAACTTGTCGTTAACGATATCTGAATTCCTAAAGTGATTGTCGTGCTACATATATTCTTATTCGTTTATTGATTTATAGGTTTTCGAACATTTCCTTCAGATATCGGTTACAAATATTTTTATGTTCAACTATACATTTAACTGTTTAGTGTGAGCGACGCCGCTGAATTTCGTTATAGTTATAATGTCTAAAATGTTCAAAGTTCTGTTCTCGCGAGGTCGGGAAAACGAGTCGGAGATTCTGATGTGTAGATAAGTCAGTTAGCCACTCGCTCTAGCATGTTCCGACGTGGTGCATTTTTTACATAGGTATTTTCTTATTGCTCTTTCTTTACCCTCTTTCTCTTTCGCTCCCACTCATTTGTAACGAGTGATTCATCATCGGTGTCGCCTTCTCTTCTTTCTCTGATTAACTGGCTGGCTGGCTGGCTAGCTAGCTGGCTGTTTGGTCCCTGAATCTTCCGTTCTGTTTTTTTTTCTTACTTTCATCTTCCTCTTATTCCTCCAAGCTACTCCATATACTTATTTTGTTCCTGCATTGATGTCATATCAACACATAATTCTTCCTTATTATTTTAAAAACATACTTTTAGCTTTCGTATATTTTAAAATGCCATTATTCGTTAATATTTCTGATCTTGCAAGTAATACGGTTTTCAACAAATTACTTGTATCCATAATTAAGACGAGCATGTCATGCGACGAACGATGTTTTTTACTTTTATATATTATCTCATTGGTGTGAAAAGATACAATAATATTTCTCTTCAAAAATTTATAATGAACATCTGCGGTGTAAACACAGCAGAAGTATAAGAAAGAGATTTAAAACCAAATTATTCATTTCTTCTCTACTCTACTCATCATCAAATTTTTTTTTTAATTTTCTATATTTTATTTTTACAATAAATACAGTAAATCTGATGAATAAAATCCGTTTTATGAGCAAAGAACAAAGATATGCACAAAAGGAGCCTGTTTTTGCGTTTTTAGAAAATTGCATTGTGCAGTTGTTTTTATCGTTACTTTATTATTTTTATCTTTATTACATGACACAAATTTAATGGCCGTATACTCGTTGACAACATAGCATGTTTATATTTTAGTAGACTATCGATTTACGAAAATAAATAGATATTTTAAAATCAATAGTGTTTGAAGACAATACTAGTTTACGCGCCGACGCTTCTAGCTTATTCATTTCCCGATAAAACTCATCATTTAAAGATTCTATTTTATCCGGTGAAGGTGCTATTGTTTTATTTAGTATTAATGAATCTTTAAGCGCGCTGAGGCCGGAGTACTGCTCGAAATATCCATGCATTTTGATTAGTATTGAAGAACGAGGATCGTTCGTTTCGAAAAGTCCACCTTTGGACCGGAAGGTGGGATTCCAGTAATTCGGTCATGGAATGGATGGGCGACGACGAGAGAGCGAGAGGAACGATGAAGTGGGCCGGGTGAAGGGATAGGATAGGGACGGGAGGGCGTTTCACGGCACCCTGCATGGGGTAGCTTGCAACCTCACGCGACACTAGAGCCATCTATATCCCGGGAGATTTATGAGTTCCTGGTGCAGCGGCTGCTCGTAGCAACTACACGCTACACAATATCGGTATAGGGCGATGGTAGTGCTGCCCCCTGTCGCGGGACGAGCGCACTGTTGCTCCGCGGGGGTTTCGCGCACTCGCGTTCGTTCAACGCCGTCCTGGCAAAAAACTCGGACTCGATCTCAATTCAAGCCCCTCTCCGAGTCCGTCCACCGGCCCGTCAGCCACAGCTTCGACGATGTATGCATCCATAGGTGTACCTGTTCCGCCCTTGAGAAATCGCATATTTTGTACCGCTATGGTTTCTATACATGGCGCGCGAATTAATATATCTTTTTGGGGGCTGTATACCTGACAAATACAAGATGGATGGAAATTCACTATTTCTTGTTACACTAATATCTTATTTACCACAGTAATTGAACGAATTTGTACGTGGAACAATAAAATTTACTATTAAGAAAACTATTAAGTAATAATAATGAATAATAACTATTAGTAATAACAATAATAATAATAGTAATAAAAGAATATCATCTACATCATGTCTATTATCTAGATTATAAAGTACCAGCAATTTTGGTAAAAAAAAAAGTTTCAAACAGTATAATATAAATTCTGTTTCTAATCATTCTAATGTAACTACATATTTTTAAATATTTTTGATAACATTAACTTTGAACAAACTTGAAAATATATGCATTAAAAAGTAATATATTTACAACATTAATTGTCACTTCATATGTAGATGCTTATATTTATTCGTTTTATTATCAAGGGATGAAAATTGCATCAAAGAATAATACAGGCAGTTCCTACATATAATTAAAAGTTAACAGCACAAAGAGGCGAGGTATCAGCCCTGATTTCCATTCACGATCGGCCAAGCGTAGAGAATGGCAAGTCGAGATTTTCGAACAGCCCCCCAGACACAGCCGTCCGTTCGCACTCGGCGTGATATTCTGCAGGGGTAACCAATGAGTATGGCCCGGAGTGGGGGTTCACCCCTGGTGCTATGCGAGTACGGGACGATGACGACGACGATATGAGTACTGGTATCCTACCTATCTACCTATGCTTCTACACTCCATCCCACTTCACCCCATCCCCTTGATGCGGCCGGTTTACGAGCAACCTGTGGTAACGAGAGCGATAGATAATAACTGCTCCGTGCTCAATTCCACTCCCCTCCCCGCACCCCTTCTCGCCCCTTTTGTCTTTCTCTCTTCCAGACACGCATCTGCACAAAAACACGCGCGTGCGCATGTTCGTATACATGTATAAAGCCAGCTGCAATTCTTTTAATCTTTTGCGGCTCATTTCTCGAATGCTTCCTGCAATCTGATTAAATAGATCGCACCGATATTGCGTGGAAGAAAAGAACTGGTTAAGATTTATTCAAACAGAAAAAAAATAAGATTAAATTCACTTCTATGTACGTTCTATGCCGATGTGTGAATTTATCGTGTGCGCGATTTTCACAAAATTATAATTTCGACGTTATTTTTACTTCTCGATAGAGAAAGTGCCTCGGCGAATTACGCTGAACGCCCGACGTTGTTTTGCAGAGCCATATCGAGAATCGTGTTTCTGGTTTTTGCGAGTTTTAAGTATGAGAATTTATGGCGGCTTAAAAACTCTAGTTTCTCCTTCGGAAATCCTGATAAATGCGCGCAGGAAGGACGCTTAGGTATGTACGCCAGACTCAGTTTCAGAGCGTCGCGTACTCCTGGGAAGGCGAAGTAATTCTAGGCCGAACAGCAAACGGCAGCTCAAACGAGATACAAGCGCGTGTAAACAATTTCCAAGTAACAAGGGTTGCGCGAGTTTGAAGAGCATTCTAGAGAACTGTTCGTTGTCCAAAGTCACAGTGATATATTATATTAATATTGATTCTTATAATGATAAGGAATAAAATTCAGAAAAAAGATTTATTGTATTGTCACGAAGATAACTTTTGTAATACACATTTAAAAATTCTGTACTCATTAAAACTTTTATTTTATTTACGTTCTAATAATCAAGTAGAATATCCCTGAATGTATAGAATTATTACAATTTATTTGTTATCTTAACTGTTTCTTATCTAGCACAATATTGATCGTGTGAACGCAAGAAAATGAAACGAAATTAGTGACGTAAAGTTCTGTTATCCCTCATTCCCCACGAGATCTAGACTAACCCTTTCGCTCTTAACGTGAACTATTGATATCCCGAGATACCAATACTACCAAAACTCTGGCTCAACGTGCATGTGACCGGCCAAGGCACCATGTGCATTCATTCTATTACAAAAGAAGCTGCTGAACCAGCATTCGCGGTCCGACCCATCGCATCCCTAGCACGTTGTATATATAAACGTCCCAAGTCAAACTCTCAAACAGTTGGTTTTACACGACAGTCTCGTTCTCTAAAAAAAAAACTTTCATGGCTCTAAAAAGTTTTAATATTTTGCATCGTTTCAATCCGATCATTATGACAATGAAACAATCAATAACGATTTATACATAATTTAATGATATATTCTTAATATCTTATTAATAATTAATTTAATTATGATTTCTTATTGAGATAGTTTCTTTTGCACTTTGTTATCGCAAAATTATGTTTGCTGCTCATTGTTAAAAATTTAATGCGTTCTAAATATAGTAACATGTGTACAACATGTGAAATAAGTTAACACTCCGTCGTTTCTGTTTATGCTTCAGGTGAGTGGCAGGCTGCACCCGCTGTCTCTGCAATGCCAAATAGATGGTCGATGTGCGTATCTGTCGATCGTCAATTTATCGGTTGCGGCGAATCGGATGCTGCACCCGGTGAGTGACGAACCTTCCCCACCATGGCTACCTCCCGTAGCTCACTTTGACCGATATGCTCCCAGACCAATCAGTATCCAAGTACACACAGTATCATCCATATAAGCCTAGCTCTGTTGTAGTCGTTCCCCTTTCTGGTCTCTCTACCTGTAGTTTCTGCTTTGGTGCAGTAGCATGTAGATAGGGGGTTGAATTATCGAGGGTGGCCAATCAGCCAACGTCCGCGGATTCGGGGTGTCGTTTGCGAAAAATCGACCGAAAACAGAGTCACATTCTCCGATATGCATTGCGATAAGTTGTACGCAACTTGGGAACTGAAATACGTAACGAAAGGGCTGCAACTATTCATAGGGTTAAAATATAGGACGTAAAAAAAAACCATTTAACTCTCTCGATGGGCGAGATTGAGTCGATGTTAACGATTAGTTCGTGACAAGCTTAGCAGAGACACGACTCTTTTTCATAACTCATAATGTACAAAACTGCTATTAGCACGATTTTCTCCTCATTTTCCTTTGTTTAATATATTTTCTCTCGAAAATGCGCACTCGATACAGCCTCGCATGAAAGAGAGAGAGAAAGAAAGAATGAGAGAGGAAACGATAGAGAGAAAAAGTAATTTTATCTGTTGATGTTATGTTTTTGTTATTTTTTTTATTATCTGCGAAGCAATGAGAGAGTGCGTTTATATTGTTACCACTTTCGCTTTGCTAATGGTAATTTTCGCTCATCTGTTATAGAAAGACTGTTTTATTTCATTTCGTTATTAATTAGAATTATTATTTGAAAAACGTATACCGGCAAAGTGAGACTAATGATGGAAACGTACTTTTTTCGATTGGTACAAAATATATATATACATATATATATATCGATATTCGATAATTTTGTTAATATTGTATAGAAACGTTTATAATGTGCGTCTGCTTAAGTACCTGCTAAAGCGGTCAAGAGTGCGCGGTCTCGAGATGGATATCTCTTTTGAAATAAATTTGGAAAGAATCTTCTACCGAGAGGGAGAAGGAGAGAACGTTTCTTTTTTTTTTTTTCAATCAACATCGGTCTGAGAAAAGCAAAACGAAAGGATAGATTACAAATGCGAATATTGTAATGTATGTATTCTATCTAGTACCTAGACGCCTGCTCTCTAAAGAGATCTGTGGCGCTATCCTATACAGTAACTCTATTCTAGTTAATGAATGTATACGAATAGCCGCTAAGAGGATGCGAGAATAATACGTAAATGCAGTATTTCTAAGAGGTATGTAATGTTAATAGTTATTTATTTTGTGGATCTCTCGGAACAAATATTTCATTGCTCTGCTGTGCTATACGTTATCAATTAGGCACATAGTCCTGTTAGGGGTAGGCGTTACCTATGCGTAGTGGTAGTTATTTGTGTAAATGTTCCGCGTGGCAAATTCTTCTTTTTTTTTGTAATATATTAGAATACTAACTGTCTACAAATCTGAATCCTGATTATATGTAATCCGACAGCGACCAGGGCCGAACTAGCTGCCTATGACTAAGATTATATTCCGGCGTGTTTCGGGACGGTTGCCGTTTTGAACGATATTGTAATATTACATTGATTATACGATTGCTAAAAAAATAAATGCGATGTAAACTTAATTACACGTCTTACGCTTCATTGTCTGCGGCCCTGGCCGTAGCAATTCATCCTGTACCAAATCCGTTTTCCTTGATTCCGTCATTTGTCACTCTTCGCGATACGAATCAAATTTTAGGAATTATGCGATTATTAAATTACGTACGCGCGAGCACGGTCGATCTTTATAACAACAATATAGTTGTTTTCTAATCGATTTAAAGACGTATGATCCGTTAATCCCGTTATTTATCATCAATGAAAATCTTACTTCAACACGAGTGACATTTTCGTCCGCGTTTCATTAACAATTCCTTAACGATATCACGATGTAGAGAGTGGAGAACGTGCGGCGTTTGCTTTACGGCACTTAAAACACTCGTTAGGCGACGTCATCGCGGTACAGGATGGAACCGCCTTAACGGGCGCCGCGTTGATCCGGAGTTGAGCTTTCCACGGACAGCCATAAGTCTCGCGACGCTCCGAGATATTAATATGTTATTGCGGAAAGACTCCCTCATGAAAGTCGACAAGGACTGCAAAAATATGTCCCGCGCGTCTCGGCGTCTCCAGGGGTGGCACACACGTTCAGAATAACATGGTGGATGCCGCTATCGTTCGCTATTCCTATATACGTGCGCCAACACGCACGAGCATACACAGTCGCATATCCACATGTACAGACGGAAGCTCTCGTTACTACCGTACACGTAGCGGGGAGTGGTTGGGGGCAGAATTCAGCAGACGCCATTTGTATTAATGAAGCTCCCGACAATGGTGCACGCCCGATGAATTATGTACCTACGTTCGAACCGAACGAAGGTACATAACCGATCTAGGCGTAAGTTTGCTATTGGCCTCACGCAACACTTCCTATTCTCTGATCCTTTTAGTTATAACTTCGTGATCCTCGGTTCCTTAATCTAAAGATGAAACTGATCCTGCCATTCTTCGAAAATCACGTTTAGAGATCCTATTACACACGTGCTTTCATACCGTGCAAATGTCATTATCTGAAAACCCGAGAAATAAAATCACATTTCTTGAAAATCAATGCTATTTAATAAAAAAAAATATATATATCGAAATTTATCCAAGAAAAATGGAAATAATCTGGAAATTATGTTACAACTTGTTTTATACGCATTTTTCTGGGTTATTAGTTTTAAAACTGTATTGCATATTGTTAATTAACAATTTATGTACATATTACGTATTGACTTTTTCATGTTTTTATTTAGTTGTATGCACCATTTTTAATACTATTGTGTAAAATAAATTGTGTTCTTAAATATTGACCGTTAACATTGATTAACATATTAATTAAAAGCGCATTCTTTAGCCGGCAAAAACATAATTTTTATCAAAACGGAGGCATTAGCTGCGTAGCTGCAATCTATTACGTGAAAAGACGTAGCGAGGCATCCATCTCGCCATGGCACGGATAAAACGACCGCTTTACTTTGGATTACAGGGGGAACAATTTACAGCAGGCACAAGAGCACCTGTTCGTTCTTGAGGAGATGGAAAGGTAGGGACGCGCACAACGCGAGGGGTAGTCTTTTAAGGGTGTGGGAATAGCGTGCTTTGCAGACGTTGCGGTAATTGAATCCCAGTAAGTCCCTCTATATAGGTGTATCCACTTAAATGTATAACACTATTCTCCTCCTTCTGCGCCATCTTTCTTTTGCTTCTTTAATCTTTCCACTTCTCTCCTATCTCGTGCAATGATTTTTCGTCGGTGGTAGATAGATATTATACGAAATTTTGCTCAAAAGATTCAGCGAAGCGGCTTTCAAATGACGCGACTTAGATATATTTTTTGTCCTCAGTTTAAAAATTTATATTCTTTCTCTTAAGTCTTTTTTCATAATTTTTATTTCTCTGAACTTTATAATACATTTATTTTTGTTATCGAATACATATATTTTTTTATAATATATTAAAAGATGAGCTTGCGCGTGCCACGTGTGAAAAATTCTTATCTTTTTATTCCATAAGAAATCAGCAATAGGTTTCACTGTGAAAACTCATTCTGCCGTACTCCTCGAGGAGTCTACTATTCCAGCAACGAAATCCTGATGTACGAGCTTCACGTTTCAGCAGCTCCTTGGCTCGGGCCGACTGATATGAATGTGTTAGGTGTAGATGAGCCTAGCGTGCTCCGCCCTCATATAATTACTTCACGCTTCTCTCTCCGTAACCTGGTGCCCTCAGATACTTCCTCCCTTCTCTCCTCTTCCTCCTTCTTCCCCTCCGTTTCCTCCTCTTCTTCCTTCTCCTCCCCCCCCTCTCTCTCTCTCTCTCGTCAGTGATGTTCTAGCGGTGTTTCTATATCGTCGTGCTTTTGCAGGGTGGTTTGCCCGTAGTTGCATGCACCGCTCGCAAATACCATCGTATCCTGTGCGCTTGGTATAACAAGGGGGTTGGAGGAGGATTCAGTCGGGTTTGAGGGGGTGTTGTGCAAAGGGGAGGTTATTAGGCAACGCAGCACCTCATCCCTCATCCACGTAACCGCGCCGCAGCGTGTATTATGTAACAACACGGAAACGAACTGTGAGGTGGTTGGTTGGCCGAAAGAGAGATGGAGAACGGTTGAGTAGGATAGAGAAAGAGAAATGCAAAAGCCTCGCTGATGTTGCTCTTGCTGCAATATTACACGTATTCGTAACGATGCGCTCGTAACTCTCGGTTAGTATCTGTTATTTCCACGAGTGTTGAATCATTTTCGATTTGAGCACAAATTATACTTTCATGCGTTTCAGGAATGTTCGTTAAGATTCGACTACGCTAGCCAAGATAATTCATTATAGTGAGATTTGGTATCGAGTTTTCTTATCAGATTCCTGACGAATATATTCTATACATATATTAAATAAAATATATTTAGATGTATCTCAATTTATTGTATAATTGCAATATATGCGTGTCAGTCGGATCAAAATTTCATTATATTTTATTACATTTACACTTATATATGCTATATTACACATGCATAAGGCAATCTGATACTTCTTCGGATAAATTCAGAGAACAAATCCCACTAATATATGAATCTAGAACTTTAATAATAGCTGCTAAGTTTGGAACACATACATCTCACGGCATTATCAGAAATCTTAATTTACAATTGAGTTCTGGCGGTTTAACGGACATTTTGCGGCCAATATAATGTCTAATAATTCTAATAATTCGCCGGTTTAGAGATGAATGGTGGGAGGGAAGGGTGGTGGCGCATAGGGTGAGAACGTTCCCTGGAGCCGTGCCCGGGAAGGTAGGGAAGTGAAACCGAGATGAAACGAACGGCGAAGCGAGGGAAGGGGAAGACAGAGAGAAGGAGGTATGGAAGTAAGGGAGAGGAGAAGAAGGAACAGGTCGACCAAGGGTATGGGCCGAGGAAATGGAGGGAAGGCCAATTAGAGGGCGGGAAGATTTATCTGCGGGCGACGGGTGTGCGGATAGTAAGGGGTAGGTTGGTCTCTTCTGCCTAGTGCACTTGTATTATTTCTTGGTTGGACAACCCCGTTCAAGATAACGGCAACGTCCACCTGCTATTGGCTGTTCCTAATCCTTTATGAATTACTTGTTAATTTAATTTCCCGTTGTCATCTGCATAACATGGAATAGCGCACCATTTTTATATACGTGTTCTTGTATGATTGTGCCCGATTTATATGATTATATGGAAATAATAAATTATAATTATAATTTATTTTATTAATCTCTGCTTTCAATTATTTCTTAACGGCAGACGGAATTTATAAATAAACATTTATCTTTAGACATCATAAAATTCTGTCACAAAAACATTCAGTATACAAACTACGTACAAAATAAAATTTTCTGGTGATGTTGCATGTACGAATCTTCAATTATTTTAATAAGGAGCTTTGACGTCTTAAGTATCTAGATGATAGGATCAAAGCATTTCCTCGGTGATGTCAGTTTCTTTCAGTATTTACATGAGAAACACTGCCCAGTGCTGAATATATGAGGGACAATTTTATCTTGGTGGGTAATACTTAGAAGTGACGCGTCTCGATGTTTTTATAGATTCACGCACAAAATTAGAAGCGCGGACTCTGTGGAAAAGAATTAAATTAAGAGAGATGAAAACTTTTTATCTCAAATATTCTTAAATCTACATACTATAAATGTTATAATAAATTATACATTACATATTGTAAGAGATACATATTAAACAGTTTATATACCATAAAACATAGTACTATAAATATACCCAAAAGTAACTACTGATTAAATAATGATGATATTGACGATTGACGATAAAAAATTAAATTTTGAACTTCTACATATTTTAATAACAAAATTATTTCATTTTAAATGCATTATATATATATATTAACGAAACTTTTATTCCAAATTATATATAATTATGTTAAATTATTTTGTATGTATATATGTATATGAGGTAACATGGCTTGTAACCTCGAGATTGCTTACAATAGAAGACCTTCGAATTAAAAGATTTTAGTTGTACCTATAATCTTTCTCATAAGACTTTTCACCACAAAAGCCTTGAAATTTGCAGAGAAATGCACATTTTACTTGTCGAAATTATAACTGTGACTTAACGGAACTGGTCGACCAAAAATGTTTGCGGAAGTGTGACAATGTCAACGATCGGGTCGTCACGCGTTAAAAATTTTTCCTTGGTAAAAAAAACGGGAAACTGTATCGACCGTTAAAATTAGAGGGGAATAGACCGTGCTGTCAAGGTTGTTCCATTTTTAACATGGCTTTGAAATCAGCGGCGGATCTCGTAAATCTAGGACTACGTGGGAGATAACTTTGTGTCGGCTTGTTTTACGCGCCACAAATATTTTTTTCTTTCTTCACAAGAGAGAGAGAGAGAGAGAGAGAGAGAGAGAGAGAGAGAGAGAAGGAAACAAGTCTGCTCTGTGCGAACAATTAAACTTCAACAAGAAGGTTGATTAACTGTACTTGTAAGCTTGTTTAGTTTGCACATATTTGAAATACTTTCAGAGATTTGGCATAATAAATCGTAATAATTTATTTTATTGTTAAATATAAGATATGCAATATATTTTCATATATTGAAAACATATTTATTTTATTTCTCGGACGTCATTTTTATATCAATATGTGCTAATAATTTTGACTTATACTATTAATAGAATTTGTCTTTTGTTATCGGAAAAAAATATATAACATTTTCGGAAAATTCATCGTATCATTAAGCTCTTATAAAATGGCATATTAATATAAAATAGCAAATAAAGCAGCATTGTACTAGCTTAAAATCGACGTAAAAGTGCAAGAATAAAAGTAGATAGCATTCATTCACCCTCCGGATAGGAAACAAAGAAATAACTGCAATTGTGAGACAAAAGGCACGATAATTGTATTCGCTCCCCGGGGAGCGAGAAAGGGTGTGCGTAAGAGGGATGAGAGACATGGCGGGAGTTCATATTAAAGCGCGAAGAAACGTCACGTTAATTTGTAATCGCTTTTGCGGTTGGCTGATAGCCGCGTCTCTATTGAGTGGTCTGGAGTCACGGCAAAGGGCTGGTCTTCTACCAGAATACTTTATAGGGGAGAGACCATGATGGTTATGCAGATCAACGTAGGGTAGTGCGGTGGCTGACAGCGGTATAATAACTTGCCCCCAACATGGCATCGTTTTGAAATAACGTTGAAATAAACCATAACCCTTTCCTCCCTTCTCAACGTGTCCTGTATATAAAATTATTCGTGCAACTGCCGCGCCGACTGTGACGAAAAGCACGACTATTCTCCGAATTACAAAATCACGCGTAACAATATTTAGCGGGGTTACAGTTTCGCACGAAGTGTGTACACGGTATAACGAATTTCATTTATCCGAGTATCCGTGAATAAATCACCGTTAGTAGTTGTAGAGATCGCAATTTTTTCAATTCTTATCGTAGAAGCCTAACAGTAAGAAGTTTCAATCTGCGAATAGATGGCAGTTTGCCAAAAGAGAAAGGAGAAATGTTCGTTTGGTGAGTTTGGAGTTAGATTTCCGTGTCTGCTGAAGGAAAGTGGGGTGGGAGAGATAGAAAGTCAACTGGCAACAGCGTGCACGTGATGTATCGCAGCATCGAGCATTCGAGCATTGGCCAGAGAAGAAAAAGATCGAGAAGCGAAAGAAGTTAAAGTAGAGGACGGCGAACCGGGCCCGGGTGCGGGCGACGAGCGGGGGATAGTCGAGTCGATCCTAAAGGGGTGGGAAGAGGGAGGCAGCTACTTGGGCCACCGACTAGGAAGGAGTAAAATAAGGGGTTGCTCGGCGCCGCCGCCCCATGCTTGGCTTGCAAACCGACTTCCGTCCTCCGCGCGCGAGTATTCAGACGCCGGCGGCGTTTTTACCAGAACGAAGCCCGGGCGAAAAAAGAAGCGAAATATATAGAGCGCGCGCCTCCCGCGTTCTAGCGCTCGGGCTTTGGGCTTGGCTAGAGTCAGCCAGCTATCACGGCCTCGTTCTGTATACGCTCGTACGCGACGGGACGGAGTCTATAATATATCTCCCGCCTTATCTGCCGCACGCTGTTTACTGCCCGATAGACTTCGCAGATAGGAGGACCCTGTATCACCGCCCCGCGAGAGAGTCGAGTCACTTACTTTTATATATGTTGTTACTTACGTCAGTGAGGGGGGGGGGGGGGGGGGGCATGGGGGGGGGAATCCGTGAGACAAGTTGGAAAATACTGATGGCCAGGGTGAGATACGGACGACGACCGTCGCCGTCGCGGCTACACGCGAGCTACGGCCTCTTCGTGGAAGTCGCTCGTCCGTCATGAAAAATGATTTAGCCGAATCTTGGTGTATTCCGGCATAGAACCCTTTGAAGATGGCGACGTATTCGCCCGTTGACTGGCAACGCCTCGGCATTCGCGGATTTTTTATTAATCTTTTTTATAATTGAATGCACGGATGATAAAACATTATGCGTCGAAAACGATATTTAATGAGAATTCTTTTGCTTTATTTATATCATACTGTCTACGAAAAAGTCTTATTTTGACTATGATTATAATTACTTTTATGTAATCCGTGTACTTAATGCTATTGATGACTCTCGTGGAAGAATAAATGAAATAAGTAAGCAATTAAAAGCATTGCACGTTTTATCTTCTTTCGTAGTTTTCCTTAGTTTAAACAATTTTTTCTATCTACATGAATGAATGTCACCCACTTTAAATTCATTATTTATAAGACCCGCCAGATCGTATTTCTCGAATTTATTGAAAATTTAATGCCGGATTGAATTTTGGTTAGCAGCACTTAATCATTGTTTTAGCCACCAAAGTTTCGCCGTTAATCTCCAGCCTTTCGGACTGATACGATTCAGCGTTTTCTCGTCGCACGCGGTGTAATGAGAGACGTACGAGATTGTATACTGTGTCTGAAACTATCGCAAATAGAGAGAACGAAGCTTCGAACATCGTGTATACTCGCGGAGAAGGTATCAAAGATACACAGCGAGAGGACAAGCGTTTGTCCTCGCACCGGAACTTTCTTCGTTCCGGCTGCTGATTGACGAGCCAAGTTTTCTCGTCCCTTGAATTTGGGTCGGGATACACCTCTTCTTTCTTTCTCTTTCGTTGTGCCGTCTCTTGCTCGGTTTCCATTCTACCTCCCACTCCACTCTCTCCACCACGCTGTGGCATACGAAGCGAGTTCTGACACGGGGCCCTTGGTAATTTCGTGGCAAGTTTTTCCTGCTCGACGTATCGTTCGGTACCTCATGAAAGTTTGATGACGAAAGCAGAAGTTAAGAAACTACGTCGTACTGTTTGGAGGTGTACCAGTGCCACGTTTCCGCGCAACGAAGTGACTCGACTTCGTAAGAAGTCCTTTGCGTCGGCGAATAACTTATTTGTGCAGTAAGAAACGGCAATTTTTTTGTCACGACATAAATCGTCGGTAAAACATTTTGCGCATAAAATAAGAATGTAGTTAAGAATGATTACTAGCGATGATATTTTACATAAAATATATAGAATTAAAAAGTTCCATGATAAATCTCTCAAAGTCGGTGCGCATTTTGCGACGTGAATTAAATCGAAATTCAAAAGCCATCTTCGCCAGAGACAACCGCCATATTTGGCACAGGGAGAAAGACAGGCGCTAGGGTGAGAAGGGAGAATCGTTCCGCTTCTCCCCGTTCTCACCGGAAGGGCCACTCGAAGCAGCTGTTATCCCGCCGTCGATCGCACTTTGTTAAACCAACGGGGGGGAATAAGCCGAAGCAAGTTTTTCCTATCTCAAAACACATTCCCACCTTCTTTAACTGTCGATATTTTGAGAATAACGCCAGTATTATTCGAGCATGCGGTCGAGTCTTAGTGCATCGTGATTTCATTTCTTGCACCATGCGTGCGTTTAGTTTTTTAACTTTTGCAACTGTCAGCTCTTTAGGAGTTGAATTTTGTGTGCCCGTATCTTTCCTCGTTCTTATAGGGTGGTATTCTATCAAGTAATAGTACGTTTCTGTTGAACATCCAATGTAGAATAGTAGTGATTTGGATTCAATGCGATGAGTAAATAGAGAAACAAAGTTGCAGTGTACAAATGATATACAGGGAATCCTTTTTGAGCTAACGCGCTGCCCTCCGTATTTACAGAATGGCGCCAAGGAATTCTGGACTCTCATCATGTATGAATCATCACCCGTTGGCAGTACCATCAGAGAGAGAGAGAGAGAGCTTCGGGAGTTGAATAAAATGCAATTCAATTAATCAATACTTGTAGATTGTAAAGTTAATATATTTATATACTGTTGAGAATTATAGTAAAAGTAAGTATATTTTTCTTCTCAAACATGCATTAGTCATACGAAAAGAAAATAATTAAAATAGAATGTGTCTGGCATTATTTATAAGTCAATAAATGATGACAAATTAATAAAATATTAAAGATTAATGATTTGTTATTTGTAACAATATCACATTTAATTTTTACGAACGAAATTGTCACTTCTGTGAAGCGCTGAGTCTTCTACAGTTTTTTTTCGCATCTTTGTTAATAACGTCTTGACTTGATAAAGAATGGATTGCGAATAACTGAAATATAATAATAAATGTGAAGTATCATGAGGGCCGCAGAAAGTGCCCGGGTAGCTTGCGATCCCTCATCGTACAAAGCCTTCGATAAGGCCGCTATTGGAATCTCGATAGAGCAGGTGGAACGAGGGAGCCGGCAGGGGAGGTGGAGTTGAGCTGGAGATCGGATTTGAACCGTCTCGAGGGAGAAGGGCGGATAGGGACCCTTAGGATATGAGAGGAGTGGAGAAGAAGGAAGATTTTGACGGTATTTGTGCGCGTTTCGGCTCATGTGTGCGCTTGTACGCGCGTTTCTGCGTGGGTGTCTTGGTTCTCCGGGGATAAAATGTAGATGGATGAGCCATAGATTTATACCAATCCCCGTAATATCGTATCTACGCGGAGCAGAAGAGAGAGGATAGCACGAGGACGAAGGGTGAAGAGTAGTTAGAGGGGTCTGTCAACGCTACGCCATGATGCATTGCGATCAGCTGCTGATAGCACACCAAAGATTTATTAAAGAGCTATTTACGGTCTGTTTCTGCCGCGAATGGTCAACAGGAAGGAAAAGAACTGCGCATATATGTAGCTCATTTTGTCGTAATTTCCCATCTAAATCTATCATTGCGAGATGCAAAACTCTTATAAGAGGTTTTTCTTTAACCTCACGATGTTTAGATGGAAATTAATAAGCCATTCATTAAATTAGCGCGATAGATATATTTATGTTATTATATCGCGAATCGTAAAATATACCATTGCGAAACGTAATACTCGGAGCATCGTAAACGATCCAGTATCCTTTCGCTTCACGTATTGCGGAAAGAGTTAGGGAGTCATTGAAAAAGAGAGGTTTTGTCAGAATACAGGATATACCGGCGAGGATTCGGTCGGAATTGTGATGAGGTGGTGGAGGGGTGAAGGACGGAGGAGGGAGGAAGTTAGGGTAGGGATGGAAGCAGATATATATCCACGGCAATGCGTTACGGGTTCAGCTAAATCCGCCATGATGAATGTGTTGGCGGGAATAAATCCGCAATGCACACCCCCACCACCTTCATCCTCCGCTGTACCACCTCCTCCCCCTGCTGCCGCCACCTCTCACGACCCCCTCATACCCCCTTACGCCATCTTTCCCGCCCCTTAACGACTCGTTCTCATACACTCTCGAAATGCATCTCTCTCGCGCGTGATTTTAACTTTAACTCTTCTTTGTCTACTTTCCTTTCTTTTCTTTGCTATTCTGAATGCATCTTCACATTGCTGCAACAATAACTGAGCTCATGTTATTGTTACCTCTTGCAGCGATTTTATGACAAAATTGCGCGAGAAGAATTTTTTTTTGTACAAAAACTTATCAACTTTTTATGTAAATTTGAGTTTAATCATTAATGTAACATACGATAGCGAGATAAAATTAATTGCAACATAAGCAGGATAATTTATATATTTTTGAAGTTTTTTACGTTACCTTGTATAATAAAATTTTCATCATTTTTTGTGACCTAATTTATATAACTTATTAAAGCTATTTGCTCAATTTGAAAATAAGATATATCATGTATGTAATTGCTAGAATCATATGACACATCTTCATTTTCCGATAAAAACACTTTTTAAGTATATATAATTATTATATTATATAATGTAAGATTGCTCTGATAATGATTTATAACGCGATTAGTAGTCAATAATTGTTCCGTAAATTTTTATTTTTATCTTGCATCAGATTTTTTGTGAAAGATCTTGAGTCGGGATACTACAATCAGAATGTGCTGCTATATATCGTACATTGTAGCGCCCATGATGAAGCTGTATAGCATGGTTGGATGTAGCGCATGCGTGACAACGCACGTGACCACGCACACATGGACGGAATGTGCCTGATCACGCTCTTCGCGCGCGAAAAAGAGAAAGAGAGAAAGAGAGAACACCGTCGTTTTATTTATATATGTCTGTACGGGGCAGGTAGACATTTATTAGGATTTATCGATCGTATTATTTCACGCCCCAGCATGCCTTTTTGTGTACCCGCTTTTAGTATAAGAAGCAATAAGTGCGACATGATAGAAGAAATGTAAATCAGAGCAGCAATGTGTTGAGCAAGCATAAGACACGGTAGCTGAATATCGAAGATACCGATGGTACAAAATATAAATCTCAAATAATAATTGAAATATTGCAGGATTAAAGAAGAGATGCTTTTTAAAAATAGACGATAAGAGATACCACTCTGTAGTTTAATGTACGTCTTCCTTAGGGGCATTTGTATTATCGTATCTTGCTATTGATATATCGCATTCCTAATACAGCGAGAATTTATTTTTACATTGATATTACAGAGTAATATACACAAAAGAATATTGTAATCTACGAAGCGTTTTTTCTATAATAGTAAATTAATAAATAATTGTATACAGTGGAGGATATTCTCCATGAAACGATTAAGTCGTATGCACGCTGCAAGTAGGCTTATTTAAAGCTAGTTCAGAGAAAGCAGCAGGAGATGGTCCAGAAGGGGAAGGGGAAGGAGAAGGTGAAGGCGAAGGAGGGGAAAGCAAGAGACGCAAGCTCAGACACACCGGTCGGGTTATTTATTGTAACGAGGACTTATGGCGACAGATTTAGGAATTAGGGTATCGCAGCAGGCCCGGCCCCTAGCAAGGGTTTCCATGGAGAACCCGTGCGATACAAACACGTAGGTGTATTCCACGGCATACAAATACGACGTTCTAGGACATCCTACCCGTGAGCACGTATGGACCCACGTGATAGCGCAATAATCCACGAGGATTATCCTCCGTGTTCAAGCGAGCGGGCGGCGAGTGAGGGACTATTTGGCCACCGAACTGGCCGAATATTCGTAACGCCGGCGGATACTGGCCGGAAAATCTGGCCGGAAACATTCACGGTTCTGCTCTGTCTGCACAAATATCCTTTTCCTAACTCGTATGGAACAGCGACTATTTTCCATCAAAATATATGAATACCTACCAGTCGAGAAAACCAAAAACTCGACGCTATGCCAACGGTCCTTGTTAATCCCATTGGGATTTAACCTTCAGAGAAAGTTTAATACAAAGTTTTAAATCAGATAACTGTGAAATATATAGCCTGCGAGAATCGTAAATCAACACTTGTCTCGTCGGAAAGTTAAACCGATACAATTTTGTAACCTGCACGAGCGTCAAAAGCGGAGACTGTGGCCTGCACTTTTATTATCCTTATTACGGTGCAACAACCATAAAAATAACTCTTGACTTATTGCCGCCTAGTTTCAAGTTCTTCATAAATTACCATTTTTAATACGCGTCTACTGACCAAAGTCGCAAATAATTGATTTGTAGTGGCGCAAGTAACGCACGAGTGAACGATGCGATCCATGCCAAATTAAACTACGACATTGCTTTGGACGTATCATGACTCATCCAGCGAAGAAATTGCGATGTGGTGATGGCGGTGGTGTAGGACGAGGGGAACAAGAGAGAAGAGAAGAAGACGAAAACCGCAAGCGGAACAGAACCGCGAGTCTTAGGCGAGAGCTGCATGCACGATGAGTAGAGAGGATAAATAACTGACTGCAATAAGCCCGCGTGAAATTATGAATCCCTGTCAGCCCTGGTCTCCCGTCTCCTACATCGTGTATCACGGGACCAACCCTCTCGCTTATTATTTTTTCGGGGAAAGATGGCGCGTGGGCGATGGTTTAAACGGAGATGGGGAAGATTATGGTGCGCGTCACGTGCACCAAGTGCCATCAAATAATGAGTTTCGGGGAATTGCGGTAGATTTTAAATTGCGCGAGAAAGTTTAGCGAAAATAAAGATAATCGTCCACATATTATATATAAGCACGTGTTAATGTCATCGTTCTGATCGGAGATAATTGGAAGCGTGCCGTGTTCCCTCAATATTTCAATTCAATTACTAAGCCAGTTATATCTGCATCTTGGATATTTGATACCGACGAAATGTTATATGCGCGGAATCACAAAGAGCGCGGAAACGCGTATCGCGCCGATACGAAGCTTTACACACGTACGAGCGTGCCGGGTCAGGCGACGTGGATGCTAGAGTATAAAGCTGATTTATACAAGTCTCGCAGGATCAACAACCCGGGAACTGTTTAGCCGATGCATCTCATATTTATTTATTGGTGGCTGGAGTGGTCGTAGTCGCGGGATTCTGGCGAGTGCACCCGGGTGAGGGGCAACGCCTACTGACGCCGACGCCGGCAGTCGGTGTACATTTCCTTTTGCTTCTTTTTCAAGGCTCTGCGATTCCAAGCGGCAGCCTGAATCGAGATAGGAACCGCGAAACCGGCGGGAACAGTTGCGAGACGAGACGGCGGAGGGAACAGGGAGAATAGGAGTAAGGGCGGAAGTGACGCCGGCGCCTCGACGGAGCCGAGGCAGGGCGCCGGTGCGCTCCGATGCCTTCTATCGCGCTTTCCTCTTTCTGGCAGCACTATGTCTCCGTTACGTCATTTCTTCGATTCGCTTCTCTCACCCCCGTTTACCCTCCGTAGCGACTATTCCCAAATTCGAAGAGAACGGATGTATTAAATGTGAAAATGATGGGAAATTCGATCATCGTGAAATACGAAATTTTATTCGTATAATACATTTTTTTCTGCAACTTTTCTCTACTGCTGGCGAAATTGAAGATGTAATTTTGAGGCTGATTCGAACGTTGAGAATAATAAATCTATTTTATACATCGCAGTGAGTTTTGAAAAAAAAGTGATGGGAGGGGGGAACGAAAAGATGACAGTCACCTGAGTGTTTTCTTCGCGACGAATAATAAATTGTTACCGGCGCCACGATACATAGCAATCAAGCTGTAGCACGCTAAAGTGTTCGTGATCGTGATTTCCTGGCTCGATACGTATTTACGAACGCGTGCTGGCATCAAGGCGCCTTCTTATTATGTGCGACCAGTCACCGCCTGCGATTTCAATTACCGCGTATCACACCGGTGCAAGGTGTCGAAGAGATAACGTAACGTAACGACTTGCAAAACTGTAAATTACAACTACGGAAAGACATGTTACATTTATCTCACATAGATTATGTTTTATGAGTCTTTGGACGACACAATAATTGAATTGAATCCTGCAGCTATTTCGTTGTGCGACCATTAGGAGATCCCTTTACAATTCGCTCACCAAGTTGGAATGTCATTCCTGCACGTGGCGCTTCTACCTATATGTCGGCGCGTATGTCAGTCACGAACTCTTCACACACAGCACGCAGTTAGAAGTCACCTCGCGCAAAGATGCCCCGCTGTATCGATACGAGAGTCGTTCGTGTACGTACACGAAGTCCGTATCACGCATCTCTCTGCTCCCTCACCTTCCACTTCGTGTCATTTGTACCGTTTGACACATGGAAGATTAACTACAGGCACGTAGTCTCATCTGTCCATCTCACAGCGTGTAATCACGTGTACGCGACTAAGTGCATCGCAAGAGCAATCAGCGCCGGCCGCCGACTCAGCTTTGATTAATTGAATCAGCCCTAAGAGACGTTAGCATACTTGTTAGCACGCACGCATATTTATCTATGCACGACGACGGAAACAAAAGGCACTATCAACAGCGGTATCTCTCTATTCCTCTCCAATCCCCACTTCGATCAAATATCGATATCTCGTTATTTGATTATTACAGCTTAAGAATCGGTAATCGAGTTGATAATATTCAGTAATAAATGGATAGAGATATAATTCACGTAATTTGTTCGAGTCAACGTAACCGGATTATACTTTTATTAATATAATGATACATAATAAATAATGCTTAAAACACAGGCAAATATAACTCATTAAGCTTCAGCATGAGCTGGCGCCAATTAATAATCAGTAATTAAATTCACTATTTTATGGGCGCGGTTTGACGCTTGTATTTTGGAAAATTAAAATATGTAATGAATAACATCAAATCTATGAAATATATGTTATAAATGCAATAATCGATCATTAAGATTCCTATGCCGCACTTTGCCAGAAATAAAGCGTAAACCAGCAAAAACATTTCAAAGAGCGGTAACATTAACGCTGTAACGAACGTTTGTTAGCCCAATCGTTTGTTTGTCCCCCAATCACATTACACGGGTTGGCCCGGTTCGCCGGTAATTAACAGGTAATTATTTATAATGGAACAATGGAATTTAAATTAATAGTTTAGTTTCATTAATAACTACGCGTAATTTCAGCCCCGTGTGTGTCAGTGCTAAATAAAATATATGAACCGGTGAGCCCGACGCCGCATTACGGTCTGGTAATGTGCGTGCTGCATCACAAAACAGCGCCTCCGCCGCCTCCGACCACCTCCAGCCATCTCCACGCGAGCCCGTCGCGGCCCTGCCGGCATCCACCCCCGACGCACACGCCCCGCTAGAATATAACCACTCTACGTCACGTCTGTTATAAACGCGTAAACACGTGCTGGTGCCCCTGGAACCCTTTGTCCACTATCAAGTAAATAATGGCGCATTAAGCTTTTTCATTCGTATTCGGGTATACATGTGTCGGGGATGCAATGCACGCGTGCCGCGGATGCATATGCATGTGCGCGTGTGCGCGTATGCGCGTGCGAAAGATCGTCGTGTTCGCGGGAGCATCGTGTGAATTGCGCGACGCACGCCAGCAGGTAGTTGAAGCCCGCAGCAACCGTAGCGACCGAGAAAGAAATCAGATAAATTGTCGTGGAATAATTAACGAATTATTACGCAATGGGTTCTTGTTTCCTCTTGAATGTCTTAATAAAAAAAATTACAAATCACGGCAGCGAAATATTATACGGTGTCTCCCATTGGGCACATATCCTTAATACAGCTACTGAACATTAGATCAAGAGGATGTCATTTGTTTTAAAATCAAAGTAGTCACATAGCGACACTCTCTGAGCTGTATGATAATGTTTTAATAACTATATGTTATTGATTTGTTATTATAAACTGTGTTTTTATATTGTGATAGTGATTAAGGATATGTATACTGTTTGCCGATATATCGATATAATTTGAATTTAGTTAACTTGCGGCGTGTCTGGTTAAGAATATAGATCGCTTGCGCGTGGCTGAATCTTATATAAGGTACTAATGCATTATCCTGACTATGCCGAAAGAGGCTCGCCTGGGTACGGTGCATGCAAGCTCGCGGACCGGAATGGAGTCGTAGGATAGCAATTTCGACCGAGCAGTAATAAAGCACGTCTGCGCGCCGAAATCCTGATGAATGGGCGCGCTTAGGCTTGAAATGGAGAAGCGACGAGCCCTCGCACTTACTCATTCTGCTGTGCTCTTCTCTCTTGTACCCCCCTCGCTCCTCTTTTTCTCTGTCTCTTTTTCGCTTCTGTTACATATATGTATATTCCACCTATATTTGAACCCATTATTTTTTTCCATTTTCTATAACCAAGCTTCGCGCATTTCACAAACTGCGCTTAGTTTTAATTCACACATTCATTTATTATCGCGTACACATTGCGAAATTCTTATATTTGTACGAAATTGACTATGTTTCTATAAATTAGATTATTGTCTTTTTGTTAGTTCAATTACATGTATTAGCTCAATCACTATTTTAATTATAACACAAGAAATTCACAAAAAAAACTTCTGATTTTGCTATTACATAATCTGCGCCATGTTGCCGGCAGATAAAGCCCTAAAAACAATTGAGATTTATATACATACAGATACGTAGTGAAGTAGAAAGATTGTCAAGGGAGGTGAACGGTATTGGACGCTGTGAAGCTCAATAAATCTGTTCATCCCGAATTGAGAATGTAAAATATATGCTGTTCGTGTCTGTGAGGACGCGCGCGGAAATTTATCAGTACCATGCTTTCGATGGACAGATACTAGTTCTAATTTATTTGTCCGTTTCGCGGTCTTAAGCTCGATAGCATTCACGCTTAATCCTGACTATTTCACTGAGATAGTGTTGACCAGTTATATTGTAGTTTAATTATATATGCATGTCGAACTGTATATTGTTCGATTTCTTCTATATCGAACAACATAACGAACACAGTACACATGTTGGTGCAGTTATCCATTAACGTCGACGCATATGCATACGTACATTTACAAAAGGTGTGAATAGATTTGAAAATTGATAAAGATTTTGCAATACATTCTAACGACTTAACAACAAATATTTAATAAGGTATTCAATCGCGAATTTTAAAGCTATATATAAAGATTTTTAGAATATAAGGAATGTTGTTGGCAATAACGATTAATGAAAGGAATTTGATGTATGACAAAAATTAGAAAATAATTATTTATGTTTGAGATCATTAATTATATTTGAGATTTTCACGTATAAGATCCATTAGGATACACTCTGCAGCAAGTTCACCTGGAGGTTACAGGCGGCAGCTAGTACCTATAGCGGCAACTTCTGGGCCTCTAAATCAGCCTCTGTGTCGTGATTCATGGAGGGCAACCTCTTGCCCCTTTCTCCGCTCACTCCTCTTGAGCACCCCTGCCCCTTTACCCCTTCTGTGTTTCCTCCTTACTCCACCCGCTTTCCTCGCCCTCTTACGACTCCTTCGGCAGTGACCTCTTGGACGACCCTTTTACCACCATGTTTCTACCTTCCACAGCTTCCACCAATCGTCCACGATCTTTAGCTTGTACGTCCGTACAGTTTTTTATCTTTTTTATTTTTCATATTTTTCATTATTTTTAAATTTTAATTGAGTTTTAACATAAAAAATTAAATCACATTTGACAAGTTCACGAAACAAAATGACGAATAGAAATATTAAACATTATATTAGTTATTGATATTAAAGAATTAGTTTGCTGTACACCTTAAAGTTCCAGAGAAACTTCATAGGATTTTTATTAATATTATATTACTCGTAATATCGTTAATAACACTCTGCGACGTTTTAAATTAGACATGACGACACGTTATAGAATTAGTGCTTGATAACGCACACGAGATATTAGAAGTACAGCAGGTTGTGCACCTTCATAAAATATGCCATTCCATGAAATTCCCACGAGATATCTGTAGAAGAAGGCTATTTTCGAGCTCATTGAATAGACAGCCATGATTCTATGACCACAGAGCGTGCCAACTCCATTGTAGCGCTCTTCACCATTTTAGTCCCTTATTCTCTTTCCTACTGAACGCGTACTCATATATCTCAGGCACAGTAGGCTTTAAGGCCTGTACAATCTAATCACAACGATGTCCGCTGCAATTTTTTCACACAGTGTCATAAATTTATTTCCTTTTTTATTTCATATTTTTTCCCCATATTTTTTAAATAGTTTTATTGGCTTTTTTTTAAATATATGATAATTTCTTTGGTGTTTGTTTTATAGCTCAAAAATATACCATTATAAATTAATCGTTTTGATGCAAATATAATTTCTTCTTATGCTGACTTTAAAATTATTAATATTATACGAAGCACTATTAATTTTTTAATAATTAATATTTATCACGATATCTATATATAAGTAAAAAAATCTTACTAAATTATCTTTTTAATGCATCGCATTAGGATAAGAATTTTTTTAAATCTGAAATTACCATATTGTTGTCAGCATAACTTTTCATTATATGTAATGGTACATTACGTGATGAATGTGACATAAATACAGAGTACTTTTTAATTAACGGGTCTATTTCATTTAGGGAGCAAACTCAATTATTATCGATACAGCAGAAACGTAGAACAGATTCAATCCAACGATTCGCGCTTGTACCACGTCGTAGTGTGCACAAACGGATATGTATGCGAATGTATGTTGAGTGCGCGTTCACGCGCCCTTGTACATATATATGGCTGGAAATACGTAAGGAAGCAGGGCATGAGCAATGGCTGGCAGCGCTCCGTAATAATGTTGTCTTCGTCGGCTCGTTTTATTTGCCCACGGCACAAGAATGTAGCCTACAGTCCGCTTCAAAATTCATACCTGTGTTGCGCAACGCGATTGGTTCGCCGGAATATTTCATGCTCGTCCGATTTCTTCAAGAGGACTTCAAGGACGCATACTCAAATAGGTGAATTTTATAATTCATTTTAAGGAAACGTAGAACGCTACAGGTATCTAAAATGTACGAAGTTCGTAAAATTAATATAGGTAACATTAAACATAATTGATTTAGTGATAAATGAATACAAAACATCAAAAAAAAATTCAGCTAACATAATATTGGTTGCCGCCGAAAATAAAATTTATAGTATTTTATTGGTATAACTGCAGCTATATTAAAATCGAAGTCAGCGATTTTTAAAGGAATGATTTAATCGTGCTCATGACGATTGCGAATTATCATTATAGCATATATCTGTGCTCTCAAATCAACATTTTATAACACGAAGTAAACGATAGAAATATATCTGACAATCAAAGCACCCTAACGCCGTAGCTTATACGAAGGATAACAATAGGAATTGGCTCTTGCAAAAACATTAAGCAGTGTATCAGACAGGAGGAAGGGAAATGGTAGGCACGAGGAAAACGAAAAGTGGGATGGGTGGGATGGCTGATATCGTTGCGGTATTCCAGAACGGGCGAGAAGGCAAGGAAACGAGCACCGGCAGGCAGATAAAGTGGAAAAATCGTCACCATTCCTTTCGTCTCCTTTCGAGTCTTTGGAGTAGATGTAGGTAGGTTGGGTGGAGTAGCACCGAAAAAGTATAAATTTCTTTAATGGTGCTAATAATTTCATATCGCATAATTTACTTACTGCGAAACGTAACGCCAGTAGCTACCAGAGGCATTAACGAGGAGCCTAATATTTATGTTGGTACTCCGGTCCTCCGCCACCCAGATAACACCCTTGCTTTCGACCCCCTCTCCCAACCCCCGTGCCATCCTCCCCCCCCCTCCGGGCATCCCTCTACCTCCTTGAACCACCGGCAGAAAGTCTCCCTCGGTCGGTTTGCGACGCGCCTTCGCATCTTCGTAACTAGATAAAAAAAAAGAGGAAGGTGCTCCCTTTTCCTTCTCGAGATAAGTAGAACCTGCCACGGCTTGCTGCTTCTACGATCGACCAAGGACAAAGGAGGAGAGCAACGGACGAAGTACCGGTGATTTAATGCACGTTTCTTTTAAGGGGAAACGTTCAACCCCCTGTCTTGATATCAGGGACGGCATTACGTAAAACTAACTTTGCGTTAATTTGATCGTGGTTGACAATTTGTGAAAAACGGAGAGATGTGACGATATTGGTAATCATCATACATGTACTGCGTCACGCACTAAGTTCTCGGTTATATATCAGTTATCGTTAATATTTCAAACTTGTTTTATTAGCGTTTTACCAATGAGAAAGTGGTGCGTGTTTTTACAAGGCTATCGCCTTCGGTAAACCTATGGCTAACCTGCAACGACAATATTTTTCTCGCTAAATTTCGGTTCTTCTGCAACCTCTGTTGATTTTTTAGATCCGGTAATGTCCTCGGATAAGTGGGAAACTCTTATCTCCCTAAGTGCATTACCAGCACCGCATACATTACTCCTTTACACACTTTCACAGGTATTAAGTACATACAGCCATGAGGAAGTTTATGAGAGGAGGTTCTCAACCAGAATATTTTAAATGTATGCAAGAACACGTTCCGCCCTTCTCCTAAAGTAACCACTGCGAAGTAATCTCCCTTTCATCGTCATGAAGAACTGACTCATATCATCGGCCTCTATAGAAGCGTACGTCTACCGTCTTTCCATTACCGCAAATATTTTAATGTGACGACGCGCGATAACCAACGTCGTGTAAAAAGTAGAGATCGAATGACTTGTTAAATATTAATAGAACGAAGAAGGAAGACAATTGTGATAAGTATAATATACAAAAGCGTTGCACGCTCCATAGAATGAAACTGTGTGGGCAGTCGCCAGTATGGCGATGACAATGTCTCGCGACTATCCAAAGTGTCCGATATGATATCCTGTTCTGGACCGCTAATGTGACAGACAGCGTATTTCGCGACCATCCACGCGGGACCACGAGAATAATAAGTTTGTGCAGAATCGTGGAAATGGTGAATGTAAGCAACGATACAGCGGAAAGCACTGGAGCAATGATGAGGATTCGGAAGAGTTGTGGAAAGACCATCCTCGTTCAAACCCTTCGTGCTTTCTATTTTCTCCTTGTCTTATTTTCTTCCATTTCTCGATTCTCCTGTTGCCTTCGAGAGAAACCGACCGAGTGAAGAATAAGACACCAGACACATATTTTACGCCGGAGCTCTTCACGGATGGGGCAAAGCGTACACGGCGAACGACGACGTCGCGTTTCTGAGTTATCGTTATATGAAGTAGTACTCTAAAATGTGTGTATGCATCTGCCTTCGGTATTCCTTTGTTGAATATAGCGTTCAGTTTTCATTTTATGGTGAATAGAAAAGATAGCAATTTAATAAAGTATATACTATATAATATCGCAGTTTGATTCTAATAAAAACAGGTATATGTTTGTTTCATCAAATATTTTATATATATTGAAAGATTTATCTCACTTTTAGTTAAATAACTAAATTAAACTAATTCTTTGAAAAGAAAAGCTAATCAATAATGAATTATCGTAAAAATTACTTTTTATAAATAATAATTTAATTATAAATTGTATTTATATCGTGCTATTTCTTCAGACACATCTCGAAAAATCTTGAAAAATGAATTACATTATATAGTAATTTTACATGTAATGTAAATTTACTATATAGTAAATTTTTCTAAATTTTATATCATAATAATATTCTATATAATTTGAGTATATGTGTAATATATCTATATCAAGAGTATAATTGCATTTTTGGAAGTGACAGACAAATTTTAATAATGCTTTGTAGTCATAAATTCACATACATACAAGCGCCAATTTCGTTCCTCATCTCGTCTCCACGCCCCACTATCAGTATATAAAATATGATATCATTGTCATCCATTTATTTTCCATTCACGGACAGTGCATTGATCATAGTGAAAATTGAATTACACGATAAATTCTAATATATTATGTCAATCATCTCTTAATTCTTTGAAAGAATGTAGCCAAAATTTATGAAAACTGTCACGCTATATTAATCATTTATAAGTTACGTTTCTTTATTGGCAAAGTTTTTTAAAAATACTCCTAAGTCTTGCCCACATATCCTGTTAATGCAACAATATCGACGCATACAAGTACAACATGATTTATTGCAATCATTCAAAATTACATATCACATATGCTTACGTGATACAAATTCTTCCTATCGGGAAGTTTTTTGCCGCTTTGATATGTCACAGAACTTATCCATTTTGATGACGGCAAGGGGAGGTAGAGGTAAAACATCGTAGCACGAAAGAAGTGCGAAGAATGTTAATACGAATATTATGATTTATTGATGGAACATCGGTCTGTAAGACTCCAGGGGTTATTCGGCGTGCCTGCCAGTGTCCATAAGGGTGGCAAAATGAAGAAAAAGAAGAATAAGAAGGTGGAAACCCTGAGGGTACCGTTGCACACGTATACATAGATAGGCATGCACATGCGCAAGCCTACACAGATATATGCATCCATATATACACACGCGCGCGCACACACACATACATATATATATTTACCAGCTCACGTGAGTAACGTAGGGCAAGGCGTTTTTCTCGGCCCGCCTGAGCCGCCAAAGATTTATTCTCAGATCCCGCAAGACAAATGGTAAGATTGTGTCCAAAATTTTAACAGCGCATTTGGGTGAACACGTCCCTGCAGCGCGAAGATACTCTACGACTGCACAACTGCTACAAAGGATAAAAAGAAGGAGGGTAAAAAGAAGGCAGGGGCGCGGATGGGCAGGGCGTGGGGCATGGGTGTTGTTAAGAAGGGGGTAGCTCTCTGAGTTAGTCCCGGTGTGTGTTGGATGAGAAGGCGGTTGAGCGGAAAAGAAGTTTTCTAGTTATCCCTTCGGCAAGAATGTGGTACCGAAACTCCTTGCTCGCTTCGTGACAGAATCGAGCCGTGAAACGAGATCCGCCGGAAAAAGCTGGTTGGCGTAGCTTTATTCCAATCATTGGTTATCGATTTATCTCACCGTTCTATACGTGCCTAGGTATACACAATTTTATTACCTGTTAAATTTAAGTTTTGAATTGCTATTAAATCGTAAAATTTATTTACATCTTTACATTTATAACATTAATAAAATCATTTAATAACTAATTTAATTGAAAATTGAGAATATTACATATATCATTTCAGATATGTTTTATTTCTAAATAAAACGTTTGTAATATGAAAATACTTTATTTCTTTTTTTCTAATTACTTTAAAAAAGATTATCAATTCTTACGCATTATTGCGCACAAATATTGCTTCTTTAATATTGTCTGCCTGCCGAAATTTCTTATATGAAAATTTCTTCATATCTAAAAGGAAGGAAATAACTATGCAATGCTTGTGAAGTATATGAAGCATACGACTTGAAAACGCGTGCCTAACGTGTTTGGACACCAATTTCATCTGCGTATATATTATAAATAATATGCTGGGGGATGTTCCTTCAGATCTACCCCTCGGTATTTGAAAATTAGATTCCCTATCTGTCTGACGCACATTGCGAACTCAGCCTCTTTTTACGCCCACGGAGAATCTAATAATGTTATCGATCTTCGTATTTTTCTCTCACTAAGTAGTTCTTTTTGTCAGATAAATAAATATATATTATAAATATCCAAGTATATATATCGAAAAATATATACGTGTATCATTTCATAAATATGTAGATAAATAATTAATAAGTATAAAGTACAAGATCATTGTCACAAGTAAGAATTCTTGGCAATAACACAAGCGAGAAGGACGAGAATCAACATTGAACATTGGTAAATGAAGACGAAGTATTTAGGTTTACAGTTTCTCCCTATTGAACCACTGAACGTGCGTCGAGTCTGGTGGGGAAAGGGGAAGGGGTAAAGAAGGCGAAACCGAAAACAGGGTTGGCACATTGGTGAGGCGAGAAGAGGGGATGATGTATATGTTCGGAGATAAACGAGCGCCGCGTTCAATGAAGTCGACTATAAGGGTAGTCCCAGGTTCGGTTCTTGTCACTGGTGGATGGCCAATGGCACGAGCATTGTGTGTGTCAAAGATAGATAAATTGATAAATTGACTACAGAATGAATTTCAAGTATTACGCCATATTTTGTATGGCTAGTTCTAATTTTCCAAAATATTGATATAATTAGATGAATAAAATTATAATTTTTTAGAAATGACAATATTCTTTTATTGGTATCAAATTATAATGTAACGTTAAAATTTCTTTATACAAAATTTTTTAACAAAATCTTGCTGATAACAAATATCTCTTTTCATTTGCATAAAAATATCTTATCCATACGTCGATACGTATGTATCTAATACTTAGGTATTGGTCGACAGTTAAATGCGATAGTAATCGTAATAGCGATGCTGTCATCGCGTCCATAAATCTCACTGTCGGAGACGGCACAATTTTAAGTTTTACGCCATTTACAAAATGAGTCGCCATTATTTTCACCGGGTGGATTTATCGCTACATACATTTGGACCGAGCGACAATCCAATTTATGTGGGAGTCCCGTAATAGTCTGCCACCGCAACGCGAGAAACCTCCCTCCCTCGCATTGCCCCTCTCTTTCTCGCCCCTTCTTGTTCGCCATCTACTCTGCAGCATCCACCCTACTGACGCTCACCACCCACGGCACTGATTAAATAAAAGAACAAATGGAGGTAACTCCTAATTAGTGCACTAGTTCCTTGCATTCCTGCTAGCCGTACCAACGACCTTCGCCGGATTAATTGCAGTCGTGCGTTTATTGCGAGCGTGATGCTTATTCGCGCATGAATTTGTCGTTTTTCCTCGGAGATGCCTTATTGCGCGCGAAGTAAAAAAGAAGAAGGGAAACAACGTAAAGAAGTAACGTTAACATGTGAATTTTTTTGCAATAGATAAGGGAAGCACTATGTTCATACACTGAGAACTTATTGATTCTTTATCGTTATATAATATGGTAAAACCATCTTGTTAAATAAATCAAATCCTGTTGCCTCTTTACTGCGTTAACGGCATTATTTATCATATCGGATTATAGCTTAATTGGGAATGATAAATAGGAGCTACACGCGCGCGCGTTCCAGAATCTACCTGATGTTAATTAAGACCTATTCGACGGGTAGAAACGAGTTTCTTCATACCTGACCGCAGAGGATTGTGCTGTTATTATTATTTATCTCTCTCTCTTTCTCCCTCTCTCTTCCACACCTTTACCATGTTTTTATACTATATAATTTTAATATATGTATTTTACTCTAATTTTATTTTAAAACAATATGACTTTCTTAATCAAATTTAATAGAAAAAGATCGATTTTGTGTGTGTTATGAATTGTATATGTCATATATTTATGATAAAAACAGGAATACATATTTAAAAAGTTTGTTACGTATAATTAAATTTTTTATTTGTATGATTCAATATAATTTATATGACATTTTAATATTAAGGATGATTATTATCTTCCTTATAAAACAGCGACAATTGTTTATTGTTAAGTTTACGTTATTGTAAATCACTGTTGTTTACATTCAGTGATCGATGATCGTATCAGGAAGGACTGTAATACACGAAAACGGAAGTGAAAAGTTGGAATGTACGAGGGGCGATAGGAGAAATGAGCAGTATCGGGCGATAGGGGCTGCTTGGATAGGGAAGCTGAGGAAGGCGGAGGCGCGGCTGCGTCTGAGTTGCCCGCAATGTATGGGTCTACCACCTTCCGTCCCACCCTTACCTCATCTTTCTGACCTCCCACTCCGTCAGCTAGCAGCAATTTTTTGTTCGTGGTCCGCTTGTATCAAATTACGATAAATATTGCGGTGCCGACGTGAACCTCGGTAAGGGGCGCCTACTCGCAACGCCACGTCTTAACATCACATAAAGAAAGTGAGAGAGAGAGAAAAATTTAAAAAAAATTTTTTTTAAAGGCAACACGAAATGAAAAGCTTATGATGAAGACAAGACTTGGCTAGGCTGCGTTCCGATATATTCGCTGCTAGTACTAAAAATCTACAGATTACGTCAAGTATAACACTATAGATTTTCATTACTAGCAGTGAATATCGGAACGCAGCCCTAGTCAGCTCTATCTTCCCTCCATCCTCACTATTCATGTTACCGAAGAAGTCGCGATCCTATTCTCACTATCACCGCGTGCGCATAACTTTGTGTAAAGTCGGCAAAGGATTACAATTGTAAAAATATTTTCTAGGCTCTATCCATTTCCGAGCCTGTCTATTTCGAGGCAATAGATTGTAATGTAATATATCAGTTTATTTGTAATATATTTTTATGTTCTTAATATTTAATTTTTAATTTTTTCCGTAATAATTAGGAATAAATAATAATATATTCAGATATTTCATCAGATATAAGTAATACAGAACTTTATCGCTACATTAATTATTTTTACATTTACATCATATTTCATTTTATTTACATCTGTAATAAAATTTTTCCAAATCCATTGCCTCGATATTGAAATAAAAAAATTACTCACCGGTCGATGCGCAACAGCGGAGTTGTAAGTTGATGTAACCCTGCGTTGATCTGTAACATATAAATATTTTTACATTAAAACAGTGTTCAAGATAATCGATACTTTAAGCAAATAATTATCGGCGTCCGTTAACTTTTTGAAACATTATTTTAACAAATATCAGATTTTAAAATGCTAATGCAAGAAACGATCGCGGCTGTATATATATTTCCACATTAACCCGTTCGCATAATCAATCCGCGAAAAATCGTGCAAGTAATATTACGACCGTGCGAATAAGAGAGACGCGACGTTCGCGACGTAACGTCTCTTCTCGCATATGCCGGAGATCGAACTCCGAAATTGCGCCGGAGAGAAACCTCGATCGATATTACACTAATGAGTATCATATGTAGTGGGCGAATCAAGTCACGCTTGAAAAAGTGGCGGAATCGGTCACAGGACAGCAAAATAATAAATGAATAATAACTATACTTACCTCACGGTCGCTCCGCCGTCGCCCGATGCCACCCGGGCCCCCTTCTCCCCTCCTCGATCCTCCGCCGTTGTCGCATCTCCGTCGGCGCACTCACGACGCGGCGACGTTCACGATTAAAATCGACGATATCGTCTCTTATGATCGCGCGACACTGAAAGCACGGCACTCCCGGTATTAATCTCGCGACGCGGCGCGTACTCAATTACACTTAATTATACGCTGACGAAAGAATTGCGGCGGAAAAGCTACGAACGAAGCTACACGATCTGCTTGACGTCCCGGCTCCCGCAGGTAGACGTGACGAATGAATCAAACATGGCGGAGAGAGAAGTTCGTAAATCGCGCGACCAACTTCACTTGTCAAGAGCATCGATCGATATATGTCGATAATCAGGAGCAACACTCGCGACTCGCGAGGGCGCGATTTTGGTCCGCCATGTTCGATTCACTTGTCGCGTCACTGACGTCACTCGTGCCTACCTGCGGGACGTTCACGGTCGTCAAGCGGATCGCATAGACTCGTTCGTAGCTACTCCGCCGTAATTCTTCCGTCGCCGTGTGTTAAGTACGCGCCGCGTTGCGAGATTAATACCGGGAGTGCCGTGCCTTTTGTGTCGCGCGATCATCAACGACGATATCGTCGATTTTCGATCGTGAACGTCGCGGCGTCGTCGCGTCGTGAGTGAGTGCGACAATGGACCAACGGTGGAGGATCGAGGAGAGGAGGAGGGGGCCCGGGTGGCATCGGGCGACGGCGGAGCGACCGTGGGGTGAGTAGTTATACATTCATTATTTTGTTCTGTCAATCCGGACGGTCCGTGGCGGATTCCGCCAATTTCTCGAGCGCGACTTCGTCCATTACACATGATACTCATTAACTCGTTAATGTCCTCTCAGTCTCGCTAACTCAGTCCCGCTTAGAAAGAGACGAATAGTCAGTTTCCGAGATGCATCCAATTTTCGGTGTCCAGGCATTAATGACCGCGCGTGTGTACAATACCGTTCGAGGTCAGATTTAACTCCGGCGCAATTTCGGAGTTCGATCTCCGGCGTATGCGAGAAGAGACGTTACGTCACGAACGTCGCGTCTCTCTTATTCGCAAATCGCACGGTCGTATATAATATTACTTGCATGATTTTTCGCGAATAATTATACGAACGAGTTAATGTGGAATTATACAGCCGCGATCGTTTCTTGCATTTAAAAATCTGATCTATTAAAATGATGTTTCAAAAATTTCACGGACGCGATAATTATTTACGTGAAGATTATCTTCACTGTTTTTAATATAAAAATATTTCTATGTTACAGATCAACGCAGGGATTCAACTCCGCCGTTGCGCATCTTAGCCGGTGAGTTTTTTATTTTAATTCACGTACTCTCGTGGTTTGAGAGCTTCAAATGTCACTCAATTTTTTTATTATAAGATTAGATTGTGTGCAATAATTGAGATATTTTTTAACATTCGCGAAGAGAGTTAACACAGAATCATACAATCTAAAAATGGCAAAAGGATAGGTACGAATAGAGTAAACGTCATACGATCGCCGAAAGAAAAATTCGTTTATGTGAAAGATTCCTGATGATCCTCTCGAAAGGACTGTGAATGGGGGTAGATGGGTGGGACCGATATTATATATAACTATCTACCCTAGCCAGTTGCGTGCGGAGAATAGAAAACACGCGGACGTGCGGAGAGGGGCATAGTGGGGGCGAATTGAGGGATGGTATAGTAGATGAGGTGCAGAGAAGGGGTTGGAGGGAGGAGGCGGAAGAGAAAGAGCGACAGTGGGAGCGCGAGAGAGAGAAAAGGAGGTGGAAAGAGAGGTGGATGGAAGCACGTAGTGGGGGATGACAGAGATGAATTCGTTTCATTTCACGCTGGGAAGCTCTCGCGTTCCCCGCGTCCGATGATTTACTGGGCTACAATGTGGTAACCCATGATTTATCGCCAACACGCTGGCTTGCCACTGCGCTATACCTGATATCATGGTTGCGTATGCGCTGTGCCCGTGTGTCCAAAGAACTTTATACTCTTTCTCTGTCTCTAGCCTATCCCCCCCCTTTCCCTCGTTACTTGGACGTACTTGGGCATGTCTTTCGCGAGTGGGCGGCGAGACGAAGGGAAAGATGAAGACCCTCGCGACCGGGGCCGTGGAATATACGCTATCTGCCTACGGTGTTGGCGGTGGCAGCACGGAACCGATAATTCCATATTCCGCCACCATTTATTTATACGCGAGAAACTCCCGTGAGTTTGATCGTCACAGGCACGCTTTGCCACCTTTGATGTAGCTTCGTTTATTTATACGCGACGTTATTCTGATAGTCTTTATTATATATACTACGTATTTTACAATATTATTTAAAATGCTAGAAAAGAAAATTATTTATATCTTTGTATTGATGCTATTTATATTTCGTTGAGTTAAATTAATGATATTAAAAAAAAAATACAACTACTGTATTTAAAAAGCTTGTAACCACTTACGCGAATAATACTAGCTGCTACAAAACAAATGGATATTAACACCGGTTTGCGGTTGCATCTGTGGTTGCTACATCAAATCGTTTGGTCAACCATAATGCTACCAGCTCGGAACCATCATGGTGAAAATGGACGTGGTCAACAAGTATAACTATAATTACGTTGGATGCGGACCGTAAAGCGTACGCGAAAGCATTATCAATTAGTATTCTAAACTGAGACTAGTGTATATATGTGTTTGTGTGATAATTTTCAATTATCTACATTTACAAAATTAATAGAGATCTGATATATATTTACTATTCAAATTTAACATATATCTTTTAAGATTTAAAGAATAAAAAATCAATTGAAAGTTAAGTAGAGCTAAAATAGCGTTGTTAAATATATCAACACAAGAGGAATTAGGTATAGAAAGAATTGGAAAGAATAATTTATAAAATATGGAAAATGTATTAGTTTGCGAATGCGATAGGGAATCCGCAGTTGCAAATGCGTGGGTAGATACTCGTATTCGAAAGTTCATAGAACATGGGAGGTATTCCTTGGCTCGTTGGAAACTCAGGACCAAGTCTTGGCTACCACGAGACCAACATCTGAGCCGAAGTTGGCTGCGCCCTCTCAAAAGTCAAGATCCCGACTCTCGAGGGTCCTTTGCCTAGATTCATTAGGGATCTTGCTGATCCTGACGCCGTTTGGAGACCCCACGGACGCCTTGCCCGAAGATTAATCCCGACCGCGTAAACTTTGTTTCCCATTGTAAACAAGAGGCAGTTCCGGTAACGTCTCGAGAAACACCCTTTCTCCGGTCGCTTCGAGCAAAAGTACTTAAAACCGCATTTCTTCCCACCCTCTATATAAAAGTCGCTACAAAAATTTGCTTAATTTCTTTTTAATAATATTGGCTTATAATATGTAGCTATCGCGAAGGCGCACTATAATTGAAGCATTTTTTCTCAATTTAAAATGAATTACTACACTGAGAAAAAAAATATTTAGATTTAAAAAAATATTTATTTAGATTGCTGCCAATTATATAGCATTTTTACTTAATATAATACACATATTTATTTAGAATTAGATATTTTTATTTAATTTAAATTACATAAAAATATCTAATTCTAAATATGTGTATATTATATTAAGTAAGTAAGCTATTGGCAGCAATCTAAATAAATATTTTCTATGATCTAAATATTTTTTTCTTACTGTACTGAAAATATTTAAATTAGTATACAAATTCTTTATGATGAAGATTAAATAGTATATGTAACGGGATAACTTTTACTCTCACATCCTCTTTTTCTCTCTCTCTCTTTCTCTCCCCTCTATTCTTCTTTATTAAAGTTCCTTATTATGTGGAACAAAATTATGACGCGCTGATAAATTTTTATAAAATAAAAAAATTATTAATTTATATACCTAAATATCTCGAGATTAGTAGAGTATATATAGTCGTAGTCCTATATTTTTATTATAATTGAAGCAATTGCATCATGCAATTGAATCATACGTGAAATACTATTCTACAAAAATATACGCTTTTGAAACGAAGAAGCGTTATTGAGTAAACGCGGTTCGTAATTCAACACATTTTGCCAAATAGCGAGTTGTAACACGCATAGGTTGAGCTCATGATTTGTAGGAAAATGTGAATCTAGGCATCCGTCACGTTTAGCGGTCATGAAGCGAGACTCGAGTTGTAAAACACAGCGGACAAATGAGGATATACGTAGCGGAAGAAGTGTCGCTAGGTTATCGTGGTGTGGAGACTCGTGGAGGGTTATACTCCATAGAGCGGGTGGTAACGGGGATGAGTGCGCGTGCCGCCAGAATCCAGATTTTATAGCGCCGTTAGGTTAACCCGACGATTTTCAAAACTTACATGATTGCTTGCGGTAAAAATCGCAGCGTTTAATGGTGCGGAAAGTAAATATGTTTTAGCATCGGACTGATATCTAACTCTAAGATTGACGCAAGGGATACATAGATATATCGTATATGCTGTTGCAATAATTCTCCATACGTTTTGTGTAAAACATTTCGCAAAAGAAATTAATGTTGTTTTTTTTTTATATTAACACGATAAAACACTAAAGAAAATTGCTTTAAAAAGTTTTCTGTTTAGCGATTTATTTAACAATTTACATTTACATATTGAGATAATTATTGACGATATTCAGATAAATTTTCAGAAGTAGAATATTTGTGCGACCAAAATATTTAAAAGAAATAAAAATCTTTCTTCACAATTTTGGTAAAAGCATATTTTGTCAAAATCAAAATAATATTTATATGTAGAATGTTCTATATTTCACGGACGCGCTAAACTTTATCAAAAGATTGCGCGTCATATTTTTACAATTACACATGGGCAAGCATAAGTGTTCCCCATATCAGGACGAACCCTCTTTACCCCTGTAATTCTATACGCCGGAGGGTCAGAGGTGATATCATAGGGAAGATTGCACACGACGGCGCTTTTCGTCGTGCCTCGCAGTCGTAAGTCTGAAGAGGTACAGAGAGTGGTGAGAGAGGTTGGGCTCTGAATGACGGAATTCATGCAATGCTCGTGGATTCAGGGACGAGGTGAATGGAACTGGCGGAAGGGCTTTGGAAATTAAACGTCCTGTGGATGGTCTTTTTTCGTGAGCAGTAATGTACGACTGTTCCTTAGAGGAGTGAACATCCTCCCCTCTCTCGTCACCGTTTCTTCCCCCTTAACTCTCTTTTTTTCTTTCTCTCTTTCTAAGGTTAAGGGAGCCGGGCGTCTTGCTACGACGGGTGGGACAATTTCCTTGTGATAAGAAAATAGATCGAGGTAGAAGATATGTGGAAATCTCTTGTGTGATAAATATATATCTTTTTCTAGCATATACATACAGATGATATCATATAGTATATGTATATACTATACGATATACATTATATATACATACATATGTATATACTACATATGCCTATTACGATTCTAATATTTATATTTTTCTGTACCTATAGCTTCTGTCAAGATGCTTTTCAAATACGAAGATATGTAAGAATAAGCGCAATATTAAAGATGATATAGAATATAATGCTTGGCATTTTGTAATATATAGATATGATATTATATCAAAGTCATAAGATTTAGATTTAGACTAAACACATACGTAACTATGGAAACTATGATGTACACTATAACATTGTATGTATAAAAGCAGATAGATTTATATGTGTACGCGGACATGCGTTATGAGATGTATGTGCACGTGGCGCGAATAGTAGGTGAAAACATGAAACACATAAAATAAGTTGAACATTTCGCAATTCTTAACACTATTTACCGTTACATACAAGACACTGCTATAGCTTACATACTCTAGCTCTTTTTCCGCAAAATACTGTTATAAAGAAATATTTCTTTCTACAAATATCTTTTTAGATACTAATGAAGAGAGAGAATTTTGATCTTATGGAATATCTTTCTTATTATATACTCTCTTATTATATTCCTAAAATAAAAGTTTTTTACTCTTCGTATAACTTAAGTAAACTTTTAAATTTTTTCTGTGCCATATGTGTTTTATATCATTTTAAACATAATTAATGTTCATATTTTGACATATTCTACCATATATGAGTCGCATTTTTATTAAATTTTATTTTACTTGGAATTAAAAGTGTTTTAAAATGAATGATTATGATTGTTTATAACAAAAAACACGAAAAAGGTGAAGAGATCGTCTTTTAAAGTGGTAAAATGTCAAAATATTGACAGTTCTATGACCATTAGCATTATAAACGACTGGTACTGGATCAGTGCCGGTTGGCTGGCTTGCCTGGCCTGTTTAGTTATTGTTTCCGCCACAGATTATAGGGATGGGGGTCTTTATTGCCCTATGGCGATAATATAGGTATACCGACTCGCAGCGTAGTATTGCATACTCACACATACACTCACGTATAGGCTTGTGCCGGGCTCGCACCTGTTGGCGCCTGCGATTATGGCCGCAATAACATTCCGTCAAACGGCAAATGCGTACTCGGATTTCCTAACTCCATCTTAACTCTCAGAAACGTCTCTTTGGCCACGTGGCTTCGCGATTTATTATATAAATTATATTTATCTACAGCTACAGAAGCGTTTATCTTTATTATTATCCTATCGAAAAAGAATTACAAAGAATTAATGTTACGCGTATACAGTATTTTTATTGCCCTTCGACAATTATTTAAAGTTTAAGAAAATTGCTCATATATGTAATTCTAATGTATTAAATCTTTTAATGATACACCGTTCACGAAATCCGTGAGTATCGTATAAAGTTGCTTGCGAAATATCTACATTCTTCATACTATTTACGAAGGTGGTATAATCTCTAGGATATATCTTAGCTGTCACATTCATATTTTTTATTTTTGTTTTTTTACAAATATACTGTTTTATTTGTTTCGTGCATTTGTAGGGTTTGTGGATTTAATGTTGTCTAGCAAAAACAAACACACAAAGCGAAGGAGCCCGGGTTCCAATTCATCGATTTTACGTCTCGGCATTATTTATTGTTCAATATATCGGACTTGTCGCGCGCGATACCATTCGTTGCGTCATACGCCATAATAACGGTATCTTCTCCAAAACTGTTCATTGCTGCGGCCGGACGAAAAAAGTAGGAGCTTCCACACGCTTTAAATTCTTCAGGAAGAGAGACAAATAAATATCGGATGATGTATGCGCCGGCGGTGACTGCAGCGCACGCATGGTCCACCGGGCGCTTCCAACTCTAAATTCGGTGCCGAGTTTAGGTGGGCTCGATTTAAATTTCGCCAGAAGCGGAATTGGCCGCATGGCGAAACGCAATTTCGCAGCGCCAGAGTTTATTCTCGCGCGAATTCAAATTAATGGGACGTCGTGCGAATTGACTTTTCTAAATTATTCAAGCTGCGTCGAATGAGGTTTCAGTAGACATCACGTTTACTGATTCATGGCATTTCTTGCCATAGCTTTCTTCTACCCAATCTACCCAAAATAGTTTCGAAATAGCTGTATTTTTTTGTTGTATTTTTTGTTGTATTTTTTTTATTTTTTTCATACTTTCAACATATACAATTGAGACTAAATCGCCATAAGTTGTAAAAGAAGGGTCGTAAATAGTCGAGAAAGCGAACGCGAAGACAAAATACATTAAGATATTGCCAAGTGTGCGCGTCGATACTTCGTCACGTCTGAAAATCTATAGCAACAGTCAACGTATGTAGCGTGTCTACCACGTGGTTACCGGAGAGAATTGAGTATGTATATGTGCGAAGGAGCGGCCACAAATCACCATTACTTGATGTGTATCGCGACGCTATATAATTATACCTATAACGCCAAGCACCAGGTAATAGCTCAATCCTGCATGTACATTCGATGATAACCAGTCCTGAAGATGAAGCGCTAGGTGGGGTCTTTGGTGCCCGCGAGATTTGAACTAACTATCCGCCATTGGCTAAATGGTAGTCACGTGTTTTGTTACGTCACCGTGGCCATCCTTGTGAGTGTACAAAATCAGGGGAGGGAGCGAGGGAGAGAGAGAGAACGATCAAAAGGAGAGAAGGCAGAGAGGGGAAGGACGCGCGCGCGCGCGCGCGACAGAGACGTCGAACTTATCCTTGAAGAGCGCGAGCGCAATATCGAAGAGGGATGAAAATATTGTTCGCGAGAAACAGGGACGGCTATATATCGTGAAAGGAAAGCAACGTTCAAAGCGGAAGAGAAGAGAAGAGAAAGACCGATATACAGAGCGGAAAGCGAAAGAGAGAAAGAGAAGGAGAATGAGAGGGAGAAAGAGAAGAAAGGCGCGACAGAGATAGAACGAAGCAGGAAAGAGGCAGCAAACGTACACCCTTCGCCGTACTCCCTCCCGCCATTAACAACGCCCTTGCATATAAATCCGCCTCTTATACGTGTAGAGTCAATTGCGCGCGTGTCGGTGATCTCTCGTCTCCGTTCATTTCGTGTATCTTGCGATGTCACTGTCTCCTTCTAAAGTCAATTTTCTCCCTCGCGCTAATACGCTCTCTCGCTTCCACGGTCCGAATACCCCGCCTTTGCGCTGGCCGCAGGACAGCCCTGGTGCGGGTAGAAGCGTGAGGAGAGCCAGAGGCTCGTGGAACGGAGCAAGACACAACGATGGAGCACTGTGCACATGGAAGAGACGACACGAATACGAGAGACAGGAGGGAGAGAGAGAGAGAGAGAGAGAGAGAGAGATACAGCGGGACAGAAAGAGAGAGAGATTGACAGTACGAGAGGGAGAGAACGAGAGAGCTCTCTAGCCGGTAGTAGTGGGACGAAAGCACGAGGAGAGGCAGAAAGAGAGAGAGAGAGAGAAAACGGAGGCAGCGCCGCATGGCGGCACGAAGTGGGGACTATCGGGCCGTAAACCATCCGCGGTGAACATTTAACTCACGTATTGCCATCCAACAAGTTTGCTTTGGCCGGTGAAAGAGCGTCCCCGAGATCTCGGAGAGTCGGCGAGTCTCGAAGGCGAAACCTCCGCGAAACCTCCGCGCGAGGTGGTGGACGAGATCCACCGTGACACCCGCGGTTTTTCATCACCCGTGCGAGGGACGTCTCCGTCCTTCGTTCTCGGCCGGGGGGTACAATCGGGCGATTCCTATCGGACGAGGACTCGGTTTCGTAACCCAGCGATACGACGGACCGCGGGATCACATTCTGACGGCGATATCCGGAGACTCCGCCCGCCTACCGAACACACACACGTCCGAGCGATAAAAGCGTGAAGGCGCGAGAGAAGGTCTGCTACGGAGTAAACATCGGAAATCAGAGCAACCGGATGGAGCAACAAATTTGGGAAAGCGGACTCGATTAGGCGCTATCATGAGCTGTAAGGAACGTGCGCGGACCATCTTTCCGCAGAGACGACTTCGTTATCGTTGATCTCATATTGGCCGCTACGGGTAAGTCATTCATATAATTCAACTGTCACAACACACGAAAATAAGCGTCGTCTCGTATTCACGCGACTCGTTAAATACGCGGAGGTGTAAACGTGCCAGAAATTAAAGCTGTCAAAGTTATTGAGATCGCCCTCCCGCCAAAATCTTACGCAGTGCACATGCTCCGTTAGTCAGTTAGAGCTGCTATATAACAGGCTGACTCTTTCTTGATATTTCTTCAGATCATTCTGTGTTGATTCAGATTGTATCGATGTGTATTAGAAACAATATATATTAGAAACTTGCTGTTTTATTTACATGTACGTCTTGATTCTGTTATATAAGTGCTTGTCTTGTGAATAGAAAATATTTTGCATCAATTATTTTGACAGATAATTTGCGATGAACATATACTCGCACGCGAGAGAGTATGTTTCGAAATCTGTTTATTTACTAATACGATAAACGTAATTTACTTCTTTTATTTCGACAGTTGTTCGTAAACGTTATACATGCAATGAATTTGTCATTCGAATATAACGAGGTTTTATCTATATATGTGTGTGTATGTGGGTGTGTGTCATGCACACATTACTATTTCTAACAATATATCTTATTGTGTACTCGCAGTACACCAATGAGATATGAATTGTATGTCATTTCTTTATGATAATACATGGCTGTGAGATAAATATACGTGTGTAGTCAAAAACAGTTATTTGATGAGGGTAATGTTTAAAGAGCTGTTTATTTATGTGTACAATATACTACTAAGATGTAGCGAGTTAATAACCATTATGTCACATTTATCTTCTACTTCGTTCTTTTTTGCATAATTTTCGTCAATATATTCAACAAGTTTGATTTAAACCGACATATATACATTACGAAAACATCATAAATTAGAAAATAATTCGTTCTATTCTCCAAAAGAAGTTGAAATTGTGCCTAATTTCGATAGAACACAAATATACAGTTTCTGAATATTTATTTTGATCTTGAGAACTCGCTGATTACGCTTAGATATTTTCGATTTTCCAAAATTGGGAGGGAAGAGCTATCTATCCGAAAATAAAGCTTAGTATCGAGGAACCTGAGGGTAAAATAGGTATAGTGTGTACCGCACCGACGCCTGACGGAGGCCATAAATAAGGATCCGACGGTCGGCGCGGCTGCAGGCGGTGATAAGCGTTCCTTTACCCCCACCAGTGCAATCCTTTAGACTTTCTCGTGCGTCATCTTCCTCTTACCTCTCAAGCCTATCTATGCAACACCCCGGAAAGTTGCAGAAAGTTATCAAACTGAAGTTCAGTTGGATATGTTAAAAATTTATGTTGAACCACGCGACGACATTGAGAAATTTATGGACGTCAACAAGATGTAGCCATATAATGGATTTTGTTAATATTGAAAATATTGTAAGAATGTAATTACGGACGTCAATAAGATGTAGCCATATAATGAATTTTGTTAATATTGAAAATAGTGTAAGAATGTAATGAATCAAATTTTCTTATCTTGCAGCTCACTCGACTGATATTTATCCGTTTGTATCGTATTTTTAATCTTCGAGGTTTTTGCAGATTTAAATGATTCCAATTTTAAATGCGCATGGCGTGTATAATTGTAGCGTTCAGTCCATTCAAAATAAAGTTTAAACAGATAAAGTATTATAAGGTTTATAACGCCACGTAAAATTGGTATAATGGTAAATGAAATTTTCTTTTCAAAAACTTTCTTAGCTTTAAATATATGAGAGATTGAAGTGTAGAAATTCTTCAGTCTTATCTTTTTGTCGCGTTATTCTAAAGTTATGTATATAGTATCGATAAAAGATACTCAATGTCCAAAATATTGTTTGATTTAATCGATTCTTAAACTGTATATATTACAGAGATATAATATTTACAACATTGATGTTCAAGTCACGCGCCGATTGTACTTTCCAATATTCGGTGATAATATTTAAAATAGCGTGAACACATCCTCGGAATTCACTATATGGCGGTATCAGCAGAAATATGTAGAGTTGCGGATCGCTTGTCCTTGTATCGGATGAAGGGGTTTACGAATACTCGAGGTGCTTGAGCGTTTCCCAACCGTATAACGAATAGGTATAGCCGGGCTGCTTCATCCCCTACGGGCAGCACGAAGCGACCATTTCTCATATCAGTTTAGCCGACACTTTCGAGAACTTGCTCAGGGAGCCTCGGGCGTCGCGATGTCATCCGATGCCTCTTGCCCTCTTGCGTTCTTGCCCGCCCCTGGGTCTTCCATCCCTCTTCTAACTCCGCGACACCTTAGCGAACCTCCCTCTTCGACCGAAGAAACCCCCTTTTGTCGTGTCTCTACTCGTGGTCCGCGATCTGCGCCCTTTCTCGGTTTCGCAACCTCCAAAGTGCCGGCCGAGTGCCCGCGGCCTGAAGATAAGTGTCGCCCGAAACTTAACAAACCTTAGATGATAAAAGGGGCCTGCCAGGTCTTGAATCATCCTCGGAAAAAAGAACGGCGCATGGCCGAGTATCTTATCAGTAATTCATAGTTGGGCAGAAGTCACTTTAAATCGATGTATCTTCTATTTTCTATTAAAATGTTGTGTCTCTAAAAAAAAGCTGAAATAAAAAATTTTAGAACAATTTATATATGTAAAAAAACGGACTATTTTTGTCATCATTTAAAAATGCAATATATATCTACAATTTTTATGAGCTGGATTGATATACAGTAACATCATGATAAACATGTCATGTATTGCTGATTCAGTTGCAATGTTTGCGAAGGAAAATAGTTTTTCTATTTTCCAGATTGCATTATTATTTTATATTCAATCATCATATATTATCATATATTTATGGAATTATTCATTAATTCAATGATTGACAAACTTTTGTTAACAATTTTATAATCTCAAAGATTTTTTCTATTTAATTAGATACTATAATTAAATATTAGAAAATATTAGTTTTTCAAGGTTTCTTTGGCTTTCTACTTTGTTTCTAATTAAATGCTAATTATGTTATTTGGTAAATTACACATTATTTATATATTATTAATAGATATTTTATATTACATATAATACTGCCAATTGCGGCATTTACATTTGTTTAATTTTATCATTTTATTTGCATAATTTATATGATACTATATTCGAAAATCTATATATATAAAATAATGTAATGATAAAATGTTAATGAAAGCTAAATTAGTTTTTTAGTTGCCGTTGAAATAAATTAACAAAAGATTAACATGAATTTTTCAATGTATTAAATTGAACAGAAACTTTCATATGGAGTTTTATATTACGCCATGGTTACCGTCGGATAGCGGCACGCACATGACTCACGTGAACATGTGAAATACATTAAGTATATATTTTGGATTGACTTACATCCAAACACACTTACACATGTTCTAGTCATAGCATTTAAGTTCTGATTTCAAAAGAAATATAAATTTGTGACTATAAAACTTTTTAAATATCGCAATCAAAATTAAATCATATCTTCCAAGTGATTCTGATTGATGAACCAAGTATTCGTAATTTGCAGGAACATTTATCATTTTGCGCTATAAATTTGCACTATCTTTTAAGGTGGGATAAAATTTACCATATTGTAGAATGACCTTAACCGCAAAAAATGTTGAGATCTTTGCTTTTCTCAAAGCATAACGGGATCTTGACCAATTAAAGAAGCGTGACGAGCATACAAAGGTATACATCTCGAGCGAGGGTGCGAAAATGTTTTTGGAGCAAGGTCGGAAGAACTATTGCGTCACCTGTATGATTCCTTTTCTACCTGGTGTGTTAACGAAAATGACCTTATCCACGACCGCCCCGTAAATTAGACGAGTCATAAAAAACGTCACGCAAATGAAATGAATTTAACGGTAACGCGTCTCGCTCTTCTTGCATTTGAAGGCCGCTGGCTCCAGGTCGATGCAAATTTCTGGCTTTCGTTGTTATTAAAGTTATGAGAAATATTTATGTGAAAATTTCAAAAGTTTATTTTGCAGCATAATTAATATTTGATTTTATTCGACGAACTATTTCTTATCACATATTTAACTCTAGGGAACATAAAATAAGAGTTTTAAGTTACATTTGAATATAACCTGCTGTAAAAGTATTGATAATTGGGGTGAACTTTTAAATCAAGAATTTATTTAAAATTAAAAAAGATTTGAATGTCCAAATTTTTTTATTGTGGGATTTAATTTGTGTTATCTTTATAATATATTTTTGTTGCAATTATAAATTACTTGTTACTATATAATGATAAAGAAAATATATTGGCATTATATTAATAATTTTGATACATAAAGAAAGAAAAACTGCATCACGTAAATACTGTTTTGTTCTAATATCTATTTATTCAGTGTTTTAAAATTATTTCTGCCCTAATTAGAAAATTACGAGTTATTTCCCCCTCATTTTTAGAACGAACGGACTTTTTCGCCTTATCTGTTTCGCTTTATTTTGCTGTTTACTTAGATTCAACTTTGTCAAGTGACGAATGATGACTGACTAATGTCGCTCATTCTCATTCTTGTCTCATCCTCGGCGATTAAGATTAATTGGGACAATTCCTGGAAGATAAACAAGTTCGCGCTTGTAAGATCACGGCTGGTCCCGAGTAATGATCTTGTAACCCGTAAATACTGTATGATGAACCGCGATGAACTTGTATCACTAGTTCGAAATAGATGACTGTAGTTACAAATGAAACTAAAAGCATAACTTAATTATAATAAGTAAAATTTTTTCTCTTTTATGGTGTAATTTAGAACATTTTTTTCCAATTAATGTTTAAGCATACATATATGTATATTTCTCTCTCTCACAAAAGATAGCAGGTTTCTCGATAATTACTAAGGTTTCTGGAGTTAATTACTAAGATATGATCAGTATTTTAAAATTTAATTCAAAATAGGGGCATTATTTATTAATAATAAATATATATATAGATGAATGACACACATCACATACCGGGAATATAAGTTATAATGACAGTTCAATTATTTGTAATTAATGTGTATTCGATTTCAATCAAGTGGTGCAATATAAAGAAATCGTCACTTGCGGCGCAAAACAATGATCATGTAGAATGATGATTGTGTCATTAGTCGTTCCTGGTGGCCATTGATTTATAAGTTCAACTTTAGACGGACAATATTTTTGTTTTAATGCTTCTTTTGGGCGAAAGTACGTGCGCTGACTGCCGGATGGGTGTGAGGTGGACATAGGTGGCTGATGATGTCACTCCCTTAGCAGGCAAAAGAGAGAAAGAGAGAGAGACAGGTCTGTACGGCGTACCGGACATCGACTACACGGTGCCTAGTTTAAGTTGGGTTGTCGCGATGGCACACAGAGATTACGCGATACACCGTGGAATATACTTAAGGTATCGCCAACAGCTCCTAGATACATCAGACTTGTCGGATTGCTCCTTAACGCACGAATTGCTTTGCCATCTTAGTCTGATACTGATATAAATAGTCGATTTGCAATCCACTAAGCAATATTTGGATACCAATCTATAAAAATATATTAATACATGTATAATAATATTAATATGTAACAATATTGATGTTTACGATATAAGATTGATGTTGACTTGTACTGTACGTTCATGGTATACCATGCTCTTATAAGAGCAAACTCAGAATATTTAGCTTTTCTAATTAGGGCAAAGCGAAGAGATAAAAGAACAATTTGTTTAAAATTAATAATGATAGAATACTATTATGATATTACAGTCAAGGTGCACCAGCATATGTAGACTTATTTATAAGCTTATATACACGCTCACGTGCGATATCTGTTTTAAAAGTCGAATGAAGTAACGCCATGCTACGGCTAATTAAAATTATTTCATTGATAGCACTTGCTTTAGACAAGGAAAAGAACAACATAACGAACTTATAGCTTTTACCGTATTTCTGATGCATGAAATACTGCGAGGTATATGTGCGCGCGCGTAGAAACTTATTTTGCATATTTCTTTGCTATGTATCACTATACACATGTACGTATGCGTGCACACGTTTGCGCGTGTGCATGAACGGAGCACACAGTGTCTGATTAACATGAAAAGCCTGAAACACCTGTGCCTTGAGACCCGTATAATTATTCACTCCTTCAGTTCGCGACGTTTGCAACACTTGATAAATATCTTTGTTTTTATACAAAAATATGATATCAATGAATGATATAAATGAATAAATATATATTATATCCTACATATAATTAATTAATCTCTCGATAAATAAGATTTTCTATATTTATAGCGTTATTAATGGTAGTATTAGTAGCTGATAATTTTATATAATTATAAATTCATCATTTTAATTAAGATTGTAGAATCACATAAGCAATATATTACTTACACAAATTTATAAGAGTAAATTATAAGAAATTTATAAAATATAATTATATATATTAGAGTTTATCGCATTTACATGCACTTCCTAAATCTTATATTGGAAATCATCCAGTGTACATCGGTGCTGTCGCATCTAGAATTGCTTGGAAACTGTCTGCTAATTATTAGATCGTACAGTGATATATCAATGCGATGAGAATCATGAATTATGGATTGTGCGGATGCAATACATACGAAGTACTGGTATGCATAACTTTTAGACTGGTATATTGAACTGTATGTTGTAACAGTTTCTTGTTTTAAACCAGCGAAGCATATTGCGTTGTAAATATCGTTCCAAAGCTACGGTTTTATACATTTTTCATCTTTTATAGAGATCACTTCTTTTCTGCAAAATTTGATTGCAAATATAATATTTGGATATAACTGCAGTACCTTACAAAAAGTATAAAATTCTATTTTAAATTAAATTAAAAAAAATTTACCGTTTACATGCAATTTTGAAGATTAGATTTCCGGAAAACCTTTTATTTTCAGTTGCTTATAATTTACTTAAAAACTATCGATTTTTCGACATATGTGTTAAGAAAAAATTGATTTTAAATTGGAAGAAATTTAAACATAACCAAGGAATAGATAAATCTAGAATATTTTATACTTTACAAATACACAGTATTATTTTTATGGGAATTTAATTTTAAAGAAGCAAGGTTTTTTATTGTGTAGTATATCTATAGAGGAACGTTTGTGAACCGTTCTACAAACAGATACCGCTCGTACAATAATTACTCCGCTACTCGATTGCGTATTACCTGCGGTGACCATGATAAAAGGAGAAACTGGTTTGAAGACCACGTATGCGATAGAGCCGTTAACGATAAATCGAAATGTGTGGATTCAGAGGTAAAAGACACAGTTTGCTGCCTATATGTACCTTACGTGCACGTGTGTACGCATACGCGTGTATAATACCGATGTCGTTCTTTTCATGGTGACTATCTTGCTTCGTTCGTGTCATTCGGATTTACATATCCTTATTTCGCTCTTTCGGACCGGCTTTAATTAAGCGTTTAAGAGATGAAACTGGTTTCGTTATCTTTATTTTCTTTGTCATTGTTTTTATAATGCATATTGTTACAATGCAATTGTGCTCTTAACTTCATAATTTGTTTTTAGAAAAAACGAGATCCGACAAAAGTTATACATCTGCGATGTGTTAATATAATTGTCTTCTTGCGATAGCTTTGACCACGTCAGTAAATCGATTTCTGAATAAAAAAGTATATTTTAATAAAAGAAATGACTAATTAAGCACTCACATAGAAATATTATACGAGGTGACTAAGAATAGAATTGAGAATAATAAAATATTATTCGACCGTAATCGCAATCACATTAAAGTACGATGCATCTGATAATTTACATAAAATCATGCATGAATGCACTGATCAAGTGATCAATAATCGTATTAAATAGTAATAATAATCAAAAGCTATTTTATCTCTTCGGATTTCTGTTCTATACGTTCGTGTATAGATTTAGGAAGTTTCTATGTACACAATTTTTAAGCAATCTTTTATGTTTATTTAATGCAATGCATTTCCGAATTAGAAAATATACTCTGTCTCTTATATTGAAAGTACTGAACGATCTAATTCTTAACTTGTCCAGGAAATATCCGTGAAAAAATTAAGAAAATTGAGAAATTTTTATAGGAATATATGTCTTTCGTTATTGACGTTAAAAAAGGAAGAGAACGTACGCAGGTGAACAAGAGGGATAAGTGGGAGTTGACGAGTAGCAGTGTAAGTGTAAAGCGAGTTCGATCGTGCGATTGTGTGGTGGATGAGCGAGAGGTATAACCAAGGAGGAGTGGTCACCGTGCTGAAGCTTCGTGCTGACCTATTCCTTTCTGTGCCTCCGCAGTGCATTATGGTTACTTGACAAGGTTCTTTGCTTTAGTTTTCCTGATCGTCATAGATCGGTGTGTTTCTTCAACTAAAACGGTACTGTTTCTCCCGTAAAAGAATCCATGGTGCGAATGAATGTTTTGCGTTTGAGAGTGCGGCCAGTCGGCCCAGCTGTGGCGTCGACAATAGTGTTTCTTGATGCCGTTGATGCCTGTATGTGTACGTGCGAACAAGAGTGTGGCAGAACATCGAGATTGTAAAGAGGAACGGTGAGAGTACCGGAAAGCAGGGGGGGGGGACTTGTGTCGTTATGGCACAATGGGACCACTACTGCAACGCCGTAAGTACCCCGAGCTTACGGACTGATCTCTTCTTGCTCTTTCTCTCTTTCTCCCTTTCGTTCTTTCTTCTTCCCCCTTTTCTTCCTATTCGTATTTTCGTAGCGTTTATATCTCTTGCGCTTTCATTCTTGCGAGATTTTCGTTACGCTCTCAAAGCAAGGAGAGCTTTTGCAAAACTGGGCTTTGCCCCGTGACGATGCAACGCTTACGGGGTATTTGTGGGATTAAGAACTCTCGTAGGACAAGGCGCTGGCTGGGCCAAAGCACGATGGCGCGATCAACGAAGATCTCGGGAATTCAAAGATCGCTATATCGACACGGGGTATATCCCATTTTGCAGACGCAGCACAATTTCAGCGTTACATTCAAGTGATAACGTCAATAAATTTTGGGATACCGGTTTACAGCTGACAGATTTATTACGCTGCCGGCAAAGTATATAACGCGAACGAAAATGCATTGCAAAATTCTTGCAAAAATAATGCTGCACGCAAAATTGTATGTATAATGGATATACGAGTGACATTTCCGTTGTATTGTGTAAAGCAATTACACAGCCCGATCAAATCACAAGTGCAGCCGTTGACAGATGATGAGTCGTAGAATTTTTAATTGTGACATTCTAAAAGAATTGTCTAATATAATAATAATAAACCACTGCACGAAAGTTTTGTCAAAACGATCACAAAGTTTTGAAAATCTTGTGTGAACTTTACGCATTTATTTTTAATCATTGCAAAAGCAACGATTGCGTGATTGCGTAAATTGCAAAACACGGATACACTCTCGGACCAAACTGGATTTACAGTACTGGGGCGCCGTCGTGAACTTAGGGGAATCTAGAAAGACGGACCAACCGGTTAGCGACTTTGGCGGCCGCCATCTTCCCCTCTCATCCGTCTCTTTCGCCTCGCGTGAGAACCTGCTCGCTATATGCCCACCTTTCTACTCTCCGAGACCACTCTCGACGAGAGTCCCGCTTATGAGATTTTTTTTCTTTCCATCTTTCCCTGGACGCGGCGCGTTGAGAGGGGACGGCCTACTCCTAGCCGAAAATACTTCTCCTTCTTCGTTGGCCGTGCATTGGACGTGCCATGACGACGAGGTGGGGTCATGGGTCTCGCCATCGTTTCTCGATCCTATGGAATGGGCTGTCGTCCCTTTTTCTTTCTTTTTATGACACTCTTTTGCACGATATTTATTCTGGTTTTCACATGCGTTTTGCTGTTCCTTGAACGTCGATTTCCCATTGTTCACCGTTTCTGTACGCAAATCGCCGCCCCCTAAAGGTTACCAGATTTACACGTCGGGCAATGTTTCAGCGTAAATAGCCTGTAGGCTTGCAGGGCTACTCATCTTTCAAGTTGACGTTAAAAAGTATACGAATTTAAGTGTTTAATGGGATTTAGCGGGCGAGAAAGAAGACGCGTGTGATTTTTACGCTTCCTACATTCTATCTACATTAATAACACGTGTCGCCGGTTTTAATATTTCGTTTTAATACATTTCTCTCTCGAGTAATGAAATATTCATTACAGAATTTCGTCTACCGTAACTGGTTCGTACGCGCAAACTAATATACTGGACACGAATAAAGTTACACAAGACGACTTGCGCAAAAAAATATCACGAATTTTTAACGCAAAATAATTTTTATTAATTTCTTGTTGTTCTCTTTCCTTCGTACATATCTTTTCTATCAAGATGATTATTTGCTACGATTGTACGCTCGTATTTATCGCACAATTATATAACGGATCAAGAGGCAAATCATGGGCCCAATTCACATAAATCAGTATCGATGACGAAAGACTTAAGACTCTAGATGCCTATTCTAGCTAAAGGTTTTCTAGGCCGCGCGCACTAGCCAACTCCGTAATATTATCACGACTTGAAGCACAGACATTTGCGTAAGAATTATCTGAAACCGGTGGAACAGGAACGAGCGCGTTGAATATCATGATTAAAATCCTATAAAATGGTAACCTTGCGAACCATGCACGTTAGTACGGAATTTATTGGAAGCGCTCTGATTTAATCGAGTAATTTACTACGTGAAATAAAAAAGAACGAATTGAATAATTATGAAGATAATATAGTTCTAATGTAGCCAATATCTAATATTCTTGCTAAAATTGCCGCGTTAACACGTTATTATTTATTCACGAGGAGTTAGCATAACTAAATAATGTGAACTTTTTAAACACATTTCAAGTATTATCAGGACGTGTGTATGTTGCATACTACGATAAAGTCTACTTATCTGTTATTTATAATACATTAGACTAATCTCGAACGTTTTTTAAGAGAAAGTAATTGATTGAGGTTGTAATTTTCCATTCACAATTATCTTTTATTTATTCGTCAATTGCGCGCGGAAGTCCGCGCAAGTATCGCGAATGGGGGTGCGAACGACAACCACCGGGCGCTGTGAACGTGCCCTAAAGTCTGCGCGCTCGTGCGCCTCCGCTTTTCTACAGTGGAAGGCATGGAAGGGACGGCGTGACGAGACTGCAAAGTAAAAGGAACCAGGCATAGAGTCACCCGCGCAAGAGGGTGACATGCTGCCGAGCCGGTTACGGACCGCGTCGGTCGGGGCCTGACCGACCGCCGAGGCAGGTGAACATAACCCACCGCTAGCAGAAACCCGGCACGCCGCGCCGTTCCGCGATTGCTATAGGCGGCAGTCGCGTTGTCTGTATACCGTACGGTTTTACGCCATACATGTGTGTCATTCGCGTATAATGCCAATACGCCGTACTGCGCCGTATGCGACTGATGTCCATCTTTTTATGCCCCTCTGCGAATTGCGCTATCTCTACTCCATTATTCTATTAATAGCCGCGGATAATAATTTTTGCTGTAGTATAATTGATTAGGCAATATATTAATTAAAAACAAATCTATCGTCACGCAATTATTTTATAACAGAAGAAATTTAAAAAACATTTTTTTTTTCAAGAAAGCGTAAACATGTTTATAAAATTTTACTATTATACTATTATGGTATGGGGTTGTATTTTATCAGGTGTGCTTTCTAGAGAAAGATAAGTAAGTTAAAAAACAATAAAAAATATTAATGAAAGTTTAAAAGTTAAGCATGCAAATTTAATATTAGATTAGAAAAATTAGAATTAATATTTAAGAACTTAAGTAGGTTTGCTTGTTTGAACGTAGTAGAAAACTAACACCAATATTGCATAACGATGTAGAGTTCGCTCTGTGAACCGCTGTATGATATATGAATCTTTTCGTGTATAGCTGCACAATAACAAATATTGACTAGAACTGCGATAAAACATACTACGTCTACGTGTCAAGCTATAGTAACAAATGTTTTTGTTTCATTATACTGTAAAATTGTCTTTGGCTTACTGTTTTGAAACTTATGAAATTAGGAGAATTAGATTATTGCATAATTATTCGTAATATAATCACATCGCACATTTTTATTTCACATTTTTGACTTGGTATCATCGCGAAGATTCGCAATGTTAAGTTATGTATAAGGTATACATATGTATATCTTTTTTATGCATAGAGAGATAGAAAGAGGGGGAGGGAGAATCACATATTTAGAAATTACGTACTGGAGTATTCACGTCGGAGATCGCGCGCACGTGTGGGAACGGCGCGCACACGCGTACCGGTTTAATAACGAGGATTACTTCACTCTCCTTCGTCCTTCGAAGAGTCGCTGATTCTTCTAAGATCCACATGATGCATAGTTTAAAACGATGTTAACATTCATATTGTGTAACATAAATCCGTACGAGTGAACAATTCAAAATAATTTGGCCATACTCTCATTGCAATCTGCCAACCAACTAGCATTACATATTACATGTCGGACATTGTCATATAAATATGAAAAATATTGATATAGAAACGTTATGAAAAATGTCTATTTTTGTGAACCAATTAATGGCATTCGCTAAACTGGATTACATAAGTATTACATACAGATGTGTATATATTGCTTGTATATAGATTTGTACATACATGTACATTTTTGGGATATTGTGTTTACTTATTCGAAAAACATATAAAAATTTATACAATTTAAGAGTTTGTGTTATTACGATTTTATATAAATATGTCGGAACAAATGCGTGTGTTGTATTTAATTTAATAAAAGTTTAACAAAATATAATGGCGGAAATAAGCAAATGGTGGCCATATTAGAGGAATGAGGGGGAGTGAAATGAAACTAATGCAGATATAAATCAACATTACTCTGCATTAGAGTAGAGTTGCTGCCGTAGGCACCTACTAGAGTTTACCACGGAGGTAAATTGTGGCCACAGGTAGATATATTCCACATTACTTGTACATGCAAACGCACACATAGCGAACATCACAGATTCCATGTACATTTACGCGTTCCGCACATGTATCGGGTCCGTGCAAGGGAGTATAACCCCCTAACTTCCAAGTTACTTACCTACTTGCCACTTAGATTCCCGACCAGTGCCTACCAGACTCCACCAGTAATTCACTGTCAAGCTTACAATGCTGGATTCAAGCACAAATCCCCTTTGTAAAGCGTTCTTTATGATCGCCAATTATGTCGCTATGATATTAATCAACATTTCTTTTTATTTCAAAGAAATGATAAATGAGAAGTAAATCATGCCAAATAGATTTAATATGCAATAATATGAAAATATATATGAGAGTCCTTAGAATATCATGAAGCTAAACAGAAACTATACATAAAAAGTATATAAAAATGCGTTCGTCAAATTTCTTAAGAATAGAAGGACGAGTCTTAAGTATATTACACTAATATCGAGGGTACATACATCTCCTGCTAATCATCTAATTTGCATCAACTGCGTTTAACATAATCTGTATTCCGAATATTTATTTGGAATTAGCTGTGGCTTGCTCGTAATTCATGCGGGAATTAGTTAAGCTCAAGGATTTCGGGCTTACCAATCTCCCACCCTCTTTCACGCTTACGCTTCCACCATCAGTATAACGTTCATGTTATCATGTAGCTTTTCTCTTTTGTCTTTATACAAACCTTCTATCCTTTATCGAGAAATTTTTAGAGATATATTAAAAGTTATATAACTTCTCTTCTTTATTTTTGTTTAATATTTTTTTAAATATATTTATCGATGATAATAGACGCTTACTAATATCAATTAAGTATAAAAACTGATGGATAAAAAAGTATAGTATAAATTTTGTAAAACACAGTATTTTTATAAAACATTAAATTTTTAATGCAGTTTATTTATTGGAAATATCTTATTCAATAGAAAGCAGAATAAATAAGGTATATAGAGCATATTGTGCGAAGAGTTGTTGACATACAGGCCAGCTTTCTCCAAGTATTGAGATCTTAAAGCGCACTACGGTAGAAGAACACGCGAATTGCGGATGATAGATTTCCGTCAATTATGGTGGTAACATCGTATTGTTTTACCGTCTGACGGGCAACATTGATTGATCGCTGCCGCGACGGTGTAGCTGCCTCCTTGGGCCTTCTTGCGGCTTGAAACCTCACATTCCTTAACTCGAATGTGCATTATTAGTAAACTGTGCATATCGGGGTGCACATCCAACTACCACTGGCATATCCGCGTAGCATAGTACACGCTACTTAGCGTGACGTATCACGTTGTCTCACCCAGAATTACAAATTCCTTAATGCATAGTCTTTTACAATTCAGATAAACGCCGCATGCGATGTCAGTTTTGTAAAAGGTGTGCGAGAACAAGTTCTTGTTTCGATGAATTTTTAGCATTGCAGCGGCAGAAAATATTCCTTCGACTCGTGAGACCATAAAAATTTGGAAAATAATATACTTTATAATTTTTTCCCTTACTGTGTGTGTATTAATAATTATTAAGAGAATTTCTTGTGATATTAGAGATGCTATTTACGAAGATAGTTCTGGGTAGTATGAGATCTTTTCTTTTTGTTTCTGAAATAAACGGGGAATCCTCGTTGCCGCGAATCTATTTCGGCGTAAAACAGACTCGTTCATCAGTTGACTCGTTAAAGACAAACGCTCGGTATCCGAACAGCCCATTCTAGAAGTAGCTGTCAGGATGCCAAGCGTTAATAAATATGCTGTCGCCGTCAGTGAGAACAGAGTCGAAATTACCGCTCCGCTTTTGAATGATGCCGGAACACGTCGTCAGACAACGTATATATTAAATGAAGTATTTTATCGAAAGAGCATTCACATTTATCTTTTTTAACAATGTTTACGGACGATAGGTATAATTGTACGTTTAATTGCCCTATGCTTCTATGAGTCGGTTTTGCCAATTCAAAATTATTGCGCGACAATAATATCGCGGACTATCTATAAGTACAAATCCAAACTTGTTCGCGCGCTCATACTTATATGTATGAAATCATGTGTATTTTATAGATAGACGATAACTTTCAGTTACCGATACTTGGTCAACCTGCGAGGTATCTCTGGGGAAAGATGCCGCGCTTCATTTTTATTGCCTCTCTACTTTCTATGTCAGGAGTTTCGCTTCTTTTCTGATGTTATTACTGATATTATACGTATACGTCTTTATCGTTATGAGAAATAAATAAAATTAGGCATATAATAATTTAACTATGACAAACAAAAAATCGTGACTTTTTAAATTGAATTTACAGTAAGTAAAAATAATTTCTCTATGCATATATTTTCAAAGTTTTTTATTCAATGTAGTAGAATTTTTAATAACTTACTTACGCTGTATCTTGATAATTTATACATGTAAAAATTTATTTTGGTTTTGTTTTTTATCTTATTTTGGCTTTAGAATTTTTAACTTTAATTTACTAGAAAATTAACAGCAAAATATTCATGTTTATATAAAACGTATATAGTTATGTTTAAATAATTAAAGATAATATATTTTTGGCTTTATTTAAATTATATTTTTGAAATTGTATGAAAGATGGAATCACATTTTAAACGTATTTTTTTGAAACATCGGTATCTGTTAGCATACTAAAGTAATTTATACAGTATTAACTTCTTGAACATTGAATATTTTTACAGGCATCAGCTAAAAATAAATTCATAATTTTATGAATTTTGCGAAAAGGAAGTAATTGCAGGATAAAGCCATTGCACTAGAATTGTCTAAAAATAAGTTTAGTATCAATGGTAGTTCTCGTGAAAACTTGCATTATAATAGTGTAATTGCGAGACATTGCGCTGTGTCGTCGCGAGTATATTTCCATAACTTTGCATACATGTTTTAATAATTCATCCCCGTTTGCCTAGATAACTGCTGAGGAGAGCATACTGCGGATTTATTAATAAGGTACACTAGTTTAATATCAGGTCTAAATTAACTTAACATTACGTAAATAACTCTATTACGTTCTAAAATAAGAAAGATGACAAAAAACGCAAAGATTTTATGTCAATATATTCCTTGAAATTTCAATTATGGTGTGATTATAAAAAAATAAGCAAATACATTTCCTGGCTTGGTCATGATCTATACAACGTAATTGAACCGTAATATTAACAAAAAATTAGAGACTATAGCTCAAATCTCTCATGTGCCATGTGCCATGATATTATGCCAATTCTTGGAACAACGTGAGAACAAAAGAACGAATGGGAAATCTGACAAGGATAATAGCTGAAAATGTAGTCTGAAAAAGTGCACCTACAAAGGAAAAAAGGCGGAGAGAGGAGGAGGAAAGTGGTTTAGGGAATTATAGTGACGGCGGAACGACGATAGAACGACGTAGTAGCGATATTATGGCATTCATATAATAATGGACATGATGAACGCGTTTTCAGCTTATTCTTGGCAGCGGCTTCGCGAGGTTAGACCGGGTATCGAACAGAGAGAGAAAGAGAGAGAGAGAGAGAGAGAGGATGGGATAGTGTCCGGGAACGACGAGGGGTTGCAATCGTACAAGCAACAATATTAACGACGGGGTGGCGTGGGTTGTTGGCTCAACTGCATGGACCCGTAAGATCGGGTAGCGGAGAAGTCGGGCGAGGTTGCCTATGCCGCTAGACTCGCGGTTGTCGGTATATATACATCTCGTGCACGAATCAGGCTCGAACAACCAAAGCAAATATTTGGAGCCTCGCCACTAAAAACTTGGGACGAGCCAACAGACGAGTTGATTTGTTTCCCTACAACGCCGCGCTTTCTTCGCTTTCTTTTTTCGACTATCTGCCGCTACCTTCTCCCGCCTTCCGTTGACCCCCTCCTACCCCTCGAGATGCTTACATAGCCGAGAATATTCGAGCATCTATCTGAAAATGACTCCTATAACTCAAGTTAAGTATACGCGCGCCCTCATTTACTGTTTATCGATTGTAAACCTTTTTCATCGCGAAGTCCCGACTCACCATTACATATTCATGCCTCCGCGTTCTTATTCTTTATGACTATTTTAAATGTGCGGTTTACTTCGGGAACGTGCGCACGTAACGTAATTTTATTATGTTTAATTATGTTTAGCATATATACAGGATGAGGCTTTCAACTTTATGACCTGACTTATCTCCCTGTTGTTACTAACAAATACTTGGGACAAAACTTCGGGAAGAAATTATAATACGAAATAGAATATATTTTACGTTCTTTTTAAAATTTAGTTTAATTTTTTCATTTAGCAATTATTTAATTGCATCGTTGATGTATCTATAAACTTATTTGTTCCTATATCTTCATTGCTTTTTATTATTATCAGCGTTATTATATTCGATAATATTTAGCATAACTGGTTTACGATAAAGATGCGTTTTTTTTTCTATCGGTTTTTTCATTTTAAGTTTACTCCCATGAACGCATTCAAACCTTATGCTCGTAGAGTTTTTCTAATCCCGTTTTTCTAACCCTAAGATCGGGTACGTATTCTCGTCGGTGCTGAGCAAGCAGCTTTCTTATTCCATGCGGCATGGGCATATGCTTTATGGAATGCAAATCTTGTCTACCTCGGCCATTTTCTTTTCGTTCCTTACGCTATCCTCAGTATCGCGTTAGACGTTGGAATGGCATTCTTCTTTGTTTTGTCATTTTTTATGCTACTCTGCATAAGTTTATTTATACGAAGCAACACATCGTGGACAAGTTATTAGTGCATTTCGCGATAATTACAAGAAATGAACTAGTAAAAACTGCGACAAGCTTACACATGCGGACATTTCGAGATTTATTTTATACGAAGTCGTTGATAAATGGCGAATTTAGCAGATGGACGTTTTATGTCGAGTATATCGAGCTGACTTGTTTACATTGAAATTTATCGCAGTAATGCAATATAAACTAACAAAAAAATTTATCGATAAAATTTATGGCTTTGTAAACATATCTTTGTATTTTCTTTTTTCTTTTTTTTCACACGCGAAACTTTATAAGCCGCGAATGGCAGTTATCGCAACGTCAGAGTCATTAAAGGTCGACAAGCGGTATCTTTTTGTTTTTATACTGTGTGAAATTAATTAGTTAATTAAGCATCGCGAGATGGCGTCCATCAAATTAAATCCGCTCACCCTGTCTACGAATGCGCAGACGCGACGTCCAAGAGAGCGCCTGGTGTTATACCGAGAACCACCGTGGCACATCTCTCCCTTCTCTTAACTCATTCCTCTTCCTCCCTGCTTTTCGCATTTTCATCTTCTCCGTTTATCCCTCGTTTCTCTTTTGCGCGTTACTATAGCACTCACCTATCTTCTTTACTCGATGTTTTTCTTCTTTGCCATTTGCTGCAGCATATCCCGGAACTTTATACTAATTGTAAAACAGAACGATTTTTAACTATCTTTTATAACATTGTTAACATTTCGATGTTAATACTATACGCGAAACGTAATATACATTTTTATTAAAAATATTTATCATATTAAAGAAAAGATATTTAACAATCAAAATCTACGCATGTTCAAATCTTAAAAACATTTGATAAATTGAAATGATGATTTTTAACAGTAGTTCGTTTTTCTATCTTACTACTTTCATGTTCATGTCGTAATTTTTTGTTTCTTGCTTCATTCATTTTAATCGAGCAGTCCCTTGATTCTTCCGTACGTGTCATTTGTATTCGATTCATCGGCTAAAGCCTCTCTGACGAATGCGTGTTAATTATCTCTTTTAAAGTGTTTTTACGCACAAGTGTCACAGCAGACTCGTCACACCTCCCATATTGGCAAGAGAGTTATTACTACTCCAAGCATTTCGAACATGTTGTACTTGCCATCGCGATGCTTGCGCAGAATGATCAATCGATTCTCTTAATTACCGTTTAACACCCGCTCTGCAAAAAAGTGCTTCAATGACGACAAGAGAAATTACACGTATATCATGCGCCGATTCTGTATAGCAAACGCAACGAATATATCATCATTAGGGAACCTTTTGCGCCAGGTGTAATGATTTCGGAACAGCGGGGAAAAAAGCAAGGAATTTGATATCTGACACTCGGACGGATTGCGAGGCAATAGCGCGAATGAAGCACATTCGAATTTATGCGAAACAGTGTGTAAATTTGAGTGTGAAGAAACAATGCGTTCATCGGTGGACGAAAAGAGAATGAAGAGTCCGCGCGCGCGGCGGGAGAGAGTGATGGCAGCGGGGTGTGAGGGGTGGCAGAGAGGAGGAGGAGGGGGAGGGCGCGGATCGGTGGAGCGATTTGTCCCGTCTGTTAATTAGTGAAAAAACGGACTATGAATCTCGAGCGATCGTATATTACCGCGAGCGTAATGGATGGGATTACAGCTGCTGTGTTAAATTAAACTGGCCGCCGGCCGCGGGTACGATACAGTACGTTATGTGGATATAGGTGCACACACCGAGCCGTGACACAGGGGGTTCTCTTCCTCCGTGTATATGTATTATCCATGTATAGCAAGTACAGTTACCTATGGTGCCTCCACTCATTCTCTCCCTTCACTCTCCCCCCTCTATGTCTCTTTCCTTCTTTCTCTCTCTCTCTCCGTGCTGACTCGTTGAGTATGAGTGTCCTTCTCCCTACAAAACGTGGTACATTACACATAATCGTGTCCAGCAACATGTCGGCCGTGACTCTTTTCACAGTTTAAACAACGCGGCGAACATAATTGTGAACCGCGAGTGGACAAGTGTAGCACAATTTTCGGCAAATCATAATTTTACATTTCAATTAAGTTCCGATAATGTAGACATTTTCAAAGCAGGATAATTGTACAATATCAAGATAAGTTTTACTTAAGTAAATATTCAAGCTTATTCTTTTAAATGTTTATAAGTCATTTATTGTCTTATGTTAATTCTGAATCTCATTCAAGAGTGCTTCCGAATAAGTTTGATATATACCCCGTAATTGCAGCATATGCGTATCGGCCGTTATTCACCCCTACGAGGTGAAAGATGTGGATGGAAAATGGCGATAAAACAAGTCGGATGAATGGTCGTGGCAATCTTCCGCATAATTATTGCGCAATAGGAGGGTTGAAACGCTATTGTTTTGACTGCCTTATGATTTATGTAATCTATTCTTAATTAATTAACTTTTTAATAATATACCCTACATTATATCAGGGATATAATGATTTTTCTCTCTCTTTTTCTTTTTTCTTTCTTTCTTTCTCTTCCTCTCTGTTGCGCACTCGTGCGCGAGTAAGAAAATTGCTAGCATTTATCAAGAATTCATAGTGGCAGCTAACAGATCGGTTTCTTATCGCAATAATACAATTAGGAGATAACAGTGACTTGAAATGGAAGGACAAATTCTTTTTATCTATATGGAAAAACTCGGAGTTTTCTTCTTTTCCCAAGCGTATGTGAGTGCACATATAAGTATCTATGTGTCTATACATATGTGTGCGAGAAGAAGGGCGCTCGGGAAAGGGAACCTGGGAAAAGAAGAGAGAGCCCATAGAGGCAAGGAGAGATAGATTACTCCGCCATTCTTGCAATTTCCCTGTCGTATCGAGGCTCGTAAATTCCCGGTGAAATATGCGAAGGGGCGCCTGGTGCGGGCAGCACGCTGCTGCTCTGCCCTGCTCTCCACTCACCCACACACTCGTCCACTCTCCGCCACCGCCCTTTACTCCCTCGATAGGGGCTGCTGTGTAGCAAGGGGTTTGTCTCTGCCGAGGCATGGTCGGCGCTTCAACGTATCGCAGCGGGGTGCGAAATACCCGGAATTAGCCTTATCTGTCCCATCACCTTCGCGGATTCTCAAAGTTTCGCTCGGCTTGTAAAGAAAGTCGCATCACTAAGAAAAACATAAAATTGTAAACCGGCGCAAAGCCGATAAATTTGTAGAAAATCTCTACTTAACTTTTCTCCGGCTAATCCGTTTAGATACTCTATCTAAGCGTGCAATTATTTTAATATTTTTACGTTACAGGAAAGATAGATAAGAAACATTTAAACTGATATATATATATATATTTGATATAGGTATGCAAAATAAGAATAATGATTTTTTTTATAAATAGGAATTTTTACGCGTAATCTGAATAAGATATCATCATTCTTTTTTATGCGAGATATTATTTATGTCAAGTACAAGTATTGACTTCTGGATTCATTAAACTTTAAGTAAAAAAACAAAATTTTTAATTAAGTACTTCTTGGATTTTTTAAACATTTAAATATTTAATATCAATTATTTGATATATAATATGTAAAATTTTATAAGTTCTCAATTTGAAAAAAGTGTATATTGATACTTTAGAACCCAACTTATTTTGTGCGTCCCTCTCGCACGATAGTGGTTGGTGAGCTATAGCATCAGTATCTAAATCGGAGGGACGCCAGCTTAGTAGCTTTCAGATACAAGAGGGAGGTGTTTGTCAAGATGGAGAGAAAAGTCTGCGGTTGCAGATAAGGATAGAGAAAGTAGCTAGAGCAAGAGATAAAAATAGTAAAGACACTCTCTTATGTTGGGACGAAGATAAAAAAGGGAAGGAAAAGAAGACGAAGAGAAGCTTATATTACCGTGGACTGCAATTCGACCCCTATATTTAATTTCACTACTTTGGGAAGTCAGTGGATGGAATAGGTGGTGGAAACGAGAAGAGGCGAAGAGAAGGAATCGTCGTTTAATCTAACCGCGCGCGATCCTATCTCTCTGAAATTTATCATTCGATAAATTGCATCCCCCGCTTAATACATCGAGAACTTCCTAACCCTTATTCTGTCAATACTTTCGAAGTTTCGTTTATTATTAGTTATACAATATCTTTTATATTTTTTATAAATAAAATAGTAACACAAGATTTTTGTTATTGCAAAAAGACAATAATAAATATAATAATTTAAACAAATAATTATAATTTATATAAAATCAGGAAAAGAATTTATAAGTGTGCTTTGTAAATACAAAAGCCGTTTGTGTTTGTAATAACTCATATTTACAATTTTTAAACTTTACCGTGATTAATGTAGGTGAAATCGTTAGTTAAATTTTTACAGATGTGAACATTGTACAAAATATATATCACGGCATTATAAATTTTATACCATATATTTCGTGTCATTGGTTAAAATAAATGCAAAATGAAATATTAGTATGATATGATGTTTTGCATGTTGAATTGTTGGCTTCAACACTCGAGAAATACATTATAATCGTGCGACATCTTGAAGATCGCGCGCTGTTTTGTGGATGGGCAACAGGGTAATTGCTGGTTTATGAATCGTATTCTCCACTCCCTTTCGCGCCGTTTCTACTGGCAGCTACAGTTATTTCCGTGTAATTCTCACACCCTGCTTTGCTCTTAACTTAATGTTGTTTCCCTCACTCCATTAAAAGCCACGCCACTCGGCTCGTTTCACTTCCCACACTGCGGTTGTGGCCTTGCGGTCGCACTTGACTATACCCTCCTCACTCTTTCGAGTGTACAGACAGTCGCGTTCCATTACCCTCTCGGCCGACCAATTCTTACCTGTTCTTAGGCTATCATTAAACGAATTCAGAATTAATTTGTATTTCTGGCACAAAGACTTATCTATCTGAGCGACAAAATCTTTAATTATATAAAAATGTCGATAAATTTTTTTATTTACCTATATAAAAAGTAATATTTCTACTCTTTAATTTAAAACTAAATATAATAAAACTATATAATATTTTTTTCTCACATTATGATTTAGGAATGTGTTTAATAAGTACAAAAAAGAAAAGAACTATTACGTTTACGAAAAGTGTCTTTATTGATTCGTTTATTCAGCTTGAGTTAAGATCTATTATTAATTGCATCGTGAAATGCACGCTTCAATCACTCTGCACGTTTCACGAATTTCCTAACCTGTCGACGCGAAAACGGGGAGGCAATCTGAATTCTCCCAGATCTAGTTTAGAAGTGATGACAGTTATGGATTTCGCCATCGTAGCGCCGTGCCAGCCGATGATGTCGTTTGTCATCCCCTCCTCACCGCACGTTTGACTCCCCTATATACGAACGTTAGTGATAGCAACCCTCAAAAGCAAATCACTGATATAAATGTGGATAAAGATAGAAACAATTAAAATTTTAACTTTTCGTCAATAAATTTTATAATATAAATTATAATTATAATTTATATACGACACGCGACATTTATACGACGACACATAAAATATACACAGAGATCATGAGAATTATGTATCATATTTTAATTAAACTTGATTAATTATTAATCAATTACTATAATTAAAATATATGCTTCTTTACGATGATCATTTTGGACTCCTCAGCTTCGATTGATATATAGATGATAGATGACATAGCATATTTCTTTCTCTATTTTATATCTGCCGCTTGATTAATATTGAAAATTTTATTTGAATTTGACTTCTGTGAATCATGTTAGTGATATCTACTATTTATGTTTTAAATTTTCAAACGATTAAGTATTCATCCACGAGTCAAACCTTCGAATTAATGTTCTGTAACACTTTTTAAGAAATCCTATCACAAAACGTCGCATATGTTTGTACCTTTTTGACTAAAAACAGCCTCATAAGTCATGTCACCATGAAGGAAACAGCGCCAGCATAAAAATGCTATTAATTCTTTCCCAAAAGAATCCACTGGTGCGTAAAAAAGTCTATTAAAAAGAAAAAAAAATATAAAGGAAAATTATGCCACACGACGTTCGCATACCTTTGAACTGTAGGGTCGCACCCTAGGGACTATTGTTGCATAAGCTCTCCATAGTAGATAACCGTGATCTAAAAGGCAAAACCTGGCTGAAATGACATCTAATTGACCATATGTAGGCATATGTAACAAATTTGTGTGTAATACATTTATATATATAAAGTTTTTATTTTTTTTTAATTTGTTATGAAATTGTGGGTACGAAAAATAAATTAACGCAATCACTAATGAGGAAATATAAGTTAGATTTATCACAATGATTTCAATTAAACATATATATAGATAAATACTTACGAATAGTTTCGAACAAATACCTGAAAAAAATCCCAGAGATGTCGCGCATAAATGCAGGAATGTTGCATTTCAAGTTTTACGCATCGCAATGCAGTGCGAAATGCAGCTACGTATACCTACTACGAAAATGTAGACAAGAATTTACGATTGTACGCGTATGGTTTTCATGGTTTAAACGTAAACTCTGTCCAGAAGTTGCAATTTCCTGAACAAGGGATAATCGCTCGCATAAAAAACGGAGTATTTTACATTAAAAATATTTATCCGCGCAATATACATGTCCATCTCATCTATTGTTATACTTCTGATATGAATTAAATGTGAAATTAAATTAATTTCAGTTTTAAATTTTTTAAACATTTTTTATTGCAATGAATTGTACATAGCGAAAACCTACATGAGATATGTGACATATTTATTTAAGATTCTCATTGTTAAAATTCTCTAATTAAGTATGGATTATGATAGTAAAATAAGGGCATGTATCTATTGATGACACGTTGGAGTAGAAAGCTCCAGCGTGTGTCAGCGGCAAAGCCGCTCTTCACAAGCCCCACCTCATGATTTCCTATCCCTCTGCCCTAGCCCGTCCCCCTTTTACCCCCGTCACAAAATCCTGTCGTACCGCAGGCAGGGTAGACGAGATCCCTAGGAACGTACGGTCCACCATAGTAAATCAGGCAGTCGCAGGCGGTCCTTCTGATCTATCCGTAGCGGAGGTGCTGCGAGACGCATCAAAGTTAGCCCGTCCCACTCTCTCCATCTTGAAAGTAGTGAAATAACTCCTCTAAGTAACTCTATCTAGCCCGTAGAATCGCTTATGGCTCATAAACGCCTCGTAACTTAGCGCGGTGGCACGCGCCCCTCGAGAAATACTGCCGTACAGTTTCCGTCCATAGTGCTCGAGAAGAGATGACTTCGTCTTGAAGTGGCGCGAAAGTGAATTACTTTGATTGACGACGACGCGGCTGCAGACAATCTTCGTCTTTTAGCTAATTATACGCTACTATGGAGGGCTTCCTTGTCAGGTGGAAAAACTGCAGGTAATTTAGCAACATTCTTATCGTTTTTGTTGCTGCTAACGAAAATGCTAGACTGATAATAATGTAAATTATTATACCCGATTTTCTTTCGTAAATCGAGCCCTTAGCGTAGCATAAACAGATTTGTATATTCTGTAGATAAATGTTTACAATATATAAAAAGGTTAATCAGTTTTGTCAATAATAAGTCGAAGTTATACCTCGAGTAATAATATCAGCAAACAGCCGTAAAGGTAAACGGTAAATAGCGGAAAAACTATATGTACCGTTTATAAAACTGGTTTCAAGTCAACTACCACCACTTGTGCAGCTGAAATCTTTTAAAAGTAAATATTCGGCTTAACGGCGGCGCGGCGCATGACGTAAACGGAAAATATCGGTTTCCTAACGGAGCTGAATAGCGAATCATAACTTCAGATCCCGATAACGGCTCGTGGGTTTCAAACATAATTTACAAAGTCAATTTACAACGGATTAATTAAAAACATTGATAATACCCCGACTTTAATTAATCACGCTTGGAGAGCGCGAGCGGCGGTAACGAACGACATTGAAATTAATTAAAATTAATGAAGCATAAACGGAAGTAGCGATAACATGACGAATCGGTGCAACCATCGATGGTGTGCCCCCGTCGGCGTTAGCAGCGTCGCGTCGCGCGTCGCGCGTCGAGGCGCGCACACACACGGGCCGTTATCCAAAACTAAATCTCCCGCTATTGACAAAACACTACGGCGTCTCTCGTCTGGCGCAGGCCGACGCGACGCGTGCTAAACAAACGTCCAATTTTCGTGCTGCGCTACCGTCGGCTGCAATTTAAACTAAAACGAAAATGCATTATTCCCTGGCAGAGCGGTGCGGCGCTTCGCCTGCGCGCGCGCGCGCATCCGGGGGTTAAATCGACGAAAATAGCGAAACGGCGCATCTACATTTACGCATACTGTTACGCGGAATCCGCGGGATGTACGCGTAGAGACGATACGCGTCCTGAGTTTACATCGTTGATGTATGTTCTCGGCGGCGATCGATCTCTCTCACACGAACTGCTAATTGTGCGGCGTCATAACTCTCCGCGTGTGTCTCATCCCCTGTCTGTGTCCCCCTCCCGCCTCCCGCGGTCCCACCTCCGCACGCCCCAACTCACTCATCTCTGCTCTGTACAAGCGCGTTAGAAATACGCGCTTGTGCGCGTTCACCGGCAGTGACGGACGAGTATGTACTATTGCGCACCGAGTTTACCGGGAGGTGCGTTTCCAACTCTCCACTTTTCTGTCGGATAATCCTCGCAAACGATTCTTAATTTCAAACGCATATTTAAACAACCTGATTATGCTTTATTGCCTCTCATAAATTCTCAAACACTTATAAAGTCTATCTTTCCCATTTACTATGCACACACAATAAAATTGATAATCTATTGGATAATAAATTAATAATTAATTACACCGTATATTTCGGCCCTATCTATATACTGTAAATAATACTGTTGTGTTTATGGGTATATTATGATTTGATTATTTTGAATGATGTTTGTGAAAGTATCACATATACATGTATCTAGTACAACGGACGATAGTAAACGGAAAAGAATTTATTGTACACTGTGATTACCTTGTTTGCGTATGAAGAGAGCAACGAAGAGTGTGTGAAAGCACGTGGGTACATTATAGCGACGTTGTTTACGATAGTCCGCCAGTCTTTCGGGCCATTGCCGATTAGTGCCCGGCCCATTTCACTTCATCATGTACGAGCCAGCAACGGGATCCGTTGCACGGTACGAACGGATGTTCCGCGAATTGCGGTTGTTTAATTGTTCGTCTATATATTGAGTTTCCAGGCTCGTTAATAAATATGTACATAGAAGCAAATTAAAAGTTTTGTTTTTAATGCTATTATTGATATATTTATATCGATATCGCATATTAAGTTGACATTTCGCAATATTTTTGGATAAATATTTGTCCTATGTAAATCATTGTTAATATTCACATTTCTTTGCTTTATAACATCAGTATAAGAGTGTGAGCAGTAAGTGAAGACGGTACGCCATGAAGAGCGGTATAGAGAGAATTGCTGTAGTAGCGCTAATGTCACCCCAGCGTTGAGATAAGAAGCTCAGGCAACCCTCCCACTCCCTTCTGCTTTTCTTCCACCCCACGCTGAGGCACATGGTGTGAGTTATGAGGCCGATTTTTATTATTCGCGTACCTCCACCACCTCCTTCTTCTCCGTCTTACAGCCACCCAACTCGCTTTTTCCTATCTGCGAGTGCTCATAGGCGCCGGCTGCGCAACCGGCGGAAACTTTCTCGGCGACAAGGAAGGGGTGGGACCGGGCATCACAGCGAAGTTGCGTTATAAGAAAAACGCGCGAAAAATCGAAAGAAAAGCAATTTCTTTTTGCAGCTGGCAAGCCATATCGCGATAAATTGTTCGTTTGCTAGCAAAAGTGTTTGTCGCCGGAGATAAAGTTTATTTCGAAAATAAATATATCTTCTGTCAGAAAATGGTATAATTTTTGAAATTGTTAATATTCCTGTAGTGTATATGTATGTGTGTATAATACTTTAGTTTCTTCACGAAAAACATTTGTTTTAGACGCATTATTTTTCACGCAATATCTTTCGCGTATAATCGAAAAAAAACGTAATTTTCGAATTTATCGAAAATGACATAAAAATCTTAACCACCACGTATTTTTATTTACATTTAATTTTTATGATCCGCTTATGCATATGAAATGTTCGGCATAAATACAGTTCAGCAATAAATCGTCAGATTACATCTGTGCGATTATATACGTCGATAATAGAAGCATCCAGCAGCGTTGCCTGTAAATTTCATTTTTTTTTCTTCTAGATTCATTTTTCATTTACTGTCATTAACAAGAAATTGATCGTAAATTGGGATATTTCTTGATCGCTTCATAAGAATTATAATTATCGCTGACATTAATATATAAGGATTGAACGTGATTTATTGTAAGCACATAGTCGCAAGTTGCGACTAGAAAAACTTAGTAGACGAGAGTCGTTTGACAGCATTGATTTTCTGGAGTAGAAGAGTGAAGAAAGAGATAATATATCTCAAGCAGTAATATCTACAATATTTAATTCAACAATAATATTTTTATTGTTCTCTTCAATTATAATTTTATTAGAAATATGTGGGTAATATAAATTATGACTATATTCAAGAAATATCAGGTTTTCTGAATATTCAACAGTTATTTGGAAAACTTTTAAAAATTTGCTGAATTTTTCAATTTTTGTAAAATTAAATTACATTTTTAAGGAACAAATCGTAATGTAACGCTAAGCGATACATTAAATTCTCTCTATCGCCAGTATTAGAAAAGAGCTGCAAAGAGTATCGATGGTCTTCCATGGAGGAACGGACAGAGTGAGTCTGTTCGTTTTCGTAGCCCGACGGACCACATTCTTCCTGGTGACTTTAGGCATTGTTCCTTCTGGATCTCCCTCTAGTCCCTCTTTCCCTTCTTCGGTCCCCTTTAGGCCCCACGTCATCCTCCTGCTTGGCGTCTGCCTAACCGGGGTCCGCTTATAACAAGCTGAATGTTGGAGTTTTTTGCTACGACGCCTCTTTTTTTCTTCTTCGCCTTTTTCTATCCAGTATCTCCGGTACAGACAAAAAACGTCACCCGCCGATTTATAGCCCCACCGATGACCGACTGTTGTCCACGTCCACTTATGACTATGTACTTGCCCGACCTTGGCGAGACCAATGGTCACGGAGCGAAATTCTTTCCTTTTGAAATTCTGATTTAGACAGTATTTGTGTAATTTTATTGAATTTTACTGAATTCTGAAATTATTTACAATAATCAATAAGATTATTTAGAAATAAATATAATCAATAGAAAAAGAATATTATGTAAATCCACACAGTCTTCCAGAATCGAATATTTCACATTGAATATACAGAATGTTGTAACATTGTATGTAACATTGATTCTTTTTTACGTTGATTTTTTACACATGTCTGTAGGCGAAAAAAATCAGAACTGAATTGATGGTTTTACAGTTTAAGTTGTGGTCTGCTTCCTGCTTTGTGATTCTTAAATCTTGCATTGAGAAGGGACCACTCATCAAAGGATGTCCTTTTTGAAACTTTTGTTCGTCTTCTAATTCTAGGACATATTTATTCTCCTATAATGGCAAAAACTTTTTTGTGCTACGTATTTTACACCCATGTAATAAATACTGTTCCTTTTTTTACTGTGGCTCCGCTTTGTACGCATACACGTACAAACGCGCTTGTACGTGTCTTCAAAAGTAAATCTGTTTTACTGTATTCAAAATTAAGTGGAAAATATTTTTATTAAAATCTTTTTAGTTTCAATATTAAATAATTCCATGATTATAATTATAATTCCATGATTTTAATTTAAACTTTTATAATAATAATAATAATAAATAAGAATGTGAAAGATTTGCTTTTATATGTTCTGGAAACTTCTTATTTAAATATTTTTAAATATTGTCTACGTTGGAACACACGTAACATGATTTAAAAAATTTTTTCCATCAGAAAACTACAAAATGTCTTTTATTGTATGCTAAATTTAATTAAATTGTTTGGCGCAATAGTTCAATTTTCTCACGTGTGGGGAAGCATGTTTGATACAAGTTTCTGTAATAGTCGCTCAAGCATGCACACGTTACTTACAATTAGTCACAAAAGTTCGTGTTCCGCCTAATAATGGATTTGCTCACGAAGAACAAATTAGCGGAACGATATATCTTCCTGCCGCCCCTTGCAAATGCGTGTGTTCTTACATGTAAACGATTGTCCGATATTTAATCTGCGTGCATACACGCCATGAGGGATGTACTTACTCGTGATTTCCGCATAAACGAGAAAAACATCGTGCATTTTAATTACATTCGAGTGCATCATTACACACGCATTCAACAAAATTCTTATCTTCTCTTAACAAATATGGTAGAGTTTATTAACCTTGCAATTTTACATTAAATCATAATTTTTTATTTCTCTCTCTCTCTCTCTCTCTCTCTCTCTTTTTCTCTCCTTCTCTCTTGTTCGCACTTTAATTTACACGTATTGTAATAAATTGTTTGATTTAAAATTAGTTGTTTATGTAATATAATCTTAAAATGTATTTATATTATCTAGTACAATTTCTCTATTTAAATTACATGATCTATTTAAAAATTACTGATTTTTAATAATTATCAAATTGATATAATATTCAACACGGAATCTGTTTTACCAACAATCTCTTTTATTTCTATAAATTCTTTTTTGCATTTTACTTTAATATGTGTATTATATGTATATAATATAGATGATATATAAATGATGTTATATATTAGCAAATATGAACTTAATAGCTAACAATTTTGTTTATTATATATTCTAGTTTTATTATTCTTAGGTAGCTTTATTATAAAAATATTTGTTTTTTACCACAAAAACTAAAACTAATAAATTTCTCTTTAAAAGTTGCAAAAAACTTTGAAATCAATAATTTGACGTAAGTGCTAACGACAGTCACCGATCATGGATAATCGGATCAATGACAGCGACGAGAAAATTACAACGTGCGCAAGAGAGCGGAAGCGAGACAAACGACACACGGTAGAAAGAAGCGTGAGCAACGTACACGCGCCCGCGGATTAAAGAGTTATTTGATTCTCGGAGGCGGCCATAATTCTCCCGAGCTATTCCCGTCCCGCGCGCGCTCGCGCTCACTCGCTCGCTCGCCCACCAGAATATTTTAACATCAGGGGTGGGTGGCAGCCCGGCTGATTCTGTGCCTGGATGAGTTTAGGTTGGGACACAGGACACATGTACTAACGCACACATGCACACGGAATAGAATGTAGGAGGGTTGGTGGGTGAGAGTTGCGGGTCCGCAACTCCACGCAGCTGACAGCTGTTTCCTCGGTGGGCCGACCAGGCCGGTGGGGAGGATTCAGCCTAGTCGCGCCCCTTCTATAATGGCTCCCTTTTCTTCCTTCCCCTACCTACACCAGCATGGCTGGCGCAACCCGTCTCTTTCTCTCCCTTTAGATCCAGTTACGTCACATCCACTCTGTCGTCGCTCCTTTTCTATACCGCTGATGACGTCAACTCCGTGACGTAGAGAAAGCGTCGCGTCATCACCGATAGAGCAGTCGTCGATAAAACGTCGACCGCTAGAGGCGCGCTGATCGTGACACGAAACCATTACTCTACGATGCGATTTGCATGTTTGTACGGAACATACGAAATGAATTACTGGTCTTGATGTATCAATGAGAATTCTGTCTGCCAGACGATAGCTCAAATAGACGATAAGATGGTACGAAATAATTCTAATAAAGTGCAACTTTATTTGCGGGAGAAAACTATTGGCACATGCAACGAATATGCATACCCAAAAACTCATTTTGTTTAATTCTTTCTCTTATAAATATATGCCTAATTAATAAAAAGAATTTAACTCCAATTTATTTATTGATTTATAAGGAATCAATCTAATATATTAATGAAATAAATCTACCTTTTTTAGATTGCAGTTGGATTTTAATATACCTATAAAAATTTAGCACGAGTTATAGGGATACGCAATAAAAGTTGACCTAATAGCCTTGCCCATCATCAAGGTCGAGCATATGTGTGTCGATGTCCTTCAGACAGTTCAGACCCTATTGAGCATGAGAATGGAAAGAGAAAGGATCGAGAAACGGGATAGAATGACGATCCAGATAACACATTGAATACTTTCACCACGCGAACGGTGGCAGCATCGTCAACGATAGGCAGCAATCGTAAAACAAGTGTTTTACGAGGCTCGACCGCAGAAGGGGAAACACCGCTATAGCGCCGAACGTTGAGTGGGGCTCTCACGGTTTACGAGCGCATAACAGACGCGTTTATGGCCGCGATCACATAGCCCGCGCGCATACCTACGGCTATATAACCGGGTCCCATAACCCAGTACGGAGTAAACAAATCGTAAAGCTCGTTTTCGGATTTACTGACCTGCCGCAATACACGGAAAACGATACGGAGAGTCAGCCAGCCAGCCAGCCGGCAGGCAGTGATAACCAGCCACTTCCCCTCTTCGGTTCTCAGCCTGAGTAAGAGGGGAACTGTCATGCTGATGGCATGCGATCGAGATATCGCAACAAGCATGCGCGCAAAAGGGTTACGAGCCCCGTAATTGTGACAAATGAAGTAGATAATAGCTCCAGATAAACCGTATTAGGATATTGACTAAAGAGGCGGATTTGGTTTATGCCTCGTCGGCTCGTGCCTAACATTTCTTATCAGTGCGCTTTGAATAATTCTGTATACCAAAACAATTTACGAGTAATATCATATATTATCTTTTACGCGATTACGTATTATTTATTAACAAAACAGCTTCCACATGAGATATTTAGAAAATAAAACTTAAAGAATAAATTTGAATATGACGCTATATAAATTAGATTATTCCTATCAATTTTACGCAACAGATACGTTCTTCTGATCAATCGGCCATGATGTGCGCGCGCACACGTACAGTATAGTATATGTCTCCATACGTTTAAAGATATTTTCGAATCCAACACATCAGTCCAGATGTTGTATTTATTCAATCTTAATTAATTGAAAAATTTATAAATTTAAAAAAAATACTATTTTATAAATTGGTTTAATAACCAGAAATTAATGAGTTAAATATCATATTGTGTCTTCTGTTTCGTTCACATATTTACTGTGTAATGATTTTTGGAGATATATAAAGAATACAATTAAAGCTTTTAGTATATTAATCAGGAAATTTTACACAAAAAATTTGTGATAAAATTAATAAAGTTAACAATTTCTTAAAACAAATATTATAATTATATTTTTAAAACTTTCGCCAAAACAAACTTTTACTATAACTTTAAACTATAAAAAGAGAAAAATGTTATAATATTTTAATAACATTGTTGTTTCTATTTAACGAAATTTTACATTTTATTTCGTCTTCATTGTAAAAGATCTAAAAAATATGAATGTTTGTAATACTATAACATTGTATTGTACTAAAAGAAATTTTAACTTCGTGGAGCGGAAACACGGCCGAAGCTCTTGCGTATCCGTACAGAGCCGCGCGGAGGTGATTTATTCGAGTTAATTCCAATTCCATTGGAGCCGCGGGGGCAGTCAGGGGGGAGGAGCAGAGAAGAGGCAGCCTGTGGGGTGGAGGGTGGATATTCTTATGCAATTTGCCAGAAAGGTTCAAGAACCCGGGAGATCCCGCAATTTATCTTGCCTTATGTTACGCCGAGCCAAGGCAACGGAAGATAGATAGCGTCACTGCTTCCAACCCCCTCCTGCGTCCCGCACCGCACCACTACGGGTCAACCACCCAAACCCCGTACAGACCCCTGCGACCCTTCCCCCAGCCAATGAGGGACGACCGCGGTGGCCATCTTGGATGGAGAGTTATTGAACGAAAAAGATGAGTAAGAAACTTGTTATGGGGGTGCGTTCTCTCCGCGCCGTTGGGACTTGGACGAAAGAAGGCGGAGGAAGGGGCAGACGGAGCTTGGAAGCTGCGGAGGGGTAGCTACAAGGGATTGTTGGCGCTATATTGATCAATTGCTTTACCGTGCTTCGCGCTACTTTCGTGATATAAAGTACAATACCCTTGGAGGCGCGATACCCGCTGTGAAACCGAGTGCAACTAATTATATGATGCTTATGTCCCCTGAAACACCACGACATCTGATTTCTTATTTTTATTTTCTGTTGAAGAATATTATCCAACACATAAATAACGACATTAATCATGCTGCTTTCAGTATGATTAATATCTTTTACAATACTTTAAAGCGTATAAAATACTTCACAAGTATCACGCATTCTGTCTTTGCTATAATACTATATATCACCGACAGACTAAATTTTTCTTCCATTATATCACGTTATGGAGTTTGAACATGCAAATAAAATTGTATAATTATTCGTTCTATTAATATCATCATAGCATCAGCTTTTTCTTGTTGAACGAGTTTTCTTTCATTCAATAATTTTTATCTGTGCGCGCGATCATGAAAGCAATACTCACGTCAATGGGCGTGCAGAAGGGGCTCCAAGATATGGGTGGTCTTGATGGTTGCATTTCACGAATGCTTCACGCGTTCGCAGTTTATGGGCACGTGCGCGTGAGGTGTCGCGTAACTAAGTTTCACCTTGAGGTTTCAACAAATCACCTAACCCGATCAGTTCTAGCAGGGAGGTAGCTGCATTACTTCACGCATGCACGGCAGCCGATCGTGCATGATTTGACAATGTGACAATTAAGTTTATGTGTTGTGACATGCATCAACAAATAACAAATGCACCGTGTAAACATATTAATATTGATAAGCCGCAGTACGAATTGCTTAAGTTTCATAAAATTTATGAAATATATAGCGTTATGCTCTTTATAGATCAATAACATCGCACGCGCGTCAGCTCTAATTTATCTAAACTTTTCATCTATATTAATTTATTTCCTGATTTATATTTATTAACTCAAATTTTAGATGAAAAATTTTATGGGAAAATATTTATATCATTATAGGAACAGTTTTTACCCTTTTTGAAAATATTAAAGTAATTTTTGGTTTTTTAAGTGAAATATTTTTTAAATGTTTTTTTTTTATTGGCTTTCAAGTCTAATTCAAAGTGTTCCAAATTTTTAAGTCATATATAAAGATAATCATCTAATTTTCTAAAGCAATAAAAAATAATGTTGTATTGTCTTTCTTTCTGGATAGGCAAGTGCAGTAATAAACATATGTATACTTCTTTTTTAATTAATTAATTTTTTTCAAGTTATCCGTTTATTATGTATCTATCTCTATTACTAATGCATATGTGAATTAGCTCATTAATATATACTTATATCATATAATTTATATCATAGACATGTAGCACTTTTCTTTTTTACCGACTTATCGACTTTTCAATTTGATTGGTTTTTTATGTCGACAATGTTCATCGATGTGCTGTAAGATGGCGCTTTCAGCACCGAACGCATAGCGCGCCATCTACGAGATTATGCTCCAAACTTCTCACGGGAACCACGTGCACCGTGCCCACCAGGCGGCGTAGCCGCCCGTCCATGTCCAAGAAGGGGGAGGGGGTTTCCTACTGCTTTTCTTGTGTGTGAGTGGTAGGAAGAGTGGGGGTATGTCTATGTACCTGTGCTATGCCTGCAACGGCGCAGAATCCCATCGATCATTCGTGCCGTTTCCCCGTGTTTCACGCCGCCGTGTATTGCGCGGCGTAGAGAGAGGAGTCGGCCACCGATGCCCCCTTCGACCCCGCGCGGCCTCCACTTTGTCTCTGACACGTCCACCCATCTCACCCCACCCCGCGCAAATTCCCCCTTCCTGTACGACGTGCTGAGTCCGTGACGGTTCGGCGGGCAATGCCGGCCGACCATCACGAGGCCTTACCTTCTCTATTATATTTATGTGGTGGCTTGCGGACTGAAAGGTTTATGTGGTGTCTCCACTCTGTCTCGTGCCGCTCCTTTTTTTCTTTTTCACTCTCTCCGCCTTTTATACACATCTTTCGCCTGAAATTATTCTGCTGATCGCGCCCATTGCATTATGTCATATGAATTCGTTACTCTATAATTATCGATCAAATGGAACCGCGCGTCAGAAATTTGAGAGAAATTAGTGAATGTGATTAAAATTTGAAAAATATTCAAATTTTGATGGTGTCTAACTGTGCGCGTTATCCTGTGGGCACGTTTGGGGATAGCGAAGTGTTCAGTGGATGACACCACGTGTCGGTTGAGACCAATAAATGTGCGCGCGGATGCTGAGTATCAGCCAATAAGAATGTAAAGAGATGTTGGACCGCGCTGCAGACACCGTTGTCATTATGCCGTGATCTTATCACGCACATATTTGGATGAATATATTTTGATTCAACCGGTAAAGATTTTGACAATTTTCTAATTTTTCATTAAGTCACAATTATATCGTATTTTTTATGTATTATTTATTGGTTGTAATGTCTATAAATTACAGTTAATGTCGTATATTATATTTCATCAAAATAGCAGATTGTCAAGTTCAAATGAATGTTATACTTGAATCTTATAATGATATTTGTGTATAAAACAATCATGTATAATATTTTTTTTGTATAATGTGATTAAAAATTGATATCTATAAATTCTGATACAAAATAGCAGACTATAAATCATGCGTATAAATACACGGATATGTAGGATATAAGGATATAGAAGCGTACAGAATTAAACAATGTATCGAGTATTAACAGAATATCCATAATATACATGTGTACAATCCATATCTAACAATCCATGTAACAGCATGTAATTTATTGTTTCAGGTAAGTGACGTTGCAACGCCTCGAGCCTTGTGGAGCATGCAACTTGCTTGGTATGATGTAAGCAATTTATTTATTATAACTTTGTTAAATTTTCGTGCTTTGCGCGAATGAAATAATAAGCATAGAATTCCATGTTTTATTGTGTCACTTTCTGCTTTTTAAAAATACTTATTAATATTATTTAAATTCTGCTGTGCATATGCATACAGTAAATATAATGTTATAATACGTCCCTGTATTTCATCCCTATATCCTGCTACAAATTTCTAATCCGATATGCCCGATCGATACTAAGCAAAAAGAAGATTGTCCTTAGAACTGTCAGATGATAAATCAGACGACATTTTGAAATTTGAGCGGGCCCGATTTTCGTGTTGTGTATAAAACGGCTTTTATAATTTATTAATTTTCATATTTCACGTTGTATAGCGCTTTGTTGCGTTACATTCAGTCCCACATTAAATTGTTAAATTGTTTAATCAATTTCTCTTATTTACGCAAATGCTTTTTTTCAAATGAGTGAATTTATGAACAGCTCTCGGATATAACAATATAATAAACGTTATAAGAAGATCAAGTTCTTTTTGTGCTATAATATAATACTAAGACTAAAATTAAAATAATATATTTATATAAAAATAAAACTCATTATCTTTAGATGAGTGTGCCATGAGTGATCGAGATAGATACCAAATAGATAATATATTAAATTTAAAAGACGCAGAAAAATATCAAAGTTAAAAGTGTTATTGTTTATTATATTTATTTTTAATTAGTCAGTCGTTTTAATTAAGTTAATTATCACATATTTTATTGCACAAATTTTTATTTTATCGGATAATACAAGCACTGAGAACATAATGATCGCAATGATACGTAATAATGATATGAAAGAATCGCACACAAATTTGATAATTATTTCACGCACATAAATATATCATGAGCATAAGTACATGTATTACATTGCATTACAATATATCATTGTAATATCTGAGCAATTAATGATCTGAGCCTGCATGTATCACAGTAAAGGTGTAAATGGAGGTTTAAGGGAGACTTATTAGCGAACGTTGCTGGAGGATGAAAAATAAAACAATAAGTTAGAAATGGACAAGAAAGGATGAATAATATGAGAGTAAGAGAGAGGCATATAGCGAATAGGACTGAAGGTTAGAAAGATGCCCACAAAAGCAGTGCTGAGAAATTCTCGTCAACAACGAAATCAGGATAGGCCCACACACCCGGCGGCTTGTAAAACACGCAGCAAGATTAAATGCTTCATTAATATGATTAAAGTAAAAAGCTGCTTGAGTAACGAGCAACAGTGAATCATCGGATGGTCGGATTCACGATGCATTATCCTGCAGTTCTATATAGTTGATACTTTTATATTTTATTTAGAATTTTACATTCTACGATAATAGAGAAAAAAAGAAAAATATAAAATATGCATTGTGCACCTTTGTGACCATTGACATGTGGATAGTAAATGCGATTAAATAGCATATTACAGAAAATATGTCAAGTACTTTATGTTGTATGATAATTTTTTCAACTTATTTGCGGGACAGAATTTGTAAATATTCTATCTGATCTGTTAACACTAGAACAATCAACTCCATCAAAATGACGGATTTCAATTTTTTGTTTTAAATTATAGAAATTATTAAAGTGCTTTTGTTGGAATTGTTTTAAAATTTATATTGACTTTTGTCGAGATAAAAAAAATGATAATACATGCCAATTTATTTTCCATCAACCATACTAATTTTCTGTATATAGGAAGTTCTGTATACTTGGATGTCTACATATACCGAAATAACGCTGGTTGTTTTAGTGTTAATCGAATTGATTCGGCACGCCAGGGACATTTGAACAGAACAGACCAAATGGGAAAAGGGACAAGCGTGGCTCTGGCCGCAGGTGTCGGAATCTTTTAACATTTCTAAATCAGTACTCTCAAAAAGTGGAACTGAGTTCAAAGAATGAAACTCACAATATTCATAATCGATAGTATCGTTAGAAATGTCATCGTTTTATCATACAAATGTCTTCTCCGACAACATGCTTTTTTTTTCTAAATATCTCATCTATTGAATATTCCATTACGTATTAAAATCTATACATCTATAATAAAATGATAGGTATATTTTATTCTAAAAAGATGTCATAATTGAAAATTATTATATTTCGATGCAGCAAATACAATTTGAAAATACTATGAGAACAATTACTTTAATAGATCAACGTAATACTCAAGATGGACAACTGTAGTAATGATCGCGTTTATCGCTCGAAATGACATGTCACATGTCACTACAACATATCGCTTCGTTTACACGGGATACGTCACATCGTTGATGCTTGGTGACATGCAAGGTGCAGTGGCTTGACGTAAAGTGCAAGCAAATGCGATCGGCGATTATACACTTACAGCGTTACCGTATATAAACGATGCCCGTATAAGCCGCGGTAGATATGCATACACCGCGGATACATATAATGCGGTCCAAGGCACGAGGGCAATGCATCTTCCACGTGACATCGGAGCCTACACTAATCGCGCGACAATCTTCACCACAGTGAGAAGAGAGGAATAAGAAGGAAGACGAGGAGAAGAAAATCGCATGTATCGCTGTACTCGGTGCGCCTCGCAAAGGAAGAATGGAGTGGAGGAGAAAGATGGTGTCACAAACAAGAAAAGTGTGAAGAAGGATACAGACGAAAGACGATAAGAGCAAGAAAATTGAGAATGAAGAAGTGGACTGTGGAGCGTTTTGCGAAAAAGAAGAGGAAGGAGGATTGAATAGATGGAAGTGAAGGAATACGGAAGCATCAAATAATAAATATAGAAAAAGAGAAGAGAAATAAAACGTTTACGTATACTATACTGAAATTTAAATATGAAGATATATGAGAGAAAAAGAACTGCATTAAAATATTATAATGATCATGAAAATCATGAAAAATGAAATATGACTGTATAACAATATATGCAAAAAGAGATATGTAAGAATATTGCATATATAGCAAAAATAATAATCTTTTAATAAATAGAGGCATTTAGGAAATTTGTATGAAGATCACCGTCTTTTTTTAAATATAAAATCATGATGATAGATAAAAGTGGTAATATAAAATATGTAAAAACATTAAGGAATGTTCTTATTTTTCGTAAAGAATTGTCATAAATTTTTGGGAAGAATCATCGTTCTCGTCTATTAAGTTTTACATAACTCGTATTTTATAACGCCTATAATTTGTAGGTTTAAATTGAATAATAATTGATCCATATACCCAAGTTGCTTCGCTGAAGTTATTAATTGTTAGCTATTACCATTCAATGAATCATTTCATGATCCAGGTACGATAGTGTCTAATTTTTTTTTAAGATTGTAATAAGACCTTGACACCGTCCGCAATTTGCAGTGCCGCCTTTCACCGCGAGGCAAATGCACGATTTTTTAATTTTTTAAGAATCGGGTCCGAGTTTCGAGACTCTAACTCATGTGACGGCCATATTAGCGGCGATAAGAAATTGCGGAAACCGGCAGTTGCAGTGGCGCTCTCTGTCGCATGAAACACTGTGATACGCATCTATCGAACGAACCTATGGTGCTATGTCGACCGCACACAGCAAGCAAACCTGTAATTTATTCCTCGACGGCCGCGTACCACCCAACTCTAATATAATCATTATAATTACTGTCTCCCCTTCAAATGGGGCTCGATAATAATCGTTTGTATTTGTTACACGGCTCGTATCAGCTCCACATTCGTAGAACTTAGGGATGATTTCTTCGAACTGTGTCGAGTCACTTTTCTCATACTACACGTCAACAATTTCAAATTGTTGGAATTTCTGTTTCTGCATTTTAGTAAATGTTTGTAACATGTAACAGCTTACTACATAGTGTGATCCGTTTATATATAGTTTATATATAGTACATTTTTAATGTATGATTTTATTTCTATAAATATCTGAGATATTGAAAGTAATACGCGATAAAAAAAAATAATAATAATGCATCCAAGCATTTAATGATATAATCTTGATATAATTTCTAATTAAAATGGTATGTAAAACGTAATATTAAATTAAAATAAAATTAAATAGAGCGTATTTCAAATCTTCTTTTCTCTAAGATCGTTCTTAAAGATAAAAACATTTGTTCTAATTTTTTCACGCGTTGAGAAGTTATAATAGAGACACTGCGAATTTATCACGAATTCCAATCGGTTAATTCTCTTTATCCATCATCATTAATAATCGGTATTTATGTCTCGGCTCATATTGCATTCGTTTATCTATTGTTGTAGACATGGTATTATAAATTGCCACGATCCGTTCACTGTGTTAATTTGTCCGCTTTTCAATTAGTGGCCGAACGAGTTCGGCGGCAGCGAATAAATTGAGTGTCGGCGACGGTCGCAGTCGGTTCGTGACTTTCTAAATCCGCCACGTGTCGACTCCTGCCGGCTGAATTGTCGACACTGCGCCACTGATCGTGTTTTAAATTACTAATGAAACGAAATATTACGGGACTACTTTCGTTTAAACGCCACGCATTATGTGGCTCCTCGAAATTAATACGAAAAATATCTTCGCATTTTTAAAAGTTGGTCTGTAAATAATATTTGTTTCACAATTAAAAGTTTCCATAAGATTAAAAATAAGTTTGTTAGTAGATACAAAGTGTCATCAAAGTAAAAATTTAAAAAAAGTTCAAATATACTTTCCGAATCCAATTTAGAAACTATATTTCAAATTGCCAGTTTCTGATATATGATAGAGTTTGCTATATGGACGAAAACATCACTAATTTCGCGAGGGGATGTAAAACCCGATGTAATATTCCGTCATTCAAAAAGCAATGCCGTGCTGAAGGCGAAGGTAACTTCGTGCCGGCCACCTGCAGGTAACCTGGGAGCGTCACGACGCCGCCGTCGCGACGAGTTACGACCACAAATCACGCGATTTGTAATTGCTACTATCAACTACACGATTTCACGTGGCGATTTCTACCTGCACACACACACATGTGGATGGAAATAAACATCGATTCTGTTCTGGCTTTGCGAGACTTAACGTCGAACCTTGATGAGAAATGTAATTTCTTTCTATGAATTTCTGGATGATTTCTGGAATCTAAGAACTATAATTGAAATCTATTCGATATGGTAGAGGAATCGATTTTATGTACAACTTTAGTTTGCAAAATAATTCCTTATAGGAATACGCGTTGTGTGTGATTACAAAGTAAAATAGAGCCTGATGTACGATAATTGAATTATACTAACATGAGCTCAATTTGAATAACATTTTGATTAAATATACACACGTTGTTTGATCTGTTTACATTATTTTCTATTTCCATATTTTCTATTACATTTTTTTAAATTTTCATACTATAGGTTATTAACTTTTCTAATAAATTATATATCGTTACATATATTTAATATATTTATCGAATTAATAAAAAAAGCTCGTAAAATATTAAAAATAAAATAAATTTTTTTGTAATACTTTTTTTCTTTTGTGAAAAGATAGAAAGAAAAATCGCTGATTAAGTATTTTCGGACCTTACGACTATACACTGAGAAAAAAATGTCGTTAATTTGACTAAACTCGTTTAGTTGTAGTGATTTGTTTAATGCAAATATTAATATATTTAAATCAAATATACGTGAGTAATATTAAGAAATTCTGAATTTATTTCAATATAATATTTTTTGAATTAACAAATGTTAGCTTGACAGCCCGTGACCGCTGCATTTAGTTAAATCAAATAATATTTCTTTGAATCAACGATTTTTTTTTCTCAGTGTACGCATGGGCGTTTCTAGTCTACATCACCATGTAGTATATCACGTACCGTGACAGAACGCGTTACCATTGTAACACGCTTGTTCCTGCGGCGATACATTACGTTACGTCCACGTCCCAGGTATTACTTCGGCTTCCCTCTTCAACATGGCTAGTAGCTTCGTACATGTTAGTAAGCTATGTTTGATTCGTTCGTCGGCGGTCATGGTGGGCTACGTTAAAAGCTTTCCTCGCCATCAAAGTAATTGCGGATATATATAGTCTACGATGAAAATTGCGGAACTACTAAAAACGCGCCGCAATTCGGTTAAGGTATTGTAATAGACAGGAAAGTTATATTTCCGCTTAAATATCAGAAAGAAAAGTTGTTAGTTTGTAACATATTTGTGTTATAATTATTTTGCTGTTTTTTGTTTTTTAATATATTAAATAATATTCCCTTTCATATTATTATGATATAAACATATTACCGCCCGCTTTATTAAAAATATTAATTTTTATTAAAACGAAAAATTTTTATTTAGAGAACGTTGTAAATAAAATAAAAAATGTATATAAGAATTTTTATCGAAAAAGCAATGTTTTTTTAAAATATAATTATTTGTGAAGATTAATTTTTATATATAGAACATATATTTTATAGAACATACTTAACGTTAAATTATATGAAAACTAAAAAAAAAAAAGATAATATTTGTATTTTTGGGAATAATATAGCTTTGAATTTTGTGTAGTGGTTATCATGAAAATTAATTGTTGGTGATTTTTATCGTTAGAAAATATTCCAAGGCGTACCCTAGCTTTGACGCTCGACGATATGTGGCGATAAGTAGACGTGAATGCTTGTATGTCTTGCGGCATCCGGCAGATCGTATAGGTGCGCGTGGTGTGTTTCCCGCGCGCACTCCTTCCTCCTTCAGCGGCGCTGCTTGCCATCAACATCGCACTTCATAATCCTGGCAGTGTTTCTGCGCGTCTCGATCCGTTAACTTACGCGATCGGTCCGTTCCTCTTTCCTAATAATATCCATTCCGTTGCAATTTCCAAAAAAGGGATATTACTACAATTATCGCGGATTACGAGTTTTTTTTCGTTGTCAGTTTCAAGTTAGCAACAGATACCGGATGTCATTACTCTCGCGCGTCAAACTTCTGCTCCATCGTGATTTCGGACAATTGTGGCCTTACGCTTTCGTCCGTGAACGTCCGACTTTTGTTTTGTGAAAATTAATATATCTGCATGCTTTTTGCGATATCATCTGGTTCCTGTGCTATTGAACTCTCTTCGAATTATAATAAGTTTTTTTACCAGACATTTTTCATGACATATGTGTTAACATTTCTGTGACATAATTCAAACGGCATTGATAATACACAATATCGTATGAAACACTTTGCAATAAATCTGTCAATAAGTCTTCGCGTCTACTCTATCGATGTATTTCGGTGCAGAAATCGACACGTGCGAAAGATATTTGTAATCACTGACCACTCCGTGGCCTAAACTGGTTTCTTGTATCGCATCGGAAAATTTATCGCTTATTGCATATAAATATAATTATTATAGCAGTATGTTATTGGCAATCGTATCACAACATGAGCTTTTTCTTGACCATTCACGATTTACTTATCTATTTCCTCCTTGCTTCATCCATTAGCATTTTCTACGTACGCACACAACACGACTAAGTTATTTTTATCACTCCATTACAATACAAAATTAAATACATCAAGATGTTAATTACCGTAAGAACCTTTTTAAACTCGAAATGTGAGTTAAATGTTTTAAAATAACAACTGCTGCTTAAAATAAGAAGAGTCAAACAATTGGTAAGTTGACATAATTTTTATTTTGTATTTTTGTATGTTATACTCGTATGTATTATCTCGTCCTTGTAATAATCGTTTATTTAGAAAATACCGTTCTAATAAAAAGCCTGTTCGTAATATATTGAATTATACTGTATAAACATTGACAAATCAATGTTTATTAATGTTTAGCTCAAGATTTAATTCTCTACTTTGCACATTCATATGACACTTTATTTATATTTTGAAAAAACTTTGCTGCTTAATTAATTCTTATCATCGCAAATTTTTTTTAACGAATTAATTACTAAGCTATTTCTTTAAGAAACTTTCTAAGAAACTTTATAATTTTTTAAATTTATTAAATATTGATCTCTTCAAGTTAGACAGAAGAAATTTCGAATATTTACGAGATTATGCAATAAAAAATTTCAAAATTTCTTGATAAAAAATCTGTTTTGTGTGTAATAAACTTTTAACTTAAAAGAAGAGAACAAAAATTTTCCGGATACTTTGATAGGTAAAGTAAAAGGAAAGAAGAGAGAAAGAGCGAAGAAGGAAGAGGCGAGATTGGATAGAAGGCTAGGTGTAATTTACCCTTGAGGCCCCGTGGGTGGTTGCTTGGTTCTTGGTTCTTGCAGGATTGGTTGGACGTTTGACAGTTGACGGATGATGAGGCGGCCTTTCAGTCCCCTTTCCGTCCCCCTTTTACGCCCCCAACGTGCTGATTTAGTCCCGGGTTTGATTTCTGGCGCGTCCATTATCTGCCGCGAGGCAAAATCGAACCGGGCATAACGGGATTATTAGCTGAAATAGGCACATACGTTATACATCTTTGGTTTTTTTTCCACCCATTCTTTATTCGGTCGTGCTTCCTGTGGGTCGACCAGAAATTGTTCAATGATGTAGTTGCAGTCCTGTCCTTCTCATCCATTATTATGAGATTTAGGATTTTTAGTAAAAAACATAAAAGTTCTTATACATCCTAAGCTATATGCTAAATACTATATATAAGTATATACCTAAGATTTAAATTATATATATTTGCTTTTCAAATATAAAAATAAATTATCTTCATTAAAATTAAGCGAATGTAATATCATATAAATAAAATAAAGTTTCTGGAATTTATATATATATACAAGCTATAGTATTCACTAAAATGCTTAATTAATTAATTAAAATTAAAAAATTTGACATAACATAAATTGTGAGAGTAGATTTATCGAGTAATGTCAAACGTGTATATTACATGCTTCCTGATTTCTAATTAATTTTTTTTAAACACTTTATATAAATCTCTCGCCTTTTACTTCATATCAAATGAAGAAATTGATATCACTTTATCTAGTTACGGTCCGTCATTTCTTAATTTATATGAGCCAGTCTATTAAAAAAAAAATAGCATTTCTAGTATATCTGCATGTATCTCTGTTTGTTAGAAGACAGATAGTGAGATAATATCGTAGTAATCTCCATTTTAACGCGATTCTTTATATGAAGCATGGAATGAGCATCCAAGACGTAGCTCTTGTCGCAACGTAACGCTTCGATGCATAGCTCGAGATAAGCTATTCTCTCGCCGAAGAGATGTGGATCTAGGAACGATGCGCGAAACGTCTAAGTAGTTTCTGTATTTCTTCGTGCTGGATGTTAAAACCACAGCACGAGCGCCGCGCTGGTGTCGTGTTTATCTATTCTACGATCTACTGCGCAACATGATTGCGCGAACTACTGCGTGGTGCTCGAGTGTTCCAGGGATCTTGACTGCGTGGAACCAGAAAACCGGTCGCACTCTACGCAGTTTTCTACCTTGTTCGTACAAAAGTTGCAATTTTTTCGCTGATTATTAACACAGTTAATTATCTTGTATTATATAAGGGAATGTTTTAAAATTAATATGTAGATTAAAAAATTAAACGTTAAAATTTGCAATTTAACAACGCGATATACGTATTATCTAAATAATATTACAAAATTGCTAAAGTAATGCCATTAAATAATACCTAATATTAGGGAAAAGTAAATTAACCTTATTATTATCGTTATCTCGATTAGTCTGCGTGAGTGGATGATCTAACGTATTTTAACAAACTAATTAAGACGATTGCACGGGTTTATCATCGCGCACGTGAGTAATAGGCCGGCTGCTCGTTTCGGGAGGAAGTTCGCTATGCGTGAGAAAACAGACATACATCCTTCTCGTAGCGTGATTAAATCTTGCTTTTCCACGACTGGGACGGATATACTCGTAAAATGGTTATGTAGGCTAATTGGTCGTCGTCGATCTCTGCCTTTCACCTTAATTCTTTCCCAGTGTTTTACTCCAGATTATTGCTCTTGATCGTCATATCACAATTTCCTTGAGGTTCGATGGGAGCATGAGTTACAGCCTTTACGAAGAGTATTATTACCTGTCCAACCAAACTCGCATGCTCAGGCCTAGTCTACCATTTATCATCTCATTTTACAGTCAACTAAATGCGAACACTGAAACGCCCAGTAAATGTTTTCGCTAGTACGCTTTTGCCTCTCTTTGAAAAAAATTCATTTATAAGTGGCTTATGTGATATGCAATTGTTCTTATTCATATTTTGATTTTATAATTAACGATGTAAAGAAAGGATAAAGAAGATCAAATTTTGTTTGGACGTAATATTTAATTTTTATATTTTTGCGCAATTCTTTTCTTCTTTGTCTTTTTTCTCGTCTGTAGTTTGACGTCTGTAGTTTGACAATCAAATTCTATTAATCTGTGAACATTAAGTAAAGATTTTATTTTTTATTCATTATAATTAAATTTGCTAAAATTCTAATTTTTTAATATTAAATGAGCTTACAGCCATGTCTCTAGATATTTCCAAAAAAAAGGCAATGTCGGATTTATCAAGAAATATATATTAGTTAACTTGCATCTCCTTACGAAACAGTTCATATACACCTGCCTGCTTACGGAACAGGTTACTCGGTAAATCGGCCCAATCGATATTTGACCGATCGCCATGCGGCCCGAGGTTTCTTGGTGAGAATTCACGGCAACGTGCTTTCACGTGTTCCTTACCCTACTCCGTCGTTAATAATAGATCTTGGCACCTCGCTGGCTCCGGCCGCGGACCACCCAAACGATCACGCATAAGGCGAAAGGATCGGTGTTAACGGGCACTGCGGGGTTGATTTGTATTACAGAAACAGTAGACAGGAACACACAGACAAACAGTAGGTTGATCTGAGTGATTGATAAGCAATGCCACGCGCCAGTCCATCGCACAATCGCGATGAAGGCGACAAGACCTTCCGTTTTGGACATTTATATATGTCGCGCTCACTTTTTAATTTCCGATTAAGCCTTTTATTAGTGAAATTACAAAATTATATAGATATACCTATGTCAAGTAATTGTATTAAATATTTTGTCAGTTGTTTTTAAAAATATGTTTCTTTTTCATTTTATCGGTAAATATATATGTGACTCTTAGAAAAAATGAGATTAATGTAGTATGTATATATTTGGTAAACAATATTGTTGTTAAATATTTAGTATCTTTAATATGTATTTACACTGAATCTAAAAGTACAATTAATAAAAGAATATTTTTTTGTTATAGTTTTTGTGTGATGACTTTAGTAAAAATAAAGGAAATTCCAAATTTTAATTTCTAAAACACAAAATTAAATTTTTTTTGTGCAAAAAAATTAGGGCAAATAGAGTTAAATATATTACCTAATTGTCAATAGACATTTAAAAATAAATTATACTTTAGATAATGCAAACTATAAATATTAATATAGAAATATATAATACATTTTCATGAAATCATAACGTTATATAAAAATGTAATATATAGCTAAGAATTTGAAAATTTAATGTGGAAAATATAAGGCTATTTAATATAATACCTGTAACAGAAAATTTAAATGTTTTGAGTAATTTCATAAGTAACTATTATGATTATTTCTTATATTTATGTTATAATATTGATTGCAAGATTGTGTATTGGTTATTGCTTAGAACATGCATATAAATAGTGAACAATAATGTATTAGCATGTTTGTGTATGATTCATTAACATATCATACATATGAAATTAATCACATTAGATTGTACATATCATACATAATTACACAAGAATTGCATTTTTTATTTTATGAATCAACAGTTTTCTGTCATATACATGTATTATTAGATTAATTTATTGCTATAATTATACGACAAATATATTTATTATGTCGCAAAGATGACATCAATCTAATGTTTTATTATTTTTACAACATTCTTCTCAATGACTACGTTTACACGGCGACTTATAATTCGGTTTAATAACTATCGTATATTATCCGATCCAAAACTTTTCTTTTTTTATCATAATGATCATTTAGATATGAGCTTTTTTGATACTTAAACTACAACTTTTTTAGTATATAAATATCAAAAATTAATTTAAATGTTTCGAATATCAAAATAAGTTCTTATTTAAATGACCGTTATAATCAAAGGAAGAAAAATTTTGGATCAGATAGTATACAGTAGTTATTAAATCGGATTATAAGCAGTCGTGTAAACGTAGTCAATGTTAAATCTTGATAATTCGAAGATTATTGTTTTTCCCGCCAAATAGAGTATAGCCCTCTATCCGATATTGCCGGAACCCAAAGGTACTCGACCTTCCGGCAAAGTGCAGCAGATGGCAGTGTAATTCTATCTCAAGGCCGCTGTCCGCGTGCGGCAGCTGTTTCCGTGGTGCTGCCACCTCCTGCACCCCGTTCGAATTTAAGGTGGTACTGACCTGCGCATATCCCGCACCATCATAACACAGCTCGAACACCATGGGTGCCGGCAAATTTATGACCCGTATCATGGCGCGGCATCTAAACGATTATTTGCCGTTAAACGTAAACGGCTTATAAAAACGAGCCTGTATAATAGAGTAAATATAGGCTTGGTGTTCAGACCATGATAAATTTATAGCTCCACTTATGAAGATTTTGTATTGGCTGACTGGCAGCAATTAACCTTGAAGATGAATATTACTCAAGATGAATTCCGTTCATAAACAGATTTTTGAAAATTCTTTACCGGAATTACGTTTTTTTCAAATAGATTAAATGTGACTTATATATAGATAAAAAAGAAAACAAAATTTACATATGAATGTACATCATATTATAGGAGTTATATTTTGCAAAATTATGAATAGGAAAATCCAAAATATGAAGAAGAGAAATCCAAGGTGCAATTTAATTTTAAAAAACTTGTTTTTAAAAATTAAACAAATTAAAAAAGATATTTCATACTTCATCGTAACTTTGTTCTAAATAGATAAAAATGTCACACATTGACATTTGAAGGTTTTTTTTTATTTTTTATCTGGAAGCATAATACACATTAGTTTTACACACAATTTTGTATCATTATAATCTAATTTTTTTAATGACTTTTAATTACTGTGTTTAATAATGATTAATAGTATGTTAGTAAATAGTAAAATATATAATAAAATCACATTATACAATATCATACAACATCACATATATACAAATTGACTGTAGATTAAATGTGTTAAATGCGTCATTGCCTCATTTAAATATGTCAATGTTGTTTCTCTCATGTAAAAGTCAAAAATATAAAAGTCATAAATCACTATTTAAATAACAAATGACATGCAAATTTGTTTACTTTTCACTACTGTGACCTATGAAAATACGTTTATGATTTGTATAGATTACTGTAAATTAAATATGATCTATACAAATCATAAACGTATTTTCATAGATCACAGTAGTGAAAAGTAAGTTAATATTTAATTTACAGTAATCTATACAAAATATTAATATTTTTTATTTTTAAATAAGCTGCAATTTATTTTTAAATAAGCACATATCTTTATTTTGAAGATTAAAGATAAAATCGTCATAAATAAAATAATCGGATACGTCTATTATTGAAAACGTTTATTTATGAATATTAATTAGGGTGAAACATGAATTTTCATTATTATAATATTGATTTCGTTAATTTGGTGAATTACTTAGAAATTCTAGTCGTAAGGAAATCTCTTCATGTTCTATTCTTACATCTTGTGGCATCTCCCACCCGTGGACTTAGTATAGCCTGACTCCAAGAAGATTTTAATTAAACCCGCCCTTCCAATGTTGCGTTTGATTGGATGAGCTAATCCCATTCGTAGAAAATTTAGGATTTCCTTTCTAGAAAGACAAACCCGTGAAAGTGCGTTAAAATGTTTTTACGGCTTGATGAAAAAATATAATGCTTTTTATAATTGTAAATACAACCACTATTTTAGAAGATAAAATATTTGTTTTATAGAGAGATAATATTGAACCATTTGGATTTGTACGACTAGCTTCTCTATATACAATATAATATACGTTTTAACAAAAAGAATTTTCTTAAGATGCTGTTTGACTATATATTATATGCATTATATACACTATAAAAATAATTTTTTAAATTAATTTTAAGTTTAAATAAAACTGTGTGTGTGTGTGTGTGTGTCGAATTGTATGTTTGAAACTTACTGTGATAGATTTCTTTAGAAAATCATAATCATTAGGGCGCTGCATTTTCTATAATGAGTATCTTTCTTAAATGAGTCATTCGACGAAAGATTTTGGAAGGTCGGACGAAGAAACATTTGGTTGTCTTACAGGGAGGTCTTAACTGGTACCATGCGGGAGGAGTAGAAGAAAAGCACATCATGAGGATGACATCTAAATCTTGCTTTTCGTTTCACGCTGACTACCCGCCCTTCCGTTGGCTATGCTTAGAGCCAAAATTCCCTTTCCTCCCTTTAGCCTTCGAAGGGGTGGATCCTCAAGAGTACACTCCAGACCAAAAATTAACAAATATCTGTAATTAATCTTTTAAAGCCTATTTCATGTAACATAATAATGCAACAATATTTTTTAAGAGTACTTTGTTCTTTTAATATGTAAATGTAAGATTAAACATGATCATGCTTATAACGTTTATGATATTTTTGCAAGTAATTTTTTTTAAGTATTATGCAAGAGAAATAAATGTCTAAAATTTTGTGTTAGTCTTTCCAAAGTTTTGAGTCAATTTGGTGACACTGATCGGACGTGGCTTACGGAGGAACGTAGGTTCTCGCTTGAAGAACATAAATCGTATTATGTATACTGGCTCCGTTTTACCTAACATACCGGAACAACGCTTTTTATATTTTTATGGTAGTGAAAGTTGACTACAAGGGTCGAGACCGTGAAGGTATTCCCTTAAGTTTCACCGACAGTCGGAAAAACGAATCCGGCACAAAAGCGAGTTTCACTTTCGCCCCATGATCGTTTCATACTAGCAAGATTGGTTCTTTCCATGGAAAAATCATGAATGTTATTGAGAAAACTTAAATATTTAATAATACTTCTCTTTACTTTTTACTAAAATCAATATACATCTGACTTTTCTTAACAAACTTGAGATTTTGCTAAAGAAACGAAAACGCTATAATGATTACGATATATAATAAAGGAATTTATTTGTTTTTAACGTTGTTATATTCGACACGCTCGCATTGAAATTCTCGCTAATAAAATTCTTTCAAGAGAACGATACTGTATTATAAAAAATCACTTAATGCCCGACATATGTTTATCTAAAATTCTTAAAGTTATATGTAGCGAAGTCTTTAATTGGTAATAGAAATTAATTGAATTCCACACAAACATACACATGCACATTATCCTCTGAATACAATTTGCGATATGGATTTTCTCTCCAAAAAAAAGAAGGATTGTTTTTCTATTTTGCGAATCTAGCGTGGATTCCATAGCTATTGATATCACTAGTCGCGAGTTTTCACGTAAAGCGACGCCCATTCCACGAAATCGTGCACGTGTGCAACGCCGGATTCAGCTGCCTCGTTCGGTTCAGGAATGAATTATCGCCCGTTCGGGGCTGAGCTCTTTCATTTCCAGTCTACGCGGTAGTCCCATCCTTTTCTCTCCTCCGTATCGGCCGAGGCTGCAGACAGCAACGCTTTTTTCTCATCCCTCTGCGATACCTCCCTCTATTCCTCTCTCCGTTTTCTTTTTCAATTTCCATCAGAGATATATCGTATCGTTTTTGTTTCTCTATCTCTTTTATATGCTTGAATAATTTCTGCCTATATTATTTGTTATGTACACCGTCATTTTAGAATAATTAACGATATTATTTATAATGCTTCTTGTTGTTAATGACACTTTTCCAAAGTTCTATATGCGTGTGAATTTTTTCTAGTTTAATCTAATTTTTGCAAAATCTTCTAGATTTATTGAGATTTAAAATAAATAATTCGTACGATTTTATCAACAACTTTTGCTATTAAATTTGACAATTATAATATAATCTTGAAAGTAGTACATAGTGAAGTGCGCGCGCGATAGTGTTAATTCCGTGCATTTCGCATACTTTCAAACTCTTCAAAAAATTTCAAGATTTTGTTATAATTATTATAAGATTATACAGATATAATCATAAGAATGTCGCAAATACATGCAAATTGTTAGATATTTGCACTTCTTAATACAGTTGTTGAGATTTGATTGACATATTTAAGTTACGTAATATGTATTATGTGCGTAAGTTTCGTGGAAAGCTTTCTAATTATTTTTCCGATCTGCGACGTAAAACCAATTTTCTGCTTTGAAACTTGTCCGGAGATTCACCAATTCCTTTGAGAATAGCCGAGATAAGGGCAAAATTCATCAGATCTAGCGAAGCAACCTTCATCTTGATATTTGTTTCATTCCGAAATGGTCAGACACATACAAGTCGCCATTATGAAAAATATAATATCTTGATCGCATTTTATACCAGAGTATTTTCTCACTTGAATTTGCAAAAATGTAGTTCTAAAATGAGTTATTCTTTTTCGTTATGATATCAAATACAATTTTAAATCTTATATAAAAATCTCAAAAATCCTAATTATCTATTTCTCGAATATTATAAATTTTAAATACTACTTATATGTGCTCAAAACGTACCTGTATTACGTTGATTAAATTGATTAATTTAATCAATATAATACAGAGAAATTTAAAATAAAATCAAACAATATTTGATTATGTTTAAATTGAATTTTTATTATCTAATATCTCGTAGACAGATAAAAAGATAAACGTTTAATCATTTAAAAACGTCTTTGGGAGGTAAATCTTTCGTAATTCGTTCAAAGAGAAATGGCATGCGAGGGTACTGGGGACACAATCAATTGGGTGTTTTCGTTTTGAACCATGCTCCACGATCGAGGATGAAAGAAGGTACGAGGAGGGTAAATTGGAATTCCGCGATGCGGAGGATGATGCTGCCTCGGTTGGCCGAGACGAAAGGGGGCATGCTAAAGCGCGAAAGAAGAAGGAAACCGACAGTGGAAAAAGGATAGAGGAGAAGAGTAGGGAGGAGTAGCATCCAAGGAATATTTACTGCTATCTTCTCCACCACTTACCCACAGATTCACTGCCTGAAGTTGTAAACACCTCTTAACTATATGGAGATAGTATCTCGGTTTCCCTCCTCGTATGCCCTAAACTGTTACGTGGGTGTTGCGACTATCATTAATTAGATCATCATATGATTGCAACATGATATTTTTTTTAGTCCATGTGTCTTATAACTAAAAATGCAATTTATGTAAATTTCCTGTGATGAAAGAACGAAAGCAGCTGTTATATTTTTTTGTTACAAATCAATTAAATAATATAATAGCATTAAACGTAAAATATCATAATTAAACAGTGTACACACTGTATATCGTATAAATCATTTAAAATTAAACTACAACAGTGTTGCTAGATCGATTTTCCGCTATTTAATTTGCATATCGTATATATGTTATATTTGTTAACGCTAGAACGACACCGATCGATACACTGCTGGCCGCTTGTAGTTTAGCGTTCACCTGAACAAACGGTTTACATATTCATCAATGCTTGGGTCAACATTTGTCGCACGGCAAAGAAATTTCGCATTTAAATGACCTTGCCTCGCGGCAAGTCGAACTCGGCATGGCGGCTTCTTGTCCGCCGTGAAAATGTGACGTTTCCTACGTGTATCGAGATACATCGCGATTTATGTGTCCTGAACTTGACTCGTTTTCAAAACCGGTTTCGCGTTCCATCTCGCTCGGTCGTGGATTATTCAATCGATAACTGTTTCTGAATTTATACATATACTCACTGAACTTTTAGCGACACTTTAAATGTAATTTATCGTTTAACGCTTAACATGGGAAAAAGTTGACATTAATTGGCTAAAAATATGTAATATTACCAAATATTTCAACATGGATTTAACATAATTGCTATAAGAATATTGCAACAAGTATTTTCTGTCAACTATAACATCCATTAAAATGTTAATTTTTTAAAAATATAGTTAATAATTCTACGAATATATGTATATAAGGTAACAATGTGCCTCCAGGGAAATTACGAAAATAGTTAAATATGATAAATAATAGTCGTTAGTGAGGGTATCCGTTCTTAAGTGAAATTATTCATTGTGCAAAAATAGAGCGTGCCCTGCCAGCTAAGAAACGGCAGCACCGAAACATGAGCTGATGCGCTCTCCGTGGCTGTAGATGGTGGAGACGTGGAGATATAGAACGAGAGAGACAAATAGAAGGAGACGGTGAAACCCACTAAATCAATACTCTGCCATCGCTCCAACTCTGGCTCATCCCCTCGCCTACCCCCTTAGCCCACCCCCGAGTCGTCAGCCCGCTTCTCTCCCGGCATCCTCCTTCACCAGCGTTTCTCGGTTCCGTTCGTTCGTACGCCACCCTTCGTTCCACCCCCGTCACGCTCTCGAAGCGAAACTTCTCTGGCTCCGCTTCCATGGGCTACTCCCGCAGAGAGTTTCCTCTACCGTAGGGCTGAATTCTCCCTTATGCGTCAGTATAATCTACCCGATGCTCACGAGATGTCGGTGACGCGTGAAAAACGTATATTCCATATACGTTGCACATACTCTCATTTACAGCTATTTCGTTTATTTTCATTCATTTTCGTCCGCTGAGGACTTACAATAATACCGAACAAGATTTTTATTTTTCGGCATTTTTGAACTAACATATTTTAATTTGCGATAAATAACAATAATTATGCTGATTTCTAAAAAACAACAAAGAACATTAGACATTCTTTATCTCCAGAATTTATATATTATTTTTTTGTACGAGTTATATATTTTTTATGTTGTGCGAAGATGAAGTAAAACGTTTTGAAAAAACGTCTTTATATGTATTGATCTTTAAAATATTTTACTGCTCCATAATAATTTAGACATAATATTCAAATAAAGTATGTGTATTCGGTTTTAAACTTCGTAATTTTAAAACACAATTCTCATAAAATATTTTAGAAGCGATTGTCGACGAGCTTCATTCTGCACGGATAACGGAAAAGCGATATCGCTACCGTTGGCACGTAGACTGCAGATCCAAAAAGATACTTGCATGGAATTTTAATTTAAGACTACTTGAAAACGATGAGAACTCGAACAATTTTATATTTTTTTATGTTTTGTTGGTGATAAAATATTTTGTTTTAAAACTGCAATCTTTTTCAAATTATATCGAAATCTTACATTATAATTAATAATCATTCACAAAATAGAGCACAATGTTTTTCGTTATACAATGATACAATTTTTCTTCATATTTTTTCTTCGTATTTTCAACAAAATATATGAGCAATTTTTAAGATACTTTTTTTAAGAGCTTTTTTTTAGAATGTATAAGTCTTCTGCTCTCCGTTTTTTCAAATATTTAATTATGCGAAATAAGAATTTTACTCTATTTTGGGTAAGAATGTAGAAAAAAACATTAATGAACAATTGATTGATCGGATGATACAACGAGATGGCAATCGAAACTTCAATTCTTCAATTATCACGAAGCTCTGTTTATTTCACGCGGACATTACGACGCGCTTCATCAACAAACTGGGTCACGTAGTTCTGGTGGCACACACTCGCGCGACCATCCCCGAAGCATTTGCAAACGAATGCTGAGCATATCTACGATCGTGAGATCGTACAACTGACTGCGTGGCCTATGAAAGAAGTAGAAGGAGGGAGAGATTACTGATTGTGAGAAGGGGCCCGTGCATCCGCGTATGGGCGTCTGCGTGTGTGCGACTGCCCAAGACGAGGGTACGGTAGTAGTCCCAATGCGTCTGCAATCGAGAGCTAACTCGACAAATAAACGGTTGGCTGCTTCTTACTGCTGACGATATCGTCTCCGCTATACTGATGGCGACTTCATCATATATCCCGACTTACAACGTTGAAAACATACAGCAAACTTTGTCGTAAATTTGTATTGAATATTATTCTGATTTGGTGATATTATTAGACGAATTTTTGAAGAATCTCTCATTACCTTCTGAAAATATTATAATTCTTAACGAAATTCTTAAATGTCCGCCTTTGAAGCAAATTTGTCGCGTGTATAATATAAATGGATGTTCAATAAGTAACTCTCAAGATCTCGATTAATAACCAAGAAAATCCTGCTTTACTTGCTGCTTTTAAAAAGAATATCAAGTAACAAAAAGTCCAATTACACGGCCGGCAACTCCTGCTTTGTTTCACGGCCGCTGCCCGTTGGTTTATGCCTTCCCTCTCTTTATCTACTTTGCTGCCGTTCTTTAAATTTCTCTCCTTGTTTTTCTTTTCTTTCCTACCGACGTGCGAACTTTTGCTGCCTTGGTAGCTGCCTAGTTTGTGATTTCTCGATGCTACCTCCCTACGCTCTCAGCACTCTCTACAACTTAGTGTCTCGTTAATTTCTTGCGATCCTCAAGACGATTACCGCACTTGTCCGAAAATTTAGCGCTTTCGATGTCCCTTAAATCTCTCGCAGTGAGTTAAACTTGCAATAGCAACTCAGCGTTTCGAAAATACGCTTTCGTACATACATCATAGATTCGCGTTCTTTTCTTATATACAGTCTTTACTTGAGAATGTGATTTTGGAACAAGAAATTTAGCATATATAATTATTCACAAGCTATAATAAATTTTAGTACTGTATAGACACCAATAAAACATTTCTTTGTCAGCAGTCCATTTAAATCCACGATTATACAAATTGTGATGACGACGTAAGATTTAAAACTTATTAATAAGTGTGATTAATGCCGTTATAAATAACGAGTATGCTAATAATATATGATATTTCAACGGAACGAAACAAAAACCTACAATTAATATTTATAACGTAACGTACTATTTGTGTGCGGACTTTATATTTCGTATGTTTCACCGCAGCGCGCAATAGCTGTTCAGACTGCGTAACTCACCAATTACTATCCGTAATAAGTCATAATTGAATAATCAGATTCGTCAGATTTCAGTCGGATTTATTGTTCTTATTGACAAACTACCCCCTCATGTCTTTATGATCAGTACAAAAATATATTATTCTTAGAGTATCAATTTGAAGTTTTGGAAGATGTAAAAGATTTTTATGTAAAGTTCCGCGTTTTGACAATAATAAATAAATATTGATACGTATTGATTAATATTGATAGATTAAGATTGATAGATTAATATTGATAGATTACATGAGCACAATCGAACGTATATGTTTCGCTGTCATATATTTACGACGTATCATCCTCTCGAGAAGGTATTTGAGCGTTCTATCCGAGTTACGCGATTCGATGCTGGTAGTCGTCTGATAGGATTACGACTACCGTTGAAAGATTGACGGTCGAATCCGTCAGCAGCTTTCTACAGCACGGACGAACTCGGGATTTTCTGCAATTTTCTCCGCGGCCTTCGGCGCTGTAGGCCGTGCACGTTCCGAGGCTCGAAAGCTCGGCATTCAATTCGAATCGCGTACGCTTGCGGTTGATGAAAGCTTGAATGAGTGGCACGTGGATGCGATGCGCGCGAGCACGGCGGTTTCGTTAGCGTCAGCAATGCTATTTTGAGCATTTCTGGGGATTAAAATTAGTTGAACGAAGAAATAGATTCGTGATAGATACAGTTCTTGGCTCTCCCTCAACTGAATACATGCACAATAAATTAAATGATTAAACGTAATTCAATACCTTGACGAAAACAACTATCGTATATCATCATTTAATCTGAAGACAGAAGACGAAATATATTATGTCCCAATTTTAATACGCATTGGTTGTCATCGTCGCTATACCATTAATTTATCTTAAGTCTACTGTCACGATTCTAATTTAGGACACGACTTGTCACTCGTTCCAAAACGTAAAAATATACAGGCATTTAAAACTTTTGAATTGATTTAGCATTTAATTTCGATATTATATTTCAAAATCACATCTAATTGGAATTGCGTAACTTAACAAGCAACGAAGAACGCCAATCAGACGCAATCTGCTATCCTTGTTGACGCAGAGAGAAACGGCGCGGCCGGCGTGACAGTATATATGGTAGACGCCTCAAGAGTGTCCCGCGGTGCCCCTCGAGCCTCCCCGTGTCCCAAAGACGGGCGCAGGGGAGAAGGGACTCTCGTGGTGCTGTACACAACGCAACCACCACCGATGCTGGATCACGGGGGCGTCAAGAGAAGCGAGGGCAGGAGGCTGTAGACCAAGGGGGATACGGGTGTATCGGGGGAGTGAAGCTTAACGCATGTGCACAGGGCGCTTCGCGTCGCGGCGCTCCGGTCCCGCCGGTCGGAGGCTGCGAAACCGAGCGGGCGGAATTCGCGGATCAGAGTCGTCGCATCTCTCGCTTAAGATATACATCACCGCGGCACCGTCCGCGGTTTTCCATGGGTATCGGCGAGCCGAGAGCCGTCCCGACGCTGGCCGACACGCACCAAGCCCCGGTAAGGACTGTCAATCGTGGACGGGATGCCGCGCTCGGAGTACGCTCGGTGACGAATGATATCGTCCGAAATTACGGTCTTTCGTGCAACTCGACACACGTGCGGTACGCCTTGAAGTGCGACAACCAGTACGGAGGACCTGCGGTGGCGAGGCAACTCAACTCCGAATCGGCACAACGATCAAGTTCCAGTTAACAGATCCTGAAGGATCGACGTTTATTTTCTTGGTACTCTCCTTGAGAAAACTTCCGGGATCATTGTGCTTCAGCGCAAGCTAAAGCGATATATTAACGAGACCATCGAATGACTAAAGGGAAGTGTAATATCGTGTGGAGCTCCTCGCAGATTGAAACATTCTCGTTTGTATTGACGATCCATACTGCTTCATCATTGATTTCCGCGTTGTATTGTAAACAATAATAAGAAGCTGAGGAAATTTAAGTTGGAAAACGAAGCTTGACCTCGTGCTAGTATCAAAGAAGCGTTCCAGAACTACGTTTTGCATTGTAGATCCTGAACGTCGTAAATCTTACAGGTCAATGTTATATTGCAGCTTATTGAGTACAGTGCGCTGTTCATCGACCTCGCGTGAGCATTACTCTCGTTATGTCTTAAAGAAGCTTAACCAGTAACCCAAGCTTTTGTCAGCAATTTCATCCGAGTAAAGGAGCAACGTGGACGAGGATAATTTTGAATGACCTGATCCGTCTTATGTTGCGCTAAATCGACTGCTCGCTTATTTTTTATCGTTGTTCATCGGCAAGCAGCTTTGTCAGCTAACAAACTATTGCGATTTAGCAATATCTTCTCAAGACAATCTGAAACGATAAGGACTCGAAGCAGTATCATTCGGATCAATCTGGAGTACCGAGTACTGTAAGCGTTCAAAGTATTTTGTGCGATCTCTTCCAGTTCGTAGGATTGTGTGCAAAGGTATCGCGGAGGCAAAGTGAGGAAAGGGTGATGGTGAATGGACTCACATGGTTACTCTATCCAATAGACAGTGAGTCTGCTCGAAGGACACATGGTTCGTCGACGGTGTTGGGTTTTTCTGATCCCACGCAGTTTCCCGTCGTACCTGGCTCGGTGACTGTTGGCGAATCTGTTCGCTCTTCGTGGACAAAGACTTCCGAGAAGGTGGTGTGTGAAGGGAAGTACCAGCCACGACGGGGCCCAGCGCCGGGGCGGAGACAAGGCCCCCGGTGCAGGGAAGAAGCGAGGCAGGGGAAGAAGTCGAGTTTAGCGTAGCAGCAACGGCCCTGAAACTACAGGGGAGAACAACTACCCCCTTGAACAGGGGGGAAACTAGAAGGCGACCTCGTCGACGGAGGCGACGGAAAAAGAAGCGACGGAGGTGAGCGGATAGTCAAATGGCTTTAACTACATCTTGAATCGTTGTTAAACATTAACGATGGATACGCTCCATCGCAGGAAACGATTTTATTCAAGTATGAATCGTAGTATGAATTAAATTTAAATGAAATTTAATAAATAGAGGGTGCAATTTATAATCGTGTTCTATTAGAGAACACATATGATATTTGAGGTATAATAATTCGGTATAATTCGACAATTTAAAATCGTTTGAATACAAATGATTTAGTTTATTACTCTCAAGAAGCATTAATTTCCTATAAAATGTGCGTTTGATAAGTGATAGAATTATGATAAATCGCAAAACGTACGAGAAATAATGGCATTTCAATTAACGTCGAATCATGGTATGTAAAATGCTTCGAGCGTCACATTACAAAACTCATAACCGTCGATCATTGATTCTGCCACAACTCGTTATTCACTTTTCGCTTATTCATCAAAATTTATGTGACTATAAAGCACGTGAATGAACAACGAAGTAATACCTATCGCAATTTTCTCGTAAAATTTCGGCTTTCCTTTCACCTCTAATCATTTAATTATTTTGTATTAGATCAGATAGAAAAGAAAATACTATATCTTTTTAGGACATGTAATCGTTATGTATATATTGATAAGTATATTACTCTGATTCTGATTTTAAAATTACGGTTTGTAAAGAAAGAGGAAGAAAGAGATATATCTCAATTATATAGAAATATCCAATATTATGAAATATTCTAGTATTTGCGTAATTTTCATTATAATACTTATTAAAACGAAAATACTCTTGTCGGTAACAACTGTTTTTTATACATTACGTCAAGTAAAATGTAGTAAAGCAATTTGTAAACATGGTTGTTCAGCGTAGTCGAAGATTAGGTTTTTAGCAAGATTAATGAGGCGAAATTACGCTTTCTGCGAAAGTTCTTATCAAGTCACGCATGAAGCGTGGAATATATCCGCACCGCGTGCTTGAAACGTTTGGCGATTCGCTAACCACTCTTAATTGTAATTGATGATACAGTAGATTTCAAGGCGGCTTGTGCGGTTGATGCAAAAAACACAGATTCCAATATTAACTGCAATTTATCCAGCTTCTTATAACGGCTCGGCTGCCGGTGGTCCTTTAACCATTTAGTCCTGGCGTTCTACAATGCGCAGCAATTCCGTTTTTCTTCTGGTACGTCAACAAATTTTATCGACGTGCCGATCAAATACTTTCAAGACGTAGTACGTGAGAAATTTCTTAAAAAAGGTCTAGGATATTTTCTTTCATCTTTTAATCGGCCTAAACAACAAGAAGACTTACATGACAGCTTTTTAATACTATTACGTCGATATGTTATAATTTATTAGCTTTACTTTACTTTTTAGGTGCTCACAGGTACAAATTGTTTTAAAGTTACCAATTTTCCTATACATTTATATTAATAATTTCTATCGAAATTATTTACTTTTTATGACGAAATATATATTGTAGTACAATCCATTGATATGAATAACGCATTATACTCCGAAAATTATGAAAAAACTACTGATTTTAAGAATTTATTTAAGACATAAAACACCTATGTTTGTTTCATTGGAAGTCGCATAAATATTAATATAATTGTAATATATAAATTTAATTGAATTCTTATTTCCACACAGCCGGCCATTGACCGGGGAAAAAAATAACATCAACAATAACTAATATACGATATTAATGCGTTTTTCTCTGTATCTTCAACTGCTGACATTGCGACATTTTTCTCACTATGTTATTTTTTCCGCCGAAACATCGGCGTGAAAAAAGGGCTTGGGGTACGACGTCGATAGAATTCTTATCCCTAAAAGCAACGACGCTGGTTGGCCGTGGGTCCCCCTCGCTCGTATTACGTCCCTTCCGTTCACGACCGAAGGGAGGAGGCAGAGGCAGCCAGTACAGGGGCAGGCAGGGGGATCGTCGAGGCAGGAAATGAAGGGAGTAGTCTGGGGTGATAGGAAAATTTGATGGAGGGTGGCAGAGTGACAGGAGGAAGGGGGGGAGAAGGGGATGGGGAAGAGGAGCGGAGGGCTATCAATGACGCGTTAGAGCACGTCACGCTGCGCAATGCATCTGCCGCCATATGCCGTCATATATATTATCCTGGCGATACGTCAATTCGGCCGCTGATCATTATACTGATTACCGCAGCACGCAAACTACTCCGCATGTGTGGCCGTTCTCATGAGTCTGTTATTAATAAGCACGGTTTAACTTTCGATATCGGGACATCGACGGGACGGTCGGGTGAGACGAGCCACTTGTATTCAGATAACTTCTGTGCAACGTGTTGAGTGTTGAGCAATTATCATCAATGATCAGATTAAGACGTAAATAAGTTTCTATCTTCCTGGAAATAAATTAGCTAGTCGAATAGCGACTAGATAATTTATGTTAGGATAAAAAAAGATATGTGTAATATTTCAAAGAAACACGCAAAACAATGCGAAATATGCACAGGAAGATCCATAGAAGGATATAAAAAGAAATTACAAAAGGAAAAGGAAGAGACAAGTACTGAAAAGAAAAAGATTCGCTCAGATGAATACCAGCCTAAGTCATAAATTTTGATATTATATACGATGTCTCGGTTAGTTAAGAAAAAGAAAGAGAGAAAAGAGGAATAGCTCGCAACGTTGACGCAACCAACAATGCTTTCACGAGATTTTAACTTTCTTTTTTCGGTCCACAATGACGCAAAGTTTTCCCGATTTCCTTCGGACAAGCAGGAATACAAAGGACGAAGTTAATACGGAGAGAGAACAAGCTTCCACCTATCCCTTGACCTCGCTTCTCTTCCCATTTCACTTCCGTGCTATTGCGTTCCAAAATCTCGTATATAAATCCGTCCGTTATTAAATAACAAAACAATTAGTAAAAAATGTTGGATTGGCACCCCATATATTCAGAACAGGGATAATTAATAAAAAAAATGTACACTAGTTACATAAGATTACGTACTGGTGAATGTTTTATCTAATATAATAAATATATAATTTTATTAGCTAATATTATCTTACATTATCTGTTTTCTCTCTTTAGCATTATTTATGCATAAATTAAAATGTTACTTTTTTAACGTTTTGTTTTGATCAGAGAGAGATAGAATTGATATTTATTTTATATTTTATATTTATTTTAGTTGCTTGAATGTTTTGCAAAAGAATATTGTAAAATAGTTACTTTTGGAGAAATAATTTATATGAAAAGTATTATTATATGACTCCTAGAGAAATAAATTTTTGTTAAAAAATTTTATGTATGTATACGTATGTACATATATGTATTTTATTTTTTTACAATTTATAGTATCGAATTTTTACAATTTGCTAAAAAATGAAGAGAAGAAATTAGATGTAATTGAGAAGATAAAAGCTACAGAAATTGATTTCTAATAATCGAGAAATATTATCAACTTTTTGAAGCAAATATTTGATTTCATGTTCAAAAACTGCCCGGTTATAACGGGTTTGCGGGTCCAAAGTACATTTTTATTCTGGGATAGAGAGTGAGGCGTATAACGCAGCAGACATCCCTTGTTATTTCTCCTATTTTCCGTTGCGATAAATCACGAATGCCGACGGACGGACTAAGGAAGTAGGGCCAACAGAGAGAGAGGGGGATCTCGTTGCCGGACGCAAAACCAAAACCATAGCAGCGGAGGATGTCAACATTCCCGGCAATTTATAGAATGCAACATTTTCAACCAAAAAATTATCGCTTATTTTTTTAAAACAAATTCGATATCTCGGATATAAATTCGGACGAAAAAACTAATCAAGTTGTCAGTTCACTGGTCTATTATTATAAACGTCTATATTAAATGCGATTTATGAAACAATTTTCCAGCAAATTTTGATCGTTCCAAGCAAGTGTGCGCGAATAGTTATGTGATCGATTTCGTCGCAACTCGGTCGCTATTCGCCGTAGTGCAATTAGTGCACCATACATCACGCGGATAACAAGACACGGCGCCCCGAAGGCGTCGCGTGGAACGCGCGGAAAAAAAGAGGAGACAGGGGGAACAAAAGGGGGGGACGACATACGGGGGCGAGATGGTAGCGACGTGCCGCTCATCGTCTCGAACGACGTTCTTCACGAACAACTCCTAACTTTTTCTTGAGAAAGGAACGGGGGGGCGGGAGGAGAGAAACGGAGGATAAAGTCTCCCCTCATATCCTTGCTTCCGTCGCTTCATCTCCTTTCTCGATTTCTCTACTCTAGTTTCTTCTCGGATGCGCCGTTGTTGCCAGAAAACCCGCACGCCATTCATCTTGCGACATCAGACGAAAATAACACGAATTTAAGAAGCTCACGCTCGTAAACAATAAAGGGGATGTGCGCTCCCGTTACATAAGAGCACGTCTGGAATGAAGAAACTATCTATGTTAGGAAGTGTTATTTCTCTATTCCAGCGAAACTCAATTAGTTCTCAAACTCAGTTATTAGTATTATCCGTCATCGTAGAGCAGTAGAAATATTGAAGATATATTTGCTGCTAGTTAACAACACATTCGTAATTAGTTTCCTTATTTAAGACAGTAATGTGAATGATAATTGCGCGCGACATGTGATTTTAATCAATAGTGCTAACTTCAAGTAACTTTACAATTAACGCTCTAATAATTTTGAGTGAAACATGTTTTTGCACTTGTACAATGTAGCAATAAATTAAATTAAAGAAACATAAAAATGAACAAAAATAACTTTCTATCACATTTTTTCAATTTTTTTCACAATGACAGAATCATTATCATTAAAAACGCTATCGCTGTATAAAATGAATTGAAATGCTCAATTTTATTGTATCATATCATTGAGAGATTAAGATATACAAATCGTCTGAACGTAAAATTGACAATTTATGATATTAAATATTTTATTATTTGGCGCTTTATCATATAAACCAATTATTACATTCATAAATGGGAACAAGTGCCTTTTCTATTACATTAAAGAAAAACTAAGAGAAATGTGTATAGAAGAAAAAATGTGAGAATGTCAACAGATTGAAAAATATAAATGAGAAATGAAGAAATATGGCGAGAGCACGAGCTCCGGAGTTAAGAATACGTCAGAGCACGTGGCTCAGAAGATCAAGAACTGGTGGAATACACCTGGTGTGTTCTCATGAATTCGTTGCCGTTCCTCACGCATCTCTTCTCCCCTCCCGAACTTTACACATGTAGCTAACAACGTTCTGTGTTCGCCGCGTCTGGATCCTGCGCGGGGCGCCGTGTTGAGCTTGTTGGTTATGCTAATGGTATTCGCACGCATGTGGGCTGTAGTACCGTGGAAACTCATGCACGGGCACAATGCCGTCCCGATTTGTTACTACAAAAGTCACAAAGCGTGACGTAACGGCGCATTAAACGCACCGATGTCTCAATAAGTTACGCGATCTCAATTGGCCACCGAAATATGACCCGACAATTATGTTTCTTTAACGAGACGCAATCTGCCGACAATCATTGCATTTTTCTTTTTAATAAAATTTGTTTCATATAAGATTATTATTAATATCTGCAATATATGCAATGTGATTACTGCCAATATATTCAGCATGTGTATGTAAGATTAATCATAAATTAACTATTATTATTTATAACGATATAACGAACTATTATTTCTCTTATCGAATATGATAAAAAATTATATACGTTATGTAACATCATTATTGATAATTATTTAAAAATTCTGAAGGTTATTTTCAGTTATGTTTCGCGACAGAAATTAGACACGAAACTATTAACAAAATCCCTTTTAGTCAAGCTTTTTGTAGAATATCCGAAACCCCCGGCTATTCTATTATTAATCGAGTTAATTTGATGCGGTAATGATCGAAATACTTACATTAGAGGATAGTGCTCCGTAAGAGAATCAGCGTAATAAGTGGGCCGCAGGGAGTCGTAAGGACACTACCAAGTCCTTCCTCGGTATATACGACGACCATTTCCAACAATTGAGGGTGCTTCTGGTTACTCTGTGTTCTCATGTGTAATTATAAATCACTTCTTTCTCAGATTTTGCGTCACAATCGGTTGCCCAGACCAATTTTTATAGATTAGAAAATCTTTTGTTATTCATTTTTATTTACTTACAATGATAACCTGTATTACTAACACATATTAAAATTAGTTTTGTTTTAATTTGTTATCGATTTTATTTTCAATATGTCGATCTACGAAATTGTTACGATTTACAAAATGGGATTGACTTTTTTACAGAATTATTTACGGTATTAATTATCCTTAACAAAATTGATTATAAAAATATATAAAACACTGAAGTTTCTTTAGAGACTCTCACCGATGTGTGGCACAAAGAGATTGCACATATTAACGATCGACCCTCGATCAAGGGGCAATTATTTTCCAACTCTTCTGAAATACCGGAACGTATCGATCGGGTCGATCAACGAGTCAGGAGGAGCGTATGGTTGATGTGCGTGCGGTTACGTTAGAGGTCGGCTGTTCGAAGTTCGTCGGCAGGCAGGATATCATCTACGGTACCTCTCGTTCCTCTTGTACAACGTGCAAGAGGGAGCGGCTACGGAACAGCATATAATTATCGGTACCGTAATGGCGATCATAAGTCATGGGCGCTTCTCTCCCTCACCCGGTTCCTTCTCTTCCCTGGTTGGGACTGCGGGTCAGCCTGCGGGTAGAGAACGAATGCGGATGAGAAATGGAGTCGATTGGATAAAGTCATCACTTCGCCGCTCGGACGCAGGCCAACTCCATTTTCTTCGAAAAAAATTTTCCACCCTCGTAGGATCTCGGACAAATCTGGGAACGATTCGAAAGATTTCTATTAATAGATGTTACAAATGAATTATGAAAGAAACGCGGTATTTTATTCTGTTGCATTAAAATAATTATTATCTTTAATATGGTAAAGTTGACTGAACCTTATCTTCGACACCGTTCGCATAAATACTTATAAATTATAATAAAGATATCAAAACCAACTCCGATTGAAATATTGAATTCCCGGATACTTTTTTATTAATTATTCATCATTATACTAAACTTAATTGATTTTATTATTGTTTATCTTATACATGTATCTTCTGATTTTCATTAAAATTAATTATAATCGATTGCCGATTGGTATTAACATAAAGGATAAATTATTCGACTTTATAGAATCTAGATGTCTCGCACATAAGGTCAAAAGTGACGGCCATGTTAGTAAAGTCACATTCTTCATTCCTCGCTCACCAAAATGTCAGCCTCTGGATGTCAGCCTCGGACAATGGCAGACTGTTCATTGGTCGTCAATGATAAACCCCGGTCTGAATGTGTTGGGCCACACATATGCTTCCTCATTCACGAGCATATATACACACGTATTTCGTTATATGATACCTGTTCTTAACTGTCTTGTCGAGCCGGCCCTTCGACCGCCGGCTGACATTCTTGCGTTTCAAGGGGCTGGGACTTGGTCACGCGTCGACAGTAGGGTAAATGAAACCAAGGATATAAAGAGCATTTAAATATAAAAAAAAATGTAACATTTTTGTAGTTTAACAAACCCTTTTGCAAAATTTGATTAGTTGAAAACAGTGGCTGCGTTCAGCAGAAAAAGTAGCTCGATAAGCGTTCTATTATTCTTTAATATGATAGGTTCTCACCCTTAGTTCTTTGTTTGCTGGTTTTTCTGCTGAACACAGCTAATGATTTTGTGTTTCTAGAGAATCTTCTTGTTATGGTTGCTACGGTGGGTGTTCACGCTACGATGCGAAAGTGGGGTGGTCTGAAAGGAAATTGGTAAAACCGAAGTAGAAGACCGGAAAGAGAACGTAGAGGGGATGATCGAGCCAGGCGGTGGGGAATAAGAATTATGATTTGTCCGCGTCGGTGGAAACGAAAGGGGCCAAGTTGCTTTTCTGACATTCGTATGTACTTTTATTTTCAAACTTCTCAAATATTTTTTTTCTCTTATCTCTTTCCTCTCCATTCCTTTCGTTATCCCTTTTCTTCTCGATTTTATATCGCGCGCATTAAGATAAACATTTAATTCCAACGAAAGTAACGAAGAAGCGAAGCAATATTCTTTAAGGTAATTTCAATTCGGATCGATACGAGCTCATGTTACTTTCGCTTTCGTGCAAGGCACACAATTCCTCGATGTTGTCACAGTCGGGGGGATTGTCCGAAAAGGGATGGAGGAACGACTAGTCAAGGGAAAGAGCCTGTGACACGAAGAGGGAAGGCGGGGGTTTCGTCACGATGGGTGGGGTTGGTTTCAAAGGGGCTTTCGGGGTGGGGTGCGCTGACAGCTCGACGCTCTCGTCCGTTCCACGCTCGACGGGAGGATACGCTTCTCTGCACACATTCACGTCCGCCCGTACACGCGCGCACACGCACGCGCGATGCTCGCGGAATTGGTTAACGCGTGGTGGATATCCCGGCGTTTCGTCGCCGTTCTGTCCCTCTTTTTTTTCTCTCTCTTTTTCTCTCTCGCCTTCTCTGTCGGTTCCTCCATTCTCATCTCCCCTCCCCCCGGCACGCGTGCACGTGAACACGCACACGCATAGTTCACGTCTGCTGTTCGCTTCTCCGTGCCGCGTTAGTCACGTTGTGTAGTCTTTCGTTTCTGTCTGTGCTTCTGCGGAGTCGAAGGCCCTGACACACGTCGACTCGTGCGGGCCGTGTACGCGAGCATTTCGAGACGTGCGTTTCGTTGTCATCTGTCGCAGCGATCGAGAACGCGAAAAGTCAACGCGGTGAAAGTTCATCGGGAATCGTTGTCGCGTCGAAAAAAAAAGTGCAATTGAATATTCCAATGGCCTTTCTTTCTTTCTTGCATATGTACACGAAAAATCCATCGTTGATTTTGTAGATCACGCAACACGAACGATATTTTCAAGAGAAGCGAAAGAAGAAAACGCGCCAAATTTGAATGGTACAATTGTTGCCGAGGAGTGCGAACGTGAAGTCAAACGTGTTTTACAAGTTGAACGCGTAACGTCGAACACAGTGAAGTCGGAGTACATTAGATTTGTGTATGTGTCACGATGATGTAAACGGATCTACAATTGAGATCAACAGGAGATTATCGAGAATTATAACCGTACGAGAAATTTTATATTTTTGAAGATATAACTTTTTGATTATGTGCACCGCATATGTAAAGAAGTGAGAAGATAGAGATTTTAATTAATTATTTCGCAGAAGATTACTTAAGAATGTTTCTTCTCATTCAGCAAGCTGCATATGTCTGAGAATTATCGAATCGCTGGATCGATCACACTTAGCTTGCTTGCTTTAAATCAGCATCGCGCAACGATCGTGATAAGCGAAGATAAGCGTTTTATTAGAAGCTCGTACACTTCCTGGATTTTGTTCCAGAACACGCCGCGCAGTCGGCCAGCTCGTTATATCAGCGTGTGCACTAGGACTAATTACCGTCGTCACGCGGCTGCATCGCGATGTGAATCACCTAAATGCTGGTGCGAAATTCGTTCGGTGATTATTAGACTCCTTGATCGCGTTGCTCGCGATACGAAAGCGTGACGGAAGGCAACCGACAAATTGACACCTGTGTACACTTAATTGGCATCGTTTGCACAGTCTGCTGACAGCCGCCTATTGGTTTTTCGCGGTTGACAACGACGCGGGACCGATAAGGACGCTCCGGCCGCGACGATCGCGTCCGGTGCGCGTAATTGCCGACCTGCTTGTTACTCGTGCTGCCAGTAATGTTAATTAGCTGATAGCTGACGCGGGAAGAGGCTTGCCGCGTGCGCGGGAGTACGCGTCGTATGGCGATGGTGTGCGTAAGTCGCAGATGCGTGAATCGACGATCTTAGCCGCGGGAAGTCGATGCGAAGACGGATCATGTGGAGAAAGGTATGTTTGCCTCATGCGTTAATAGTGAGTTGCTCGTCAACGATCGCGAAGCTACAAAAGTCCACTTAACCACGACTACTTTAATAAGCTGTTCTTGGCTGTGCTCTGATCATTCTTCAACAATTGAAGGATGGACTGTTACGAGTAGTTTATCGATCAGTCAATGTAGTGCTCAATGGACCACTCCTGACACTCTAATTTGCATTTATTCAACTTTCGAATCTCTCAAAGAAGCTGTCATATGTAGTCTCCCTAAAATTACACCAGGCGATTAATTTCCAATATTTGGAACGTAAAAATAAATGTCCCACTAAATGCGATGCTCCCATATTATCGCGGATTAAGATCTTAAACTCCGGATACTTCAGATCCGGAAACCGATTTTGTTAGTGGAGGCGGGAGAACGCACAGGCACAGGTAGGACTCGGTAGGAAGAGCATGACAGGTCACTCGGTTACCTGAAGAGATAAGAGAGTCATCTCGTATAATAGTTGACCTGGTCCGGCTTTCCGGTTTTTCGTTTCGTCACGCACGCGATCCTCTCGTCGTCCTATCAGGGAACACGATGACGATCGAACGATAAAATATGAAGCTATAGGTGGTCTCGATGATATTATAAACAAAATCATTAATCGAGAATTTGCAAGTGTCGCTAAATGCCTATTATTACAAGTATTACAACTGATGTATAATTACATACAATATGCAATAAAAAATATTCCGATATAGTATCAGGACCCTATAGGAATATTTAATGAGCCACGAACCCTTCGATTTGACGAGGGTCACCGACAAAAGATTAAGCTTATCGTAGGTAATCATCTTTCATTGTAGTAAGAAAGGTTTATACACGATTACGAAGAATTAGGTAACAGGATTATTTTCTTTTCTAGTTTTCTCGTATGTAATGCCAATTGTGCTGTATAAATCATGTTGTTCATTTACACACTAGAATTTTTTTTTTTATCTCTTATCTAATTTTTATCAATTCATGGTCATGGACGTAATTTAACTTATTAAGTATAATAAGTTATTTACTATACTCTTATACTATAAACTTATTATACTCTTTGTTTACTCAGAAAAAATATTTTCTTATTTATCAATTTCTTTATTTATGATTTTAATTCAAATTTGTGTTAAATGAATAAAATGTGACGACCTCGCGTATTTAATTTAAGTAGTATATAGTTTCTATTTTTACCGCGTTTTGAAAATATGTTAGGATGTTATTTCCTTTTCTGAATTAAGTTCCATATATTTATCCTGTCTACCTTTCCAGATAGCAAGTATAAAATCCTATAGTATAGAGGGATGATTCGCGACACCGCGACGCGACGGGAAAGACGCTTCGCTGCGTTTCTGATTTACTGGCTGCGCAGGTATGAGGTTAGCGACATATAGTGTAAAAGAGAAGCTTGGTACAAGCGTGAAGAAGAGCAGAAAGCAAAAGGGGTAATCCCATACGGACGGACGCGTTAGTATCATACGGTTTAAAACGGTTGCACTATCTCGTTCTTGCTATTTTTGCTCACAATCGTTCATCATATATATTCTATAATTTTAATTTATGATAATGCCATTTTTAATGTACAAAATATCTTAGTTCCCTCTACTACTTATATAAGATAAACGCTGAAGTCAACGCTTTCTATACAATTCTAAAACTATATAGCTCTTTGTCGAGAAAAACACAACTAAACTGCAATTACATTATTATTAAAACAAATGCCGAAAGCTCTGATGATATTTAAAATATAGGTTTGCAAATATAAATGTTCTATTTATTAATTTAAATTATCATTAATTAATATAAAACATATGCGATTTAATATTGTATATTTTAAAATAATATCATAATTTTTAGAAATAATTCTGCTCTGGCATATTTTTCAAAATTCAACAAATTTTTTATTCGTGTCTTTTGAACTTTGCTCTTCCCTCGAAGCTTTTGTAGAAGCGCCTAGCGCATATATCAATAACGCGAATTAACTATGCTCGGGACGAAAGGGTCGTACAGGGGGCGACGTGTGGATCATTGAATTACTTCAAGTGCAAAATGATACGACGTTACGCGATACGAATGATGTTTCTAATGACGTCGTGCGGTATTTTCAAGCGTGATAAATCACAGCGGCGGCTCGTAAACCATAAGGGAGTCGATATGTGTATCAATGTGGGCCGAGGCGCGATGATGAAGGGGGTACGGAAACGGGAAGAGTCGGTGCCCACGCTAACGTTATACTGCGGTATGAATGGAACGCTTTTGCGGAGGCTGCCTTATAGAAGGTGGTTAGCGAAGATATTTATTACCCTTTGAACGGTTATCGGCACGCCGTACAGCATTCCATTGTGAAAAATTGTCAGCGCTTTCACGGGCGCAAGCCATATTCTTTTCGCTTCCCGTTTCTTTTTAAAGCTCGGCCGGCGAGGATGGTATTCTATATGCAATCGCGTCAGAGATATATCATAAGTCTTCAACTTGCACATTATTTCTGAAAAAGATATTTTAAAAATGTCATGAAAATTGTGTTCAAGTGAATACAAATATTTAATAATTAAATGTAAGTTAAAAATAATCCTGAAAGAATTTATATTTTGATCAGCCAATAAATTCAAATTATTTATTGACATTGATAATTTAACCCATTTAATTGCAAGATCGACTGCGCACGTTTAAATTATCGTTTATTTTCAATTGCCGTGCGAAAATCAAATTGCCCGGCATCACATATATTGACCTTTGCCGCTCAGGGAGCAACGATTATCTCCCACGGTCTTCCGATTTAATTAAGCATGAGCTTTAGCTTCGCCCTTAACTTTCGATATTAGGCCCGCGGCGTATCTACACCGGATCGGTCGAGTAGACCCGAACTCTCGCCCACATACGCACATACGGCGCACATATATCGCGTGCGCATCTTCGCGACTTGAAGTAAATCGGTATAGGCGATCTCGTCCCCAAACTCCGGGACTCCAGTGGGGTGAGCCACCCTTTGTTCGCGGCGTCGGATCTACCGGGCTTTCAGGCACCCCGCCATCCGGCAATTCTCCGTCGCTGAGCGTCGCGACGCTCCCTACCCACCCATCGCTCTATTCTGCCCACTCTCCGCGCGTTTGCCCCTACCCTTCTTGCCGTTCGCTCGAGGGTGTCTGCCACGGCCTTTGTGCTCTTGTCAACTTGTCAAACTACCCCTACCGCGGGGACCCCCGTCCCCGATAGCATCCAATACCATGTCCGTACCGTCAGCCCCTCTACACCTCTCGCCAAATCCTCGATCTCACCCTCTTAGGACGGGCACCCCACCCGATCCCTTCTTTTTTCTCTTTCTGTCTCTTTGCTTGTTTTTCTTTGCCTGCCGTTTGATTTTTGCGTTCGAGACATCGACCGTGCGAGGTAAGAGCAGCTGCAATTTCCGCCTTTCAAGACGTTCTCCACAACAGTTTCTCCCAACAATCGCAGCGAGTTTTTACTTACAAATCGCGAAGCGCCCATTCATGCAGATGGTGTATACCGTATACAAATCTCTATTTTTATATCTCTTTTAAACAAATAGACAGTATTTTGTTCAATAATTGTTAATATTAATATGGGCCATTTAGGAACAATAACGTATATATGACATTACGATTTCATGAGTTGCATGAAGAAGTTTTCGAATTTATTATTAGTACGTTAATACATAAACGCAGTAGTTCTAATCTTCTACATATGATAATTGCGAGTGCTTACTAATAGCCAGCCATTATCATCAGTAATTATACTCTTATGAAGATCTACGGCGCGATTCTGAAACTGATTATGCTTTCTACGCGGATGCACAGTATCTAACGTATGATCAAGATTTGTGATAAGAGTCGGCTTCTTATTTTCTAATTACGTAACATTTATGCACTTCTTTTTTTATCTTATCGCGAGAGATGTGCACAAGAACGAAAGCAGATTCACGCGAAAGCTTAAACATTTTGCTTGTAATGATCATTATTATCATATCGTCATATCTGTATAATACTGCAATAACTATAGCGTTACATTACAGACTTATAGACAAATCTATACCGAGTGGTTTTGCAACTGTATCTTATTTTCTCTTATCGCTTTCCTCATTGCATTTCTCCATATTTATATGAGAAATAACTATCGCAGCAAGGTTTTTAAAGTTTGGTCATTGTTATTTTCTAGTTTAAAGGTTCTGAATTTTCTTTATACAAAATTTTTCACATGTGTATTGTGTGCATAAATTTTACAAATTAATGAATTTTAATTCAAATAATTTACAGAATTAAATAAAAGTTGTTTCAGCTAATTTTTTTTCATCTCAAAGTTCATTAATTCCGATTCGTTGTCGCGCCGACGATTTTAATTCGAAAGTACGTCGCGTATTTTCTCGGCTCGCAGCCGTAATATAAATTACCTCGAGATAATTTCAAAGTTGTGCCGACAGCGTCGGGTGCCGTGGCCGACGATGCCAAAATTTTTCAGTAGACACGGTCAACTCCCATGCCGCTGTTTATTTTGACATTCCGACATTCTAGCTTTATACATGCCATATCGTTTATTTCTGCGCTCATCATCGCATGCTCTAAGCTCGCATATCTACACGTGTTATCTTAACTCAACGTTCTCCTCAATTCTTCAATAGTATCGTAAATTGCTCCAAGAAACAGTTAATTTGACGCGTCTTATTGCACAAAAAGAAACACCCGGTTAAATGTTTATTAAAATTTATGTTTGTTTCACTTCCACTTTCGCTCTCTTATACCATGCATATTTCACTCCGATTATTATTATGCACGTGTAAAGTGTTCTACCTGCAGATAATAATCCCTCAATAATTGCCGGTCCTTCAACAATAGATGTTTGTTTTACTTTAAACGATGCTCTAATAGTTTCTGGTGTGAATGGGATTTAAAGGATGTGCAAGGCGTTGCGCCGAAATTTCTGACGCGCCATGTACAAGTTGTCTGTGTTGAGAGCGGAGGAGACATACGGTGAACAAAACTTCAACCCAGGATGTATTCGCGCAACGTCTTGAACGTGCGAGTGTGTTGGTTGATTTATAGGGTGACGTCAAAACTTTGTACTCTCCGCCGTGTCTTGGCGGTCTTATAGATACCCCCTCGCGCGCGCTTGCGACGAAATAAAGGCTCGGCTTCGTAATTTCGAGTTCGCTGTCGCTATTGTGCATAAAGACACACCTAGTTTGTGTGCGTGTGCGTGTATAGGTATGTGTGCATGTGTATGTGCTTCTGTTTCCGTCTCGATAGGATAATTTATTTTGCCAAAGATTACAGTTAATCATTCTGAGAATCATTAAACTTTTCTGTAGCCATATTTATACAAACTCTTCGTTACCTCTTATCTTCTGATATAATATAATACATAAACTTTAAAACCGTGTTATAATAAAGGGTTCCCTTGGTGTTATGTAGTCACGTGCAGCTCTCGTCTCATCGGTCACCCACATACGCGTAAATTATGAATTATCTGTGCGTCTACTTTTCCCATGTTGTCCCTCCGGAAAGTAACTAGTTTGCATCATGAATCTTGATTATCTAATTTAAATCAGGGGAAAGTATGATGTCGCGCGATAAGTGAAAATAATCTATATTATGAAATAAATTGCGACGATTGATCACAAGATGTTTTATGACGTTAAAAAAAATATTTACCATGTATTTACTTTTTTATTCAGAGTAATTAATTTGTTAATATTTTAAAATAACTGGAAAAGTATATTGAATTTCGAACAAGTACTCAATTTTTTAAATTGAAAACAGCCTTCAGTTCTTTTAAAAGATCGATTGAAGTAGGTCAACTTATGTATATAGATATATTATTTGAGTAATTTAGTATTGAATTAAAATATTAATATTAATAGTACACACACAATAGTTTTAACATAAACTTATAATATTATAAGTTATAATACGTAAAATTAATTTACGTAAAACTAATATTAGGCTAAACTTTTTTTGTGTTAAATGCAAGATTGCGCGTGACATTTCACTTGGAAATTTAATTTAGTTCCGTCATATGGACACATGATTATCTACGGCTACATTTTGCTCGACGAAACTTTTACGAAGTTCTTTTAAGGAACTTTTACCACCTTGCGATAGCATCTGGTTGCGAGATAATTTAACCTGCGTTAGACCTACTGTTAATTAAGTGAAATCTGGAGTGATTAACCCTCGACTTCTGACTCAGCGTACCTCAAATCAGGAACATTTGCAGGCTGTAGAATGACATTCCTTACGCGCGGTAGTGTATCAGTAACAATCTGTTCCCATTCGCGGAGAGTCGTAGAACCGTTAACGGTCTCATTTCTAGCTTGTACTAAAAAGCGTGTCGCAAGATGACCTCTCGCGAATAATTAATTTTTGCTGGCACGAAATTATGCGTATATTTTTAACGTCTCTGCGTCCAAAACGGTGACCTCACTAGAGATTCCACATAACGGAAGTGAAAATTTTCGCCCATCTTCAGCGCGCATCGGTTTTACGCAACAACTGACCATTGTCCCTTTTAGGTGAGCTTACCAAACCTTGACCCAAAAGAGAAAGCTGAACACCTCCCGACTTCCAACAAACGAACAAAAACGTTTTTATATTATAAAATGCGAAAGTTGCGAAAGTGCATAACAGGTCTGCTTCGGAATTTACGACACCTATCGACAAAAATTGTTTAGATGAATTGGAACCCTTGGAGGCTAGTAGAAGACCGTAGAGAATGTCAAGTATCCCGCGGGGAAAAAGGGAGCTATGCGAAATTGCGAAAGTGTATTTTGACAGTATTCTAATGTTTAACAGAGTGTTCCGATTTATTACTTTTTACGTTTTATCGTTTCTTGTCATACCTACTATTAAATGACAGGCAAGGAATAAGCAGGTATTTTTGTTATAAATTAATTATTCAATATACTTAATAGTTTCATTATTATTGATACAGGGATATCGTAGATTTTCTTAAGCATCTTTTATTTATAGATTTTTCGACAAATTATAGTGAATAATTCTATAAGAAAAATATTAAATTCAACCATTTAAAAATAATAGCTTTTTAAAGTATAACATTTATTAATAAGTAAATGAAATTGAGTTAAAACTTTAACAATTTATAGTTGTACGCATATTTATGTAGAATTTATCTAATATTTGTGTAAGGAATTTTCTCTTCTATATAATTTGCAAACATTTGCAGTTAATCAATGAATATGATTCAGATCTTTTTAGATTACAGAATATGCTAATAATTGCTTTATAATAGGTTAATAAACAAAAGTTCCATGTAATTAAAACAGCATTTAACACTATATGTTAAACACGGAAACTAAGTTATCGAAGCTCGTTTATCTCATCGTCTCTTGCATTCTTAAATCCCTCGCTTGTGTTCGTCTTCACATGCATACGTGTAATATCGCAATATAGATATAATTAATGCAACATCACGTGAACGACACGAACATATTTATATGGAAATTAAAATTTCAACAAAATGAAAATATTTATTCTGCAGAATATTGCGGTACATATGTATGCCGTATTATATCTATACATCAAATAATGTGCGATTAAAGTAAATAAAGTTACTTTAAATGTATTTTCAAAGCGATCTATACACGCAACATACATACCAGTAATTAAGTGCAATGTAAAGTGTTGACCAAAATTACCTACAGTGTTCACAGTCGACACTTTTTAACGCGCGTGCCATGCTACCATTTAACTCTTTAAACCGGGAGTGGTCTTTTGTTCGTACATGAACGTATCTCTGTTTCGGCATTATAATGGGTGCAAGAATACGATGTTTTGACCGTTGAAAATGTGACGAATGTTTCTGTAATTTATACCACTTTTTCCACACGAAATTTGAATAGACAAATCGTCGACACGAACATGTGTTTCTTACATCTATATGTATGCTCAACTAGCTGTTGTCATTACTAATGGGTGCATATTAACGGTTGTCAACTAAAAGATTCTCTTTGTTCCATTAGGGCCTTGGCACATAGAAAAATTTAGGCAGTAGGTAAAACGTTAGCTGTAAGAAAATCGACAGTTTGGATTTGCTACTGTTTACGTTATTGCCTTAAGGTCTTGACTTGATTGACTGATTTGCTTCCTGCTTAAGTTTTACTATGTGCCAAGGCCTTTACTTAAATCCGAAATAGACATGGACTTTATTGGAAAAAGATACATGCTTTGAAGTTTTTAATGCTTGTTTTCTTACTTTCTTATTATAGTTCTTTTACATTTTTATATTAAAAAGTCAAAAATTAATTTTTATTTGCATAAGATTTATTAATAAAATCCAGACCAATTATAACGATTTATATTTATTGTATAATTGATATATTGTATAACGATATACGATATTACAAAATAATTTTCATCAAATTTTAATAGGTATAATTGTATTCCGCCATTTTATTTTTTATTCGTGGTAATTAAATTATCAATTATTTTAACGAATCACACGATTTTATATTTTAGGAATATATCCTTTTTTTAGAACCTTTATTGAATAATATTATTGTCACGATTTTTCGTCACTTATCAGAATTTCGGGATAGTATAACATTTAAATTACATTCATTTACATACGCAGATATTATCGTCACGATTATTCGTCACTCATCAAAATTTCGCGATAGTAACATTTAAATTACATTCATTTACGTACGCAGATAGCCGTTATGCGATATTAAATGGCAGTTATATGGGGTCGGGTTCTTATCGAAGTCTCGTAATTCGAGAGAAAGCTCACGTAACACCCGCGCACAGCTGGAATCCGTAGTGAACGATGCATTGTCACCATCCTCGCTCTCGCGTTCAGCTGACGTTATCGGTGTTACGGATGGATCGCGCGCTCGCCGCGCCGGTAGAGACAGAGAACGGCATAAACGATCGAACGATCGGCCGGCCGACCGGCCGGCTTTTCAGTGGCCTTGCAAACTGGTTCCCTGCAGCCCGACTCGATTATGCTAATCGCACATGCGTGTTAGCATTCGACTGATCCGCTCGCATACCTACCCAAACACATACGTATACACATACATGCACGCACGTGACGCGCGTGGCCCGTGTGTTTATCGTTACACTGTCCTTACGCACACGATCGCGGAAGCACGCATACGCGTCGCGTACGGCATAACGTTAAGAATCAGGATACCGATGTCGCCCGGGTATATGTATATGGTGTACGTGTGTCGGAATCCTTGATCGCGAACACCTTTTAATGCCGTCTCGACCTCCCGCCAACCGGGTATCCTCTAATGCGCGTAAGGTAAATGTACCAGTGGTCGCACACTTAAGCCACAATTCAGATTGTGATACAAATTTAGCCCATTTAGACGCATGCTTGGTACAAATGACTTGAACCATCTTGAAGCTTAGGGTTTCTAGTTTCTAAAACACATGCAATGTTTATTTTAATATTCAGTCATTTATTATTTATGCCGCGAAAATGATAAAAAGGTCAAATGTACCAGTGTCCGCACAGCCTTTACTCGGTATGCCCCACCCAGTGTCCGCACAATACGATATTTAGGCTGCGGTTCACTTGATGCTACAAATGCTTCGAAGCATTCCTCCTTCAATGAAGAAAGAAGGAGAAGAAAAACGCTTCAAAGCATTTGTGGCGTCAAGTGGACCGCAGCCTTAAACCAAAATATATTCAGCCGTAACATAACCTCTCCATGTAAACAGCAAACAATTTTTCTGATACTGGTTGCACAGATTCAGCATGCACATTAGATTTATTGCAGATATATTATCAACAATGAGTACTTACTTATCAATCGGTTTTCCACACGATATTTTGTTTTCTTTTAATCGAAACACCAGAATTAATTCCGTAGTAACAACTTTGCATCGATCGAGAAACAGCGTGCTACGCGATGTGCGGTTACTGGGACTAGCGAACTTCGCAGGGTTGTACCAGTATCCGAACAGCCGTGACGTGCGAGACCGAATAAACAATTTAAAATAAATGGTAATCCGTGCAGAATCATACTTCAAATTTGTTTGTTATTACAATAACGTATTGTAGATCCCTACACAATTTTTAAATTTGCAATATTCTTCACGAAATGCTTAATAAATTGAAAACATTAAAGTCGTGTGCGGCGACTGGGACGTGTGCGGCCACTGGTACGTTTACCTTAACGGTATCTCCGAGGTGTTCCGTCGTGATCGCATTTCTTGCTAAATCTAGCGTGGCCGTTTGTCGGCATGTTTCTTCTACAATCTTCACACATTGTGCGTTATTATTTGACGTATTATATTTCCGATGTTTAATTTTTATGTCGCGGTACGCAAATGTCACATTTATTATTTAATTATAGTCGGGAAAAGAACGACGCTATTAGATGATTTATAAAATTCAGTTTTAACGTGAGATTTGTGTGGCGAGAATGAAATTGTGGATTCTTCATTTGTATTTGATATAATTAATAGCATATTAATATTGCATTTTAGAACAATACGAAACGAAACGCTAACCGATCTAATTAAATCGTTCTTTTATCATTGTTATATGCGTAATTCTCAACATTATTAAAAATTATGATATATGTATAATAACGCGTTAAAATGTAAATTCATTGTACAATGGTCGCTAGCCCAGACAGGTTTAATGTCCGAGAACTTCCGCCGAAGCGAATAAATCATATGACAGCAATATCGAATGCATATAATAAATTCGATTGTGGTATAATATACAGTTAAAAAAATGTTGTCATCCTATTTCTGTGGGTGGATCATTTTACATAACAAAGTATCCCGAAATCATGATATTTCACGAATTTATATCGGTTTCTATTTAATAACCTTGCATGAATCGTCTTATTTCTTTAGGAGTTAGCTCTTTTTTCTTCTCTTGTTCCAAATTATATGTTATACATAATGATAGCTATTACTGCTCGGCTTCGCGCCCATTTTATGTAATTGCTTGTAGTGTGTGGGCCATATTGTGAAAGTATAGTCGTAGTCAATCACCATATTAACATATTATTTGTAGAATAAAAAATAATCGTGATATTAGCTAAAATATAAGTTGATCTTAATGATTTATAACAGTGGCTATTGTTAATCATATATTACTTGTTGATTGCCATGTTACACCTCTAATTTTATATGTTTTACATTAAATGTGCATCAACTTTTATTTATCTTCTTGCTTCTCAAAATATCGTATGCCACTTAAGCGTCTGAACATCTGAGAGGAGCGTGAGAAGAGCTGCCACCTTACACGCACTAAGTGTTACATAGTACAAGGTCAGGAACTCGTAACTTTTTAATATAACTCCGCTGCTGTACGTGGCATCAGAAATACAACGTTCAGTTTACAACGCGTTTAGTTTATGACTGTTTTACGAGGTGCGGACGACCGACACGAGCTACGAGTTCCATAACTGTCAAATCCAAGTGCCATTTATGGCTCAATCTTTAGGGATACGGCTGCCAGCAACGACGTCGTTTATTTTATCCGGCCGTTTTATCTACATCAACCGATGATACACGTATAAACAGATCGTTCAACACTTTTTTGTTGTTCTTATACCGGCTTAATAGGGAAACGACAATAAGTATTAAATTTTGTCTTTTTTTTATATTCGATTATACAATATATTTATTATTTATGTTTCAACATTTATTCTCGCTACTTCTTAAAATCGAAAGAGTGTGAACATAATGAATGCAACTCGTTTCTTCCGGGATGGACCGACTGATAGAACGCAATCGGCATTTCAATCGTTTTCTCTCCTCGATTACGTCGAGATATGTAGTAGATAAAAGACTGGGACAAAGAAACTCCTATCCAGAGGCCATTTTGCTAACTAGAGGCCATCGTAGTTATATGACGTCACTTCCATATCCAACCATGGCGTCACATGACGCTCCACCCTGTTTTCAATCACCTTGGCCCCGAACCCACCCAGCTGTCAGACATGCTCCACCCCGTTTTTTCCTCTTCTTCCGTGCTATCACTATCGCCATCTGTCGACAATATTATGCACTTCTTAGACCCTTAAATAATCAGTTAGTTTATGATCTTTCCGGTCGATGTCACCACTAAATGAGGCCTAAAATACTTATCTGATATATGTATGTATCTCGGATTTGGCACAATTATTATGTGTCACACCTCATTAAAAGGAAGAATAACTGCTCTACAAATAGCATGACATTATCTCGCTTCCTTATGTTTTATTCTGAATTTAAATCAATTTGACAAAATTTTGAAATTTGTAGAATAGTTTGAGAATGAACTGCAACGATAACTGATTCTGCACACTTCGCTGCTATTAAATTAAAGAGAGCGGGGGAGAGGGTGCAAAGCTGCAAAAATACGCCGTCCACGTCAATAGGATTCAGATACTTGCACTTCAGAGGAGGATACATAAAGGGGAATTTACGGGGCGGGAATTGAGTTCAAATCCTGCGAGAGGTTGAATTTATACGCGAGGGACGAGGAAGGAGAGCCGTTGGGGAAGGGGGTGGCGAGCGCGTGGAATCGCTATCGGCGGCCATTCATCAATCCGTGGAATCAATACGCTGGAATTAATGAAAGCGCCGCGCGAACAGCAAGCTAGCGGCCGGAATGTTAATCGCGATCGTCCCGCGTCCGACCCGTTCTCATGTACAGCAAACTCCCAAGGGCTGCACCTCTCACCCTCTCTCGCACCCTTTACCCTGCTATGCTGCCCGTTGCACATTCAAACGCGCTCCTAACTCCGTGTTTAGCGCTACCCATACTGTCATGCCTCACCCGCAACAATACCATATGTACATTCACGTGTATGTACATTTTCATTTATTTCTTCGCTAATGAGAAATGACGAATGACGAATGGCGAATTTTTCGCGATGTAAATGCCAAATGTATTATTGGTTTTAAAGGACTGTTTTTTTTATTAACCATTTATTAACCATTTAATATTTTTAATTTTATCTTACTTTATATTTAAAAAATTAACTTAATTAAAGTTCCTATACTTTAAGGGAATGGTATGTAATGTTTTATAGATACTCTTTTTAACTAGAAACTTTAATTAGTTTTCTATTTTTACTTAGCTAATATGGAAATTTAAAAAAGAAATTTAAGAAACTAAAATATTAGAAAATTGCAAAAATTGAAGTAAGTTTTACTTGTAGTTAATTGTGTTGGGATATATCGGATAGGGTCGGTATAGAAGGTTTCGATCTTGAACCTCCAGATCAACATATGTTCTCATAAAAGGCAAAAATCCCTCGCATTTCAGTCGATAAAAAAGCAATGTATTGTTTTATTAATAATAGTGACATCTCTACTACACGCAATTAATGTTTCTTTAAATTAAAATAAGAAAAAATATTGAATTTAGATTATTTAGAATATTAATCTTATTTTAATTTTTTGCGAAGCTTAAAAAATTGATGCAAGTCGAAATTTTTTACATATGTAGTATTTATACATATAGGTATAATATATGTATAAGTAAAAAATAAAATCAGTCATACATTATTAATCGTTGTATTTATATCATTTAATTTTAACATTATTAATTCGATATTATTTGAACAGTTGTTAAAAATATTTTTATTCTTGCAGAATGTATTTAATAAAATATTATGTATTTATTTTTTTATTTTTTTTGATATTTTGCTATTGAGATTTTACTATTAAGTAAGATTTTATAATATCTTTTATGTAATTTTTAAATAAAGATTAATAGCAAAGTATTCTTTTTTTAATACTAACAATAAGATAGTTTGTGGTGTGTATAATAAATGCAGTAAAGTTTATAGAATGTTTAAATAATTAAATTAAATTTGTCTATGTGAACATGAAGCTATATAAAGTTATAAAAAAAATTAAATTTTATTTTTAAATTAAATTGTGTTATAATTTGTTTAAATAAAAATATTTTCTTAAGAAGATTAATTAGATAAATTTAAATTAATTGCTATTCTTATTTGTTTCTTAAATATTTCTTTTGTATTTATGATTAAATTGACATACATATTGAGTTAGAGTTAGATATAAGTGATCTGTGACCTACTATACTAATTTCATGCGACGTGCGTATCGGAACCTTTACAAAGCTTCCGAAAAAGAGATTGATGTGAGGAAGAAAGGTTTCAGTGGGAAGTGGCCACGCTGCCTAATGGTTGGAAATTTTTCCAAATTTAACGATCGCTTAGCCCGCCCACAGAACTCTGTAATAAGTTTGGCGTCTGTGCAATGGCCGTCACCGTGACGAGCACATGTGTAACTCGCCTTCTGTCATTCACGAGCTAAACTTTGCTCAGTTCATTCAGTTCGCTTGACAAGGATCATGCAAAGTTTCAGTTGCGTCCGCGATGCTATTTGCTCAAATATCGTAAAATATTCAAGTAATGATATTTATTTTAAAATTTTCTTGCTGATTATGAGATTCATGGTAATTGCGAACTATCACCAATGCTATTTTATTATTTAATAATTTATTAGCATTTTTAATAGTATTGTAAATTTAGTATAATTTGACATAACTGTTATTTACACTAAAGTATTTCACGTTATGTTACATGTGAGTCAAGCGTAATTAATGTAACTTATCTTTCCTGTATGTGTAACGTAATATAACACGTAATTTTCTTTGTGTTGCAGGTGCGGCATAATTTTGATCATAGGGTGGACAGGGGAACGAAACGGGTCTGGAGTGGCTTGGCGCTTTGAACGAAGGTGTCACCCCGGGGAAGACGAAGGACTTTGATTACTATCTTCCGCTACCACCTTGTGTATACGTGTGGTATACTCACCCCTTTCTCCACTTGCTAAATTAGAAAGGTTCTGTAGTGCTCCAGTTTATGATTTCATTCACTTTTGGTAGTGAGCTCAGTGTGATAAAAAGTCAAATGATGTACATGTGATCCAAAATGATGGTAATTTGATATATATATGTATATATACATATATGTATATGTGTGTGTGCTTGTGCTGCTCAAGAGTGCGTGAGATGACAAGGGTCGAGTGAGAAAAAGTAAAAAAGATTCGTGAAGAAATGCAATTTCGAAGTGATAAATCTGTATCTATGTAAAGACGTGCCAGTGTGTCCGCACAGGAAGAGTACAAAACAAAATAAATTTATGAAGATAAAAGGATAGAGAGAAGAATCGTAGATCAGCTGAAGATAACCAAAGGAAAGTCAGTCAGCAACGTAGACAAGTGACATAAGCAGGTGCGACAGGTGGGACAGTAGCATGAGTTCGTACTTCGCGAATTCGTATATCCCGGACCTGCGAAATGGCGGGGTGGAACACCCGCATCAGCATCAGCAGCACTACGGTGCGGCCGTACAGGTACCTCAGCAGACACAATCGGTCCAGCAACAATCTCAGCAAGCCGGTGACCCCTGCGACCCGAGTTTGTTACGTCAAGGAGTATCCGGCCATCATTATGGAACCACGGGAGGTCAGCAAGATATGCCTTATCCGAGGTTTCCCCCGTACAATCGGATCGACATGCGGAACGCGGCCTACTATCAGCATCAACAGGAACACGGAAGTATGGACGGCATGGCCGGTTACAGGTCGACGTCTCCGAACACCGGTATGGGTCACATGGGACACACACCTACCCCCAACGGACATCCGTCCACCCCCATCGTCTATGCCAGTTGCAAACTTCAGGCGGCTGCTGTCGATCATCAAGGCAGCGTTCTCGACGGACCGGATAGTCCACCTCTCGTCGAAACACCGCAGATGCACCATCAAATGCATAGCCAGCATCCACACATGCAGACGCAGCAATCGCAGCATCCGCAGCAGCAATCGCAGCATCAGCATCTGCAGGCACAGCAGCAACATATGATGTACCAACAGCAACAGCAATCTCAAACTACGTCGCAACAGGGACAAGGTGGAATGCACCCGCAACAGCAGCAGCAAGCTCAGCAGCATCAAGGCGTCGTTGCATCGTCGCTCAGTCAACAGCAGCAAGGCGCGCCTCAGGGTGCGGCAACTGCAAATTTACCGAGCCCATTGTATCCTTGGATGAGGAGCCAGTTCGGTAAGTAAGACATTTTTTAGAAAAGCCATATTATTATGATGCGCCTTCTTTTCTTAAACTTGAAATCGTTGTCACAACTCACGTTTACGAATGAGCAATTAATATGTGCAATGATATCAACTGCGAAAAGATAAAACATTTTATAGTATAAATTAAATTCACTAGTCTTATAATTTGTTAAAACTTTAGTTCTGAAAATTACACATAATAGGTATATATTTCGCTTTAACGTACATACTAAAATTTGTTAAAAAAGTGTATTATACACACGGCACTTATTTTTATAAATTTAGTAGAATAAGAAAACGTGACCTCACTTCCAAGAATAAAATCAACGTTTTATTCGATGCGTGACCAAAAGTCTCGTAGAAAGCTAGGTTTCTAGTAAGTAGTTTCTCAGGTAACAGGTAGTAGCCAACTTTTGTATTTATGCAACGGAGCACAAAACTAAGCCAAATCCGTACGGTAGCCGTTGGCTCAGGATTGGCACAACGTCTCTAGATACATCGCGACCGGAGTTATTTATTGCGTTGACCTGTTAGTCTGTCTCTTAGTTTCACCGCTCATTCATCAGGTCACAATAAGCATTGTTCTTTTTTCATGTGACTGCCGCTTGAAGTCTCAAAGTCGATACATTTGTTTTTATTAACATTTATTAACATTTTTATTAATTTGTAACCATTGTAATTTGTCTCATGAGTCCAACTGGTTGTATTCTTGCTTACACCACACGTCTTTGAATAACAAAGTTAATATTTTTAAGAATTTATAATTGGTTAAAAAAAATACTTATTATGTATATGTCTACCTAATGCTTTATATGTGCAATTAAATATGTGCTTCGATCAGATTCGTGGACGATTTGACAAATCTTCTCGCATTTTTTACGGTATTCAACACTTTTCGGAGGTATGTCTATTTGTGGCATTGTATAGCATAGCCATAAAGGAATAACAATAAGGCTAGACCGTCATTTAGGTAGAAAAAATCTTGGATGCACACAATTGAATAAGTTATGGAATCCTGCTAAGCCAACCGTTCCACATTCACTTCTCCGTTTCTTTATTGACGTATAGTTCGACCCACTCTCGATCAAAGAATGGTATCCCCATATTACCTAATTTTGCAAAGGTAGCATCTGTCTGAAACAAAAAATTCTGGCGAACCACTCTTATGTATCTTCTCACTTTCATATTCTTCAGTCACTCGTCGTTTCTTCTGGAAGCAGTTTCTCTATATATCTTTCTTCGAATGTAAAGTCAGTGGAGAGTATATGAGTGACACGATTAATTTTTTTGTGACATAATATTTATAAAATGATGTTTCAAAAAGAATAGAAAACAATCAAAGGTATGTGCCAATATCTAAATATTTAAAATACCTTATATTTTCTCTTTTTTATATATTACGACTTTTCTGTTGTACGTACATATATTTTTGAAGCGTGTTAAGAAAACCATTTTAATTAAAACTATTTTAAATTAGTTTCTATACGTTTTTAGATATAATTGTGCTTTTTTATATATTTTTTTTATTTTATAATATAATTTTAGTATAACTATAATTATAAAAAGATTGCAACTTTTCGATAAGCTTTTTTGCAATACACAAAAATGTGATATTATTTTCACAACTTTGGTACATATTAATTAAATCATCAAAATAAGAAATATTCAATTTTTTTAGTGTTTATACATATTTTTTCCATTAATGATTGCTCGTACCATCTTTCGGTTAAGTTCAGAAGCAGATCCCAAGTATCTGCTTCAGGACTGGCCGATAAACACTACGCTTATGACGACGCTGGGGCTTGTAGTTTACTGCCTGTTAAACGAAGAAAATGGCTCAAGTCCCTGAATGTGCTCATAGATGTCGGCACGTTTAAGAATGTTTCGTCTTATTCCCTTATTGCCCTTATAAACCTAATTTTGTCCATTTTATTATAAGAATTTTAACATCTTTTTGTACAAAAATATAGAAGTCCCCTTACACCGCAATATTTTAATAAGAAAGTAAAAGATTTTAAAAGAGAAATAAGAACATTATTTTTCAAAAATTAAAATTAATTATTTTGAAATTATTTTATTTTATCTTATTTCTATTTAAAATGTATTATATTACTATTTTTGATAATTTTGAAGATTTTTTTACTTCGTGTTGTATTTTTATGTTTTGTTGTAAAATTTTAAATTCATACAAGTTCGATAGAGTTTCTCATATCAAATTAATTTTATTACACTACACGTATTCTGCTTTTTTTACATCGTATTTTACGAATTGGAATTAAATTTGCTATACACTCAGACTTTCATGAATTATGTATAGTTTTCTTTTATGGGTACTGTTGAAGTATTTGTGTAGTGAAATTACCGAGGTTTCTTGGTATCTTTTGTGGGACGCGTTACACAAGTCGAGAAATTCTGGCATAGTTAGTTGCACTACAAAGCAAAGACGTGCAAGGACATATAGATTCCTTGGTTAATGCCAAGATTTTAAGAGACACTGTTATAAATATGCATGGCACAATAAGAATTTTCATTTTTCCGTTATATAGAATATGTTTATATCAGAATTTTGTCACAGAGTCATGACGCAAAGAAAACTTTATTATTCTAATGCAGTTAAAAAAATTTTAAATAGTTCTTATATTGAAAGACAAACAAAAGTATTGCCATGTGTCAATTTGATAACATTCGAAAATCTCAACATAAATCTTTTTCATATTGGATAACACAACGTATTTGCAACACCACCGTTCAATATTTGGCATTCTGATCCCAAGTGTTGATTCGAGAAAAGGAGACCGACCACCGATGCTTTTAATGCATGAGATAATTGCGACCCTCTGTAAAAAGATTTATGACATCTCCACTCCTTTCCCCCTCATATATTCTCAATCGGCAAATAAGCATGGTGTGATACAGTTACAAAGCTTCCGTTATTGCATACGTGCGTGCACGCTCATATATTACATTCCTTATGTAATGTGTATCCTGAGAAGTTTAGAACATACATGCTACAAATAAATTTTCGCGATACGAAACATATGTTATTGACAAAAGGAAATAAAAAACAATTTAATTAAACGAACGGAATTCAACACTGTAAAACGTACTTCTTTCTTTTTCCTGTTATACACTTTTTCTATTGGCCAGGAAAGAAGTATTGTGATAATATGGAATAAAATATCACGCATGAGATACTAACATATAAAAATATTTTATGTTAACATAATATTTTATTTGCTACATTTACAAATTCGAAGTCATGTAATACAATTTTACTAAATATTTAAAGCAAAAACGGTATTCGATGCATCAAATACAAGTAAAATTTGTAGTCGTTATTTAAAAAGTAAATCAGTGGATAGGACAAGTAAGAAAAATCAGCATTCCAAATCCGATATGCATTTTATTATAATCCAACTAGCCGCTCAACAGATTGGTGGCCATAATGATGGCGGCTTCATGAGATATTCGAAAAGCGATGGAGTTCAAAAGGGGCAGGAAAGGAGGAGCTAAAAAAAGAAAGAAGAGAGGATATGCGCGTGTATATGTATGCACTCATATGTGTACATACGAGTGTAAGAGAAAGAGGGAGAGAGAGAGAGAGAGAAATAGAAGCAGTAGGAGGAGGTGGAAGGGACGGATGATGATGATGAATGAATCCACAGAAATCCTGGGACCGTTTTCTTTTGGAGCTCCGCCATGGAGGCAATTGTGAACGATATGGAGGTCGTGGTTTAATTTCCTATTCGATATTTGGCTAAAATTCAACCCTCGAAAGACAAAACTGCCTCTATTTAATTGCACACGAGTTGATTTATTCGTTTACGTATATTCGTATCCAACAATCAATTTAGGCCCTTGTATAAAATAAAAATTTCTATTTGTCGAATAGACTTTAGAATTTAATCACAAGTTTTATGGGACAGCCATATTGTTCGCATCTAGAGTAGCAGGTGCAAGAAAAAGTAAATTTTAATGCTCTGAGTGATACCGTAAAGATGCATATGTCGCAGCGAGCTGTTCTCGCTGCTCATTATCTCGACCTTCTACCTCGGGGCTCTTTCAGACTCCATCTTCTTGTCCGCTTGTCTGCTCGTCTGCCCGGAAGATAAAAAAGAGGAAAGCGAAAGCAAAGGAGGAAAAACCGCCTATCGGATACTCTGGTCTTCTTGAGGGTTTCTGAATTCCCTCTATGAATGTAGTGGTCTAATATATTTTTCTCTTTCACTGACTTCTGTAGAATTTAATCAATTTTACAAGTGATTAAACTATATAAAACATTTAAATTGCTCTAATTTTAAATTGAAATTATAATTTTATTAAATAAATAATTGCACATTGAAAGACATGGTAAAATACAATATTAATATTTTAGGATTTAACCCATTTTATAAGGATTGTTTGCAAATTTGTAAGGATGCTACTAAAAAAGAAGATAAATTGTCTAACCTAAAATACATGACAAAATTAGAACAGTTTCGTATCATTTTTTATTATTACTATTTATTTCTCTACATTATTTTTGTATAGAAATTATTTCAAAGAATATGTATTTCAAAGAATATGCTTTTCAAGAAGTGTATATTCAAGACACCTTAACATTTGAAAAGAAAGTTTTTAGTTGTATTATTAAAAATTGTCACATAACAACCCGAATTTTAATCGTCGACTTTGTTGCATCTGGATGTTTATTCAAGAAAATATTTTATATATAGTTATGATCCGAACAATTTCGCACAATTAATATTAATGTCCATTAACGATATACAATTCAAGGCTGATTAGCGAGGGAATGCTAAAATTAATGGTACTTCTAAGATATCTAATCGAAGAACGTTTCAAGGTCTGGCCTTATAGTGCTCACGTAAAGCTTAGCTTAATTGGGCAGCGAGTGGTGGCCGCACCTTATTAGCGGGTTACAACATCCGGCTAGCTGTTAATCTGAAAAGTCCTGCGTGTATCCTGCGGCGGGCCTGAAAGACTAGTCAGGCAGGAGGGGACGCGGAGATGCGGAGCAACTAGCCTATAATAAGCCGCACGGTTGTGTACGTTCTGTTCTGTTTCGTTCCTTCATGCTGCGCCAGTGAAGGCAGACCCATAAATCTCCCGGGCATACTCCAGGGGACATTTGATCCTTGCGTAACCCAACGCCGTTAATTTATTGCTCCGCGTTTAAAGTCACCTCCGTCCGCGAAAGCAGCGTGGCAAGCGTTGGTACGCCGCGCCGCGCCGGTCCGGCGCAAGCTTAGGCCATCGGTATGACTTTCTTACTACAGGACTTCTTTCCATGCGCGCGTACGCGTGCTTGCGTGTATGTGTCACGCAGTATCTTACAATTAGAAATATCAATGAAATCACAATAACATAATAAGTTATATAATGCGAGAATATATAATAACGTTGAATTCAAAAGTAAAAACTGGTTTTTTATATTTAAATTTAAAAAAAAATTAGGTTTTGACATTTAAAGTTTAGAATTCAACACTTTTCAGAATATATTTTTATTGTAGAACCTGTTAAGAATATTTTTTTCGATTTCGCGATATACAATATTAGTTCGATTCTTTTTATGTTATATCTTATAAAAGCGTGTAATCATATTGGTACATACGTCTGCGAACACAAAATATTGCTGTCCCTTTAATTAACCCCACTCAACTCACGTACCATTGTCTGCCGTCTAATTCTCATAGCCGGATACATCTAATCGAGATTTTAGTTTTCAATGATCAAATCGGCTCGGAAACTTTATAGGTTTTTAGCTCATAAATAATACAGACTCGTCTCGATGCAGCGTTTAATAATTCATTTCTTTGCTCTGCAACATCTAGTGGCATGAGAGGATTTATGGGCGAAGTGACCTTTTGAAACAAACCTGATTATTACGCTGCATCAGCTCAGGATTATCTTTATTTAAAGTGGTCGTAGATGTATTTTAGATGAATATATAATTTTTATATAAAAATATTGCCTGGAATTTTGTTAGCATTTTAAAAATTACGTATACGATTACATTCGCTACGTCTTAATATTGCTAGTCAGTTTAAATTTTAATCACATATAAACTTCGATTTCGAATACCATTTACTTATTTGCAGAGTATAGAATAAAATACTATAAATAAAATTACTTATAAATATAAGTTTATAGATCGGAATTTTCCGAGTGTTATAGAGCTTCAACATGTTCCACGTATTTCTCCGACGCTTTGATGATCTATCGTTAGATCTAGAACATGATCTTCATTAACGGTGTGACGAATGAATATTAATAGGATGCAAGCTTTCATAGAACGGTCGACAGTACGCTTGACAGTCAATTATGATATTTTGCTCATGTAGTGTACGATTCGATAAAAGCATTTATGAAAACTTTGTTATCTATTTATGCGACGATCGATATAATTACTTTTTTATAATATTTATTACATTTTTGGTGGAACAGTAAATGGCTATTTTACTTAAAACGCCTGAGAGAAAGAGAGCCAAGGAAGTTGCCTAAATCGTTAAAGCTTATAAGAGAGCGCTAGAGATTGGTATGTTGTTAATTTGAGAGCGTAGCCCAAGGGAGAGAATAAGAGGGCATGTTCCCAACTTTCTCTGTCCCTCTCTTCCTCTAACGCGTGCTTTTTTTCTCTTTCTCCGTATCTCGTCCTCTTCGTCTAGTCGAACGGTTCAGGAACCTACGCGATCTCTCCATCTCTCTCCGGAGCAGAACCGCCATCCATCTTCATCGGCCGACAGCGCGACGGGCGGCGTTTGCCTCGAATGCTCGCCAAGGAGTTTTCTTCTTCTTCTTCTTCTCCTTCTTCACCTCTCCCCTCCTTACTTTCCAGTTCTCATCCCTACGCCTCTTCTTCCTTCTTCCCTCCCTCATACCATTCTGAAGCATTCTTGTTTTGCTCTCTCTCACACTCGTATGGCGGGTTAACCGAACCAAACCCTTTGAGGTTTATACCTTGTAAAGTTGCGAGACTTCTCACACAGAGTCAACTCGCTCTGTCTCCTTAGTATCTTCCTCCGTCTTTTCCGCCTCTCTCGCTCTCTTGGCAACCATAATTAATATTCTTGTTCGCGATTCGTGTATACTGCGCACCGACCGCAGATCATATCGCGGATATCGCTAAGGTATTTATCATATGCGGAACTGCATTTACGATACCGAGTTTTGTTTTTTTCAGTCGCGGCGGTATTTTCATTTCGTTAAAGTTTACAAAAACCTTTACCGGCCAGTTAAGCCGATCATAGGCTGTGGTATTTATTAAATATGTTACCTAACTAGCTGTCTGTATAGCTTAAAGATAAGATGGCCCAAGTATCCGCGTGTTTTATTCTTATAGCTGTACTTTGTCTATGTATAAGCGCAACCGCCATTCGTCAAAGAATGTATACTTCAACATTTTATAATGTACTCGATATTTAAAACATCTTGTATATAATATATGGCTATTTCAACTTTTTTTTCTTATGTATGTATATAACATAATTTTAGAACATGTAACAATTTATATTAATTTGAGATTTTAATTTTTTTGTTTCAGAAAGGAAACGGGGTCGACAGACCTATACACGATACCAAACGTTAGAATTGGAGAAAGAGTTTCACTTCAACCGATATCTTACTAGGCGGCGACGCATCGAGATCGCACACGCGCTATGTCTGACGGAACGGCAGATAAAGATCTGGTTTCAAAACAGACGGATGAAGTGGAAGAAAGAGAACAAGACGAAAGGCGAGCCGGGCTCGGGCGATGGCGACACTGAAATCTCGCCGCAGACGTCGCCGCAGGGTTAAAAGAGCTCTCCGAGGAGTGGAACTTCCTTTCCACCTCTCTCAGGGTCGTTAATACCTTGTTTCCAGCACTACCTCCTCCCCACCCAAAACCCCAATCCTCATCGATGACCTCCAAATGATCCCTCTAAGCAATGACGCTTATTTTGTCGTGTTAATCATGTTGCTTGTACCAAAAACGAAGCAGATAATGATAAAGGCGAGAAAGTTGTAGAAGGACCCGTAAGAGCGCTCGATGACGAATAGACGATAAGAAGGGAACTTACGATAAACCCAGAGACGTGAAGGAACGAGAAAGAGCAAGAAGAAAAGAACAAAACGAAGCAAAGACGCACAAACGAGTCAGTAGAGGATTTGCGGAAATGTGCGTGAATAAGGTGGATCAATCGTTATTGATCGAGAAGAGTAAATAAAACTGGATCACATGCTAATCAGAACCGCGTCAACCTCTATTACATTTAATCGATTATTGTATACTAAAGCCCTATATATATATATATAGGCTATATAAATATATATAGCCTATATACATATATACATACATACATATATACATATATATGTGTACATACATATATATATGGATAAAGATGTATGTTTAATGTGAAATCGTGGAAGCGAGTGACCGATGACCGGTTGGTCTTTACTAACGCATGTAGAAGACATGGTTCAGAATGATAGAGTTAAATTAAGAGTTAAATCTGCTGAGAAAGAATGATATGCGCGAATCTAATTGCGAGTATGGTAGAAAAAAAAGAGATCGTGTTGAAATCTTAGGAGAGCATTTTATTATTTATTCTCTTACATCGTAAAGTAGAATTGTAGAACGATCAATAGAATAGCCGTACGAAGATGTCCATCGCGTCTGTATTTAGCGATAGGTAAGCGGTTTAGTGTCGTTAGAGGATTGTTTAGATAGATTTCTTTCTTTAATAACCACCGCGCGGTGGCTCTAACGAGGATATTTATGATTCGTGCCAAGTGTGATCTTTGAGAATGTGTTTTGATAAAATTCGAGAGAGGATTCGAGTAACGGCGGGATACAGGAGGTGGACAGGAAGAGCAGTGCGGAAGCGGAAGAGGAAAATCGCCAAGTCTTACGTCTTATCCTGAGAACAGTGATACAAGTGTGTGCAAAACTAATTCCATGGAAGATCAGTGGATTTTGATGTATAAATATAAAGGTCATGGCGTTGTTTTTGAAATGCTGTATGCGGAAAAGACGACCGGTGAATGAGACGGACTAGTGCTGAATGATAAAGTGAATATGAAAAAAGAAACAGCGCCCTTCGGCGGAGCAGAGTCAAATGGACTTGACAGTTCTTCATCAGCGTCATCGCAAGGTTAGTCTATAAAGATTGCTAATGATATGCAATTATCGGTTAAATTGCTTTGTTTCTCGTTGAATCGTCGTGCATTTGATAAGAACAGTAAGTTTTGAACACCAACGGCATAAGCTTACATTTTCATGTTGATAATGCATAAAACTGTAGCTTACCCGTTTGCTGACCGATAGTTAGGAAAATTTGTTCCTATCACGCATATTGCTCAAAATACGAGTATATAATGTACATAAGCAGTTCTTTCCTAGTTAAAAAGCGTGTCCGCTTGGAAAAAGATGTTCAAATTACAAATTTTTTGACGTTATTTTCGATAATTTAGAAATGTATTTAAGAAATGTATTTTATATTATTATCTATTATTTGAATCAAGAAACTTTTTCGTTTGTACTTGTAATAGTTCAAATGATTTCAAAAAACAATTATTTGATATTAAGATATTTGATAATATCTATTGATAATATTTAAAATATCTTAATTTTATATTAAATAATGTATATAGCGTAATATATCTTTTACAATGTTGGACATGTAATGTGATCTCGAGTAAATTATTTTCTTTAGAATTTTTTAAAAAGAACAAATGCAATAGTTATACTCGTAATAGCGTTGCAATTCTTCTTTTTACTGTAAATATTGAAAGAAGATAACTCAAAGAACGAAAGTTTATTTGCATTAGTTTATTTGCTATCGAAAATTTGCTCTTGCTCCGCGCGACATGACGCCAAGTTACCAAGTGTTATAATACATAGCGTATTTTCGGAATAGGATGCTTTTGGCATGAAACCGCTTGGCACCTTAATAGTGGCTTAGAGCTAACTTAACCAAAAGAAACTTTTTTTTATTACAATATATATTGTACATACAATAATTTAATTGCATTATCATTCCAAACAATTATACTGCTTTTCAATTTTTTTTTGTATAGTACAAAACGAATTCAAACAATCTTTATTTTAGTCTTCTTAACTGACAATGTGAGTGATATTGTGTTTCTTTTGTAAATTATTTTCTACTACTATTTATACGAAAATTCTAGTATTTTTTATTTAGTTTTTACATGACGACACTCTTCATATGTGAGAGATGATCGGATCAGCAAGAATCCAATTTGTACATTTATATTGAAACAAGCGTGTGTTAAGTGTGGCAAGCGGTATCAGGGCACTCGTCAACTCGATCGTCTGATCTGGTTCGATGAATTGATTCGATTATGCCGTATCGGGAGATTCAGGAAAGCCCGGCCACGTTGTAGCCAGGCGAGCCCATATATTCCGCCGCGGTGAATTCTTGTGCTGTGTTGTAAACTTAGATTCGACATAATTATTTAGTGTATATCTTGTATACACCATAATTAATGATATACGTAATAAATGATATTAATAACCGCGTGCTAATTATGAACAGCGATCGAAAAATGCCTGTAGAGGTGGTCAATCTTCTAACTCGCTGCAGAATTTGGCTCCTTACCATCTCTTCATTAAAGATGAGAGAAAGAGGCGAAGAGAGTGGCATAAAACGTGTAATCGATATACGTAACGTAATGGTCCAGCTCGCGCTCGTGCGTCGATCGAGCAATGTGTGACCAGCCTTTCCTTCTCGAGAAATTTATTTATGTAAAACTCTTTGTCCTTGAGGAGCAACGAACTGTGTGAAATCTGCGGAAAATCCGCGGCGGTCGCTCGCTATCGCGCGTGTTTGAATCGCCCGTGTAATCTAGCCATTAGCCAATCATGGTCTCATGAAAGAATCCGTCTTTTACATTTTCGTTTCGTTATTCAGTTTTATGTAATTTGGATATATAGAGGTTATTATTTTTCAGATTTTTTTTTTAATCGTAAGTTGTACCAAGATCTTTTTTTACTTCTGAAGTACGACAAATGTACAGTTGTATTATTGATGAATGATGATTTATATACAAACGTACGACACACATGCAACCTTGTACGATATTATATGGATTTTCACATATTTTATTGCGAGCAAATTGCATGTAGTTTTAACTATATTAACCAAATTATAATATTTAAATGGTAGAGAAGGGGATGCGCCGTTCGCGAGATTCGAGGCTTCTTACCATTTCTGATAAGGAAGAACTCTTTATTCTTTGATATCAATTGTTGTAATGCTATGACTAAAAGAAAATTTCATGTATCCAACTTCTAGAGACCGATCTATTTTTCTTTGTAAGTTGCTAAAGAGAGAACGATAATAATCTACGAGATGAGATTCTTATGATTTACTTATGCGCGTTGATTTAACATCTGTCGAAATTGTAGTATATGTACGTTTAAAGTTTAAATTCGAGATACAGTACCGATCTATCAAATCGAAAATTATTTGCAAGCATTTAATTCGATTGTAATATGTACAAAAGTTGAATAGTGCAATAAAGTATGTTTAAATAAAAATTAAAAGAAAGATATGATGGACCTCGGTGCTGTACGAGTAATAATTGTGGTGAGCGATCGCCGCGAATACGTACGCAATTAAAGAAAAATAAACTTTTGTATCTATTGGATAGCGAACCTATTACTTATAGATTAAAAGTATATACATATATTATATATAACGCGAGAAGGGAAATTCATAATATTAACTGGGAGGAATAAAATGCAAAATATATATTTTATCTTTACTCGTATATATGCGCATTAAATTACAAGATATACGTAAATTAAACCAAGTACCGTGAGTGTATGCAAAAAAGTAGAACGTAAAACTGAACGTAAATGCAAACAGTGTGTACGTACGAGGTATGTCACTAAGATAGTCCGTATTCGATATAAGAGTAACATCTAAAATTTAACTCATAAAAATAAAGAAATAGCGTTAAGTAAACGGGTATGTGTCGGTCGCAGTGAGTGGAGGTGGCGGTCGTGAATTTTTAATTGGATTTTCGTCTAAATAAAGAAACGGCATCCGCCATATTAAGCGTACACCACGGGAGAAACGCGCAATGAAAATTTTATTTATTATTGTCCACAATACGCGAGAGAGCGGCGGCACTTGCAAAAAAGAAAATGTACATAAGTCCGATCCTTTCTAACTAGGCTATATCCGCAAAAAAAAAACGCTACCAGATAAGTAGAATAAAGAGAAACGAAAAAATATAAGACGAAGTAATGCTTGTCAATGAACGAGTAATTTTCAGACCGTAATATTGTTTAGTCCGGTAATATTTATTGATACATGTTATATATACCGCAAAGTGGATCTTTCTGTTTGTTTAATTGATTATACAATAAATATTTTTTATAATGTACTAGATAAAGTTGTAGGTATTTGTATGTACCACTTTCTAACATTTCCTTGAGTATATCTCTACGAAATGACTGGTGGATCGGTAGAGATTACGAAATCCTTATGCTGATGTACTCTCGCATATCCAATCATTTTTATCGGATTACACGTGTGTAAATACGAAACGACGTTTAAAAAAAGGAATGACACAAAAACATATTTTCGCACATTCAGATTTCGATTCTTTATTCTTTTCTTTTTGCAATCTCGATTCTTTAATCTCATCTGATTTGTTATTATGCAAATATCGAATAAACAAACTACAAAACGTCGTCCTCGTACGTGTATGCGCCGAAGAGTTCCTGACTTCCTGTCGCATTTCAGGAAAGTGTCATTATAATTTCCTATACTTTCTAGGTATCGTATTTCGATCCAAATACGTAAAATGTATAAATAATCAAGTCCCTCGCTCCATCGTCATCCATCGAACTTAAATTCATGGTTGTAAAATATTTGGTTAATATTGTTTTCATAACACGTGAGACAAAGGTACAGATAAAATCTCGATATATCAAATCTCTTAAAATATATTAGTACACGTTAATACGGAATACATTTTACTGGTTTCACCTTTTTCATGAATTTTTTAATGCACTAAATTGACTAATACATTCACTGTACTCGCTTCATTTGATCCCTGAATCACACTTCGATGTACTTGTAAATGTAAAAAAAAAAAAACGATCAAGGCATTATAAATGTATTGCTTATGTAATGCAGCTAGAGGAGATTGCCATAATTATATACACGATAAATTTCCGATTTTTTTGCTATTTCGAACGTTTCGTGAGATGTGCGGTCTCATCGATTATAAGTTCCGCCATGTGAAGACTGATAGACTCCGTAACGCGAGACAAGAATATTGTGTACAATAGTCGCTAAAACAAGAGGACATCCAAGCCGATATAATTATTTATCAGTAGAAATAATTATTTAACTGTGCGTTATTAATATTCAAATTAGCTAATTATTCCAAAAAAATTTTTCACAGATTGAGACTCAATTTAGGGTGACTTCGGAACTTTATTTATAAGATCTTTTCGTTTGTAAATCGAATGGACATCCAAATACAAGCAATAAAAATTGCCGAAGTTGCTCTATACGTATTATATGAAACTTTCATTTTGACGTCCCGGTGGACACAAGAGAGACAAACAAGATGCATTTGTATATAATTAGTCATGTGAAAAGTATATATGTGGAGATGAAAGTTTTCTTTTTTAAATTATCGGCAGGGCAATGTGAAAGGCGACGTCTGACGTCGCGGTATCGAATCGCGAGCCGCGACCCTGTATACGATACCGCGTAGGTAAAGTAGGTACCTGTTTACTAGATTAAAAAAAGAACCTTACAAAGTAACGGTAGCAGAGGTCTAATTAATCACTATTTATTGATACGATATAGTAACGATATTCACATGAGTTGAGTTCCGCGGGTAACTCGATTACTCAGTGACTCGACGAAAAATATAACTAGAGTAAGAGGATGACAATATTTCGATAGCCGCCACGTTGTCGTCCGCTGATGAACTTACGGTTTCTCCAGTGTGTCGCACTCTACGGATTTTAATTATAAAAGAATTCTTTATCAAAATTTTCTCTGAAAATCCTTCATTTTACCGCTATTTTTAATTACCTGATTCTCAAATGTTTTAAAATAATTTAAATCGAAAAAAAAAACAATATTACAGTTTTTAACTTCTCCTTAAAATTAAATAACTCTAGTAATCTTGGCATCTCTGGTTGTATAACAATGTTTAATGTCTACGCGGAATGCTTATGCGATTTTTACAAGGTACAACCGTGCCAAGGTTACCGGGAATCGACCTACTAGGACGACGAGCAAGTTCTGGATACGCTACACGCGAGTCAACAATCTAGGAGACAGGCCGCGATTTATTTAAGTAGAGAGAACGCGTCACGTGTCGCTGTTCCAAATAAAAATTCGCGTTAACATGCTTTCCTGAAGCATGACGTACGATCTGCGATTAGGTTTGCTATCTCTCAGCTACACACTTGAGTCACCATGGTTACGCATTGCCCCGACCGAAAAAACACAAAGTGTATATGTATCATATATTCTACTACATATTATATATATACGCACACCGTATACACGTACACACGATACATAAATACAAATTCGAGAAACAGTATATACACATTGCCTATTTACAAAAGACCGGGTACAATGCATTCGTTCCAACGATTGTGCGGAAGAAATACTTAAGTACAGGTGTGCCTAGCAGCCGAAAAAAAAACAAACGTGGGCAACCCTACTTTATCGAACGATATAAATCGAAGAAGAAAAATATAAATAAAAATGAATCTATATATATAAATATATATACATATAAATTATATATATAAATATATATATATTTAAATATAAATATATATACGATAATTATTACAGCTACAACAAACGTATATAGTTATTTTGTAGTGTCTCGCATTATGTAAACTATATGTATACATAAAGAGTACGACAGTGACGATGTTGATGATGATTGCAATGGTAAAACGATGTCTTACGCGAGTGAAATATGTATTATGTATAATGATGAAAACGACGAGACGATGGATATAATAGTATTACACATGCTATCATGTCGACGAGTCTAAACCGTATTGTATTATATTATATAAGAGTCTGTCCATATTAATAATAATTATTATTATTATATTAATTATAATAGCTGTGTTTGAAAACGAGAAATAAATTGTGGTTGAATATGAAGTAGGATGTGGTAAAAAAAAAAACAACGGTCGTGTCCCCCTTATCATTACATCGCATCGCGCGACGACGTTATGCAGATTCGAGAATCTACATCTCGCGGCGGTCAATCGGCGGGAGTAGAGACGAGATTCCCAGTCGGATTCTCAGATTCTCAGCGTGAAATCATGATTTCTATACTCGTACGAGGATATCGCGATTAGTACGCCACTGGCTTCCTTTCGAGAGAGTAGTCCAGCATACCCGGAGGTTGCGTTTATACGAATTGCAGCGGAAGGAACCATTGTATAATCCAAGATGGCCTCCACCTCGGAGAGGATTATTATTGGCTAATACGAAGCAAGAGGCCCCGCCTTGGCTCACGGCTCGTGACGGGATGATTTATTGGGATTTCTGTCTGTTCGCCCCTGCGCTGCAACGAACACACCATGCCTAGCTCGCCTAGACGGTAGGTATGCTCGGATTTGCGATATTGGATTTCGACATCTCGACCGAGTGCAGCTGCAACCATTCTTCCACGACGGACAGACGTCTTCGTTCCACGTGTCCACGTGCGGTCTGGCATGCCTCAAGTGTCAATATCAGATTCAATTTCAGATATCGCGAGTTTTATCTCGCCCCTTTTCGATTATTCATCCTTGGAATTTTCTGTTTTCTTTTATTTTTTTTTTATTTTTAATACCACGAAGATTAGCTTCTAAATGTCTTTTCCGTTTGCCAAAGCATACCTGTTAATTTGAAATTACATTATGCAATTGACACAATGATTTTGATTGCAATATCATATTAGGATAGAATATGTAAAATGATCACTTTATAAGTGTGATTAGAATCGACTAGTATGAAGAAATTGATATGTTGTTTTCTTTTCTAATATATATATTTAGATCATGTACGAAACAGTAGCAAAAGCAATTCAGATGTTTCTTACTTGAGAAATCTAAACCATGTCTAACTTGATATTAATTTGTACATACGCATTTTGTCAACGCATAATCAACTAATATCCAAGCATATTTTTTATATTACTTTATTAATATTTTGTGTGATTATAGAGACATTAAATATAAATCGAGCGATTACATTAATATATCCGCTAATTAAAATCTTGCTGTAAAGAGATCGATGAATTGACACGATGTTATCTGTCGCATCTGTTGACGCGACGAAAGGTGAGTATAATTGGCGGAAGTGCCGTAATGCTATCGCACTTCCGGAACTGGGTGACGAATCTGGGTCATGCGAGATAGAGAAGCAGAAGAATTCATCGTCAAGTGAGTATATCTGTAATCTGTATAGTGGATCGCGCGTATTTATACGATTTAAAGCAACGGCAACGGAGCGCACGGTGACCTTTGCCAATTCGGTTGTTGCAGGTGCATCCACGTTGCAAATGCATTTCGAGGCGAGGGCAAGGAGGGAATCCGTAGGCAGGACGAACGCGGAGGGAGTGAGATAGCCGAGGATGGCGAGAGAGCGAGGAGTCGGCGGAGTAGAGACCCCGGCAAGATAGAGGAGCCGGTGGGAGGATGGCGGTTAGAATTTATGGCCGCTTTATCACTTTACCGGCCTTGCCGCGTCTCCTTTAGCCCGTGAGGAGGGCAGGATCTCACGATGAACTTTGGCACTCGACTACGCTGCACTCGACGAGCGGTGAGCCCGTTAACTTTCTTGTTTACTCGCATTTCGCGAGAGATTACAAGTACACCTGTTTTCTCTCTCACTCACTCTCTCTCTCTCTCTCTCTCTCTCTCTCTCTCTCTCTCTCTCGATCTTGCTTTCTCCTTTCTTTTTCAAATTTAGCGCAATAACATATTACATGAAATGTGTTTCATTACCTGGAGAATACGTCAGTTAGCAAGAATATATTTTGAATTGAAAGTTTGGAGTATTTTGAGAAATTTAATTTTGTATATCTGATTGGATTTGTATCAATAATAAGTCGGAACATAATTATAACGAATGAAGGATATTTTTAAAGTAAAAAATAATTGAGAAAAATGTGCACTTAATAAGGAATATTACGATGACAGATTAAATATTAAACTTAACGGGAAAAAAAAAATCAATTTTATTCATCAATTTCTATTAAACAGTCAAATCTTAAAGTTGGAAACGTAATGTCTAGATAATGAACTTTTGACTCGAGTGTAAATTAATATAGAATCACACGGATTTAGGAAGATAGCAGAAGAAGGAGATAAGACTGTGCCTTCTAATCTGAGGAGCCTTGCTATATCCCTGCTATATATCCACGGTCTAAATTTATGTCTTTATATACTTTGTGCGTGCTAACTCTTGGGCTGCTCTCGCATGCTTCATTATACTTATGGGCGTTTAACGGTCAGATTTTAATTCACTTGGTCCAACCCGGGGGGGAATTGTTCCGGCGGTTAACAGGAAAAGTGACGCCGACCGAATCCACGAATATCTAGTGTAAACACATTAATAACGGGTCTCACGAGTAACTTATTGCATACACGGATTCTCCACGCGCGCGCGCGCGCGTGGCCTCGTAAAATTTACGTCATACTACCTGTCGGCATGACGACTACAACTACATAACGCATAAAGTAACCCCCATTAATAGACCATAAATTCTATCCCCGCGGCACCGTTGTTATGTATGAGCGTCGTTAGTGTTAATAGAGTGTTAACGGCTTCTATGCCGCTCTCGATTCTGTCCAGGACGTAGGTGACGGAGGTGGTGATGTAGGTAGAAGCTTGACTGAGGGGAGAGGAGAGAATGGTATAAGCGGTTGCCATAGAGGAATTCTGGTTGCGTGCTGCCCGGCTACTATTAGCCTCGTGCTTCTGCTATTTTGCATAGAGAATGCATCAATTTTCGGCGCTTCCCGCTCGCTGACCCCCCCACTATTGCCACCTTCGACGATTTTGTCTCCTCGCCGCGCCCCGCCCGGCTATCCCCACTCAATTTCCGTGGGCGCATCACAACGACACAATTCTCGTATACACGATGCATTTCGTACAATGTAAATCGTATCGAAGATAATTGATATCACGAACGCCTACTTCTACTGGAAATGCCCGTAGTCCGTACGCGATGCTTGCTCGCCTGTCCCGACTGCTTCCGCACCAGCGTTTGTTTCCGCTGGGTGATGATCAGTTTCGATTTGCGCGATGGAGATATCCGATAATGTAGACAATTACCAGGAGTTTATGGAGATTCGAACGTTCGCTCGAATTTATAGGAACATTAAATTTAAGTGGCTTTACGATGCTGAGAGATTTGCACACGTTTGGACAATGATTTCTTGCATTCTTTACTAGATTATTTATTTACAATGGACTTTATTTAATAATTATTATTCTATACTTATATACTGTAGTTTTACAATCCTTTTTAATAGATAACATAAATCATACTCTTACGAAGAAATTTCTAACTAAGTCTAGGTATGATAAAACATAACCGTATCATTAATCTTTTCAGTTAGTTCTTACATTTCAAATCCTAGGATTATACGAAAAGAAGCATGCCCATTAACATGCTTTTTTCGTATTATTTTTGCAAAAGAGAGAGAATTTGAAAAAAATTTCTATCGTAGTCGATTCTCAGGTGTAAACAATGTTGCGCTTTAGGCGGATCATTGTATGCTGCTGGAGGACGCCGTTGGATACATAACGTATAACGGAACATAAATCAATAATATCGCTACCCCCTCTCTTTTCTTCCCTCCCTAGGATGCCTCACTCCATCCCCGAACGCCGTTACTGCTCTGTAAACCGCCAAGCGAACTCGGCGTCTTTTCCGCAATCAATGTTCATGTCTAACACATCACAAACAATATACGTTCTCTAATATTCGACGATATATGTTCATCGAGAACTTTATAGCTTGCTCAATTAAATTATTCATTTATTTTGGCTCAATAAAATAATGCATGTTTGTAAAGTATTTTATATAATGTATCAAAACTACACTCGATGAAAAACAACTGCTCGATATTTGTCCTTAAGATGATACTGTAATAATTGCATCACGTAAATTAAGTATTCAAATCGTAAATCGTAAATATGATGTCTTTTAAATATGTCAATGCAAAAATATATTTGAATATTTTGAACCATTCTTTAATGTCATTAAGTGAATTTTAATTAGTACAGTATTATTTTATGAATGGGATTCTCTCATATATTAGACAGTGTTGATGGAGAGGTGCATGAATATCCAGAATTTAGATAGAGAGCTATACGTATGTGACCTTGTCAGATTTATATATATCATTTTTTTCTACGCTATTAAGATACAAGCTGACATTTGCTGAATTAATGCGAATTTATTTCGAGCGGGGCGCATTTCCAGGTGTTTTAGGAAGTTTGGGTCCGGGTCCACGTCGCCGATGTATAGAAAGGCTAAATGCAAAACCTTGTAAGGGGAGAGACTCGCGTACTCCGAGAAACTAACAAAACATCCTCGCAATTAGCCGGATGTCCCGATGACATCAACGGGGCATCCCCCGGGACCGCCAACCGTGCTACGTAGCCTCGCGACAGAAATTTCGCCGCTGCGCCACACCGCCGACTTCGGTCCCCTACCGCTCTCTACCAGTTGTGTTGCTCCTACCAAGCGACCATCCGCGACCTCTCAACGGGATTCTAGGTGACGACTGTAGCTGTTGCTCACCGGCTACACAGATATGCTAAATAATAAAAACTTATCGGATTTATGTCGTCCAGAATTGGACACGGGGCAAGGGACGGCAAGGAAGATGCACGCGGCGAGAACGGTGCGCGCCGAGGTGTGTTAGCTCTCTCTTTCTCTCTCTTTCTCTCTCTCTCTCTTTCTTTCTCTCTCTCTCTCTCTCTCTCTCTCTCTCTCTCTCTCGCGCGCGCTCTCTCTCTCTCTCTCTCGTCGAATGAAATTGAAAAGTAGCCGGGAGATATGGCCCTACCGACGAATATCGGTAGACAGACGAATGGCGTGGGAATGAGCAAGGGGTTGGAACGAGTAAGCGGGACATGAAAAACTACCGTGCGAGGGCTGATAGACTGAAAAGTGTTTGTTCGACGCAGACGAACGTTTTTTTAAAATCTTTTGCTGCCCTTTCTCACCCGAGGTCATTGGGATGCATTGTAGTACGCGAGATTGGCGCAAATACGTTCGCCTCATTGTTCCCTGTTAAAAATATCGCGACCTCGTGAATTCAATAAACTTTCACAACTATGGGTGACGTAAGTAGTATTGCCCAGTGCCGCGTCGAACAAATTGAAAAGATTCTTACATTTATTTTTTCTTACTTTATGTCAATGCTACTATGCTGTTATTCATTGAACGCATGCATTTCTTCTTTCGTCTCTCTAATTATTATATTTTTCGCATTAATTTGTTGCATGAGCGACATTTACCTCATACGTCTATTTTTACATATTTTTCCAATATTTTTATATATAATAGTTATAAATTATATTTCTAACAATAATAATAAAATACTTTTTCTTGTTTCTTTTTCAGATTCAAATTATCTGTTATGGATCTACTATGGATTTCAACAAAATGGTTACATCGGCTTATCCAATGGATGCTCTTTCATCACATATATCATCACATACATTCATCGTATTATACAAATCAATGAATACGAATAATGAAGATCTATGGTGATATTATTTACGATTTACTAACAATAAGTGAATAGACGACAATTTAAAATGAGTGAGGATACAAAATTTGATATAAAGAGTTAATAATCTGTATGAAAATGCAATAGAAGTTTACCACTTGTGGCACCAGTAAAATGTATATTATAACTACAAAGGCGAGATTTTTATTATCTACGGAAATATTAGAGAATGTACACAAAATAAACCTATTACAATAAAAAATAGAAATGGAAATAGCCACTCAAATGTTGAATCGGGTAACGTGACACATGTGGATATGATGGTGCACGTCGATGACGGGTCCAATCGAGGACTGGAATAGCTGGATCTAGGCTAATACCATAATTAAACAGTATACAATTATACGTTTGTTATCTTCAACTACTATTCGAAACTGGCGCCTTTCAAGAATACCGGCAACCATTAGACTGCCCCCGTGACATTCGAGGTAGAGTATGATGGTTCCATCGAGTAGGTAGTGCCTAGACGGGGCTCCACCCAGCACTTAGTTTACGTCGCGATTGCGGCCCCGGGCACGGCCGTTTCCAGGGTACAGTCACGCCCCTGCCATGCGAGTACTGTACTCCCATTCGCTGGCCCATATCTCATCTGGTCCATCGCATTAGCCTAATCTGCCAGCAACGTGAAAGGAGAAAAAAAAATACGGCCATCGACGTTGCCACTGACGAGAGAAATCGCGGCGAGGTGCTGCCACCTTATTGGTAGTATCGAGAAGTTGACCGGTTGTCGAATTGATTTTTTTCCTTCGCAAGCAACGTTGTCACGCTCTCATTTTGACTAGTAGCTCGATTTCATCGTTCGTGTATTGCTAGGATTAATATCTACCTACAACGGTTTTGTAATTCGCGGTCATACCTGTTCGCGTCGGCCAGACACGAGAATTTGATTGCCTGGTTCACCATGGAGACGATCGAAATGGTGGGTAAGACGAAATTATGTTTTAATAACGTATTTAGAAACTGTAAACTAAGTTTGAGATAAGAGCTTCGCTGTGTAACTATGTATAAATCTGATTTTAAGATGTCGATCTTCTAAAAATTCTCTCGATATCACAAGAGTAATATTGCTTGTCTCGATTGAAATAATTGTGTTGTTTAAATATCTAGCCGAGATCTTGAAAATATTGCACGAATTCTTTGAATCGTTACAAGTAGATTGTTTCTGAATAAAAATGTCGAGATAGTGATTTTGGAGTAGAAGGAATTGAAAATTACTCATAAATGCCAAAAACGTAGATGATATCAAAATCAGTTTTGTTATTTAATTAGAATATGCTGTTACAGTTTGTTTCCATCATCGGACGTGCAGTTCACCATCATCGGGTCGAGTTGCTAGTGATGTTGCAAAGAAGAGCTCGGATTGGTAAGTAATCTGATGCATGACGATAAAATTATAATTATATATTGAAAGGAATATAGATTTCGTAGTTTTAAAAATTGCGAATTTTTGTAATTCGAAGTTACAATATGTTAGTTGAACTTCGCAGAGTTCAATAGAATGTATTTCTTTAAAACTCTTCGCTTTATGTTATTAAATATTGCTTTTAATAGATAGAAATGTTAACAAAAACAAGATATTGGCAACATTATATGAATAAATGCAAGTTGCAAATCCATCGAACGGTAGAGGCTCAGAGAAGTTTATGGCAGATTCCGCTGTACTTTTGCTATTGTTTTACGATTTGTCACACACAATTGCCAGGTTTTACCAAATGGTAAAGTTATTTTACGGTGAAGATTGCACGTGCTGCAGTCTTCTTTCCAGTATCGCCATATGCTATCTTTGAGCTTGTACGGATATATTGCGAAGCAATAAATTTTCGTTTCGTTTAAAAATACGTGACGTAAAGTCTAAAATCTGGTGACATAGCGGTGGGCTACGTTCGGCAAAGAAAAGTCAGACGTCAGCGAGGTATGTGGCTAGGTCGAATATTGCGTCGATTTTGGGGGCCGTAAATTGCCCTAGTTTCCGGCAGTAAACCGCAACACATGTGCATACGCATGGAAAGCACATTGAAAGTTTTCTTTATTGCGAAAAATTCTCCCGCAAAATGCGGTATTGTTCGTGGCTGAAAAGACTCGAGACTGACCTTGCGAAATGCGCAGGTAGAACGTTTTGCAGGCCAAGGTCTACAAAATCATACGAGGTATGTCGATCGACTTCGAATATTCAACAAAACGATAGGAGGTGATGTTGAGCGCTTCAGGGATGATATCTATATACATTTTTATTTATCTAGATCGCGCTATGTCATAAATTATATGAGAATCACTTCGAGATATTACGATATCAACGAACAGATTTTATGTGTATCTCGAATATTTTTAGTGAATATCTTTTCTTTGTTTTGAACGATGTCTAAATTGCGCGGCCACTTTGCCGCTACTTAATTTGGCATTTCTTGTAAATCTCAGTGTTATTTTACCACACAATTTCGTTCTCTTTCGCAAAATGCTTGGTAAAAATGATGTGAGATCGTTGTCGTACGAGTGCATGTTTTTTTATGCTCAAGCGATTTCCAAACTGAGAGAACGATTACGTTATTTGCTGTTATATAAGCGTATTGGATCACGAGGAACGAAAAAATTCCTCTCAAATATTATGTTATAATAAATTAATAATATTAGTCAAGATTGAGAAAATTCTAAGGTCTTTCACTAATTTAATAAGCTATTTTACTCGCTGTAATAATTACTTGATAACAACAATTTTGAAACATAGATGGATATAACAGAATCCTGCATAATTTTATTTTGGATCTGCTACATGAATTCTTGCACGTATTATCGGACTTGATTGTTCTGTGATTGAGTTAATAACGTTGGCACATCTAGATTTAGCACCTGTTCTAACAGTAACTTTATTGTCGTACGCATAAGAAAAGCACAAGATTAATGATGCCTTAATGACTATACGAACCGTTTTGAAGCATGACTGTCTGCTAAAATATAACTCAATTCCACATGATGGATATCAGTGCCCTTTTACATTTCACAGAGCTTTACGTGATATGGGTTCGAAAACCTATTTTTATAAATGCCGGTCGATTATTCTCTATATCAATTAGTAGTAAATCTCACAGATATTTGCGTAACGAAGTCATTTCGTAGTCAAGTTGGAAAGTAGATATAGTGTTAAAAGTATATATTTTTACACGATGCGAAGAAGTTAGAATATTAATGGTAACAGTTGATATCAAAACGAAATTAAAATACATCTTGCGTGAGTAGATTTTGCGTTTGCCGTGTTAAAATAGATCATCTCGGTGACACCTTGTAAATTTGATTATGTCCGTGATATCTAATTAACGCTAAGTTAATATTTAAAAAATTCTGGGGCTATCTATTATTCATATTATGGGGGGAGAAACGTACATAGTATCTCAGCAATTGTAACTCTCGGGAAGAGTTACTTTATACGATCTTCTAATGAATATTTCAGAAATCTGCTTTGCGATTGCGGGATGTTGCGTGTTTAAACACATACGGGCGCCTATATGTGATATCGGATAACATGGTTTATGGGCAAATCCTATGTCTTGCTCCCTCTTCGTTGATTTTTACATTTTTGTGCATACGTTTTTGTCAGTACGTTCGTCCCCCGAAGATTTTGCTTCCTAAAACAGTAGTATTGTATATCAGGATATCATGCTAATTTTATAGCCGAGTACAGATTAAAGAAACAAATAAGATAAGTAGTTAATCTAGTTCTTTTATGTTCTTACATCTAATACATTTCCCGTCGCACGGAAATATTACACGCATATCATATCGTAATATAAACGGCCATAAAAATTCTTTTTGATAGTATAATTGAAAGTTCACAGAGTATTGAAATTTTAACGAGATACTATAAAATCTTGCGATTGAAATATTGTTGCAATAAACATTTCATATCTATAAATAACATTTATTCAAAATTTTGCTCTTCTTACGTTTACGATTTTGGACTCACGAAAGCCTTATAAGCGCCATAGAATGGTAACTGTGGTTTGATCGAGTGTGAAATCGAGATAGAAACTTGGAAAGTTTCTGAATCGAATTATCTTGCGTCTGAAATCCATTGAAGCCTTCGTAGGGTAAACTGTAAAAGGGAAACGATGTAGTTCTCATCGGGAATTAACGAAATATCTGATAAACATAGCGTAGAACTAAAATGCAATTTGTGTGCGCGCATTTCTAATTATTAAAACGCCGAGCTTAGGCACAACAATTTGGAGAACGATTTCTATAGAAAGCGACCGGTCTAATTAATATATTAATTTAAATATGCAATTTAAATATGCAATTTTAAAATATGCAATTTAAATATGCATTACACTTAAAATATTACGAAGAAAAATTTCCATCGCGGTTCACATATTTCTCGCTAAAAATTGCTGCATCTCAAATAATTTAATTATGAGTTTTCTAAGAGAAAGGTATTTAAAACATCACTCTAAAAACACCTTATGTGCAACGTATATTTTGCATTAAAAAATACAATAAATTAAAACAGTATCCGTAATATCAAACATGCAATTACATTAATATTAAAATCAATTGTGCAACATATATATTTACGGTTAATTATGCAATTTTGAAATATTAATGAACAATTAAAACGAATATATTGGGAAATTTATGGCGACGTCTATTCCATAAAATATAGAAATATAATATACTTTTTTATATTTCTTCCGTATCCATTACTCAGCGTTTAGCAAAAGTAGTGGAATATTGTGTAATTCCAATTGAGTCGTTTACTTTCTTCTTTTGCTATTCGGTCCTATCTCATTGAAAGATAAAAGCCTAACCGCAAGTTATCTCTGCACTATTCAGTGAAAGATTTGTACTGTAATGTGATTGTGCATTTAAAGTACATTTTGTAATAATACTTTAATGACATTTGAATTATTAAATAGTTTTACTTTCATGTGATTCGATCTGCCGAGGCATCTGTACGAAATCATCTGTAATAAATATAGCGTTATAATGCTGAAATAACGTAGATAACTTTTAAAATGTAATATTTTTAATACTACAATTTTGTGAATATTTTAAAAAATTAAGAAATGTTATTTGTAACTTACCATTTGGACAGAGAATATAAAATCCGTCAAATATTTTATAAATTTTTCCTGGCAAATGGTTGATATCCAGCTGCATACGCAATGGTAGATAAGTGAATTCTAGATGCTTTCTTCGAAGAATAACCTGAAAAAAAATTGTGTGTTATTATTTGATTGACTTTATTGTACTGTTGCTATAAACATTAAAATTTAATCTATTTTTTGTTATTAAAAACAGAGTCTTATAAATAATTCTATTGTATTTTGATCTATTAATATATGTATTATTATAACTGTATACTGTATTATGGACTCTATCGTTTACATCTTTTCTGATTGAAAATGGAACAATTAATTTTTTAACATGATTTTTTTATATTTATTTAATTACATGCGTTAGCTAAAATAGTGAATAATTGAGCTGTGCTAGCTAAGTATATAGTGACAAATGTGATATGATTAATGGGAGATGAGTTTAAGACAAAATTTATGCATGATACTCTTTTGCCTGCTGGGGATATCAAAGCCACTGCAGACAAATAAATCCAGTCGCATTCCTTGACAATGAATTTCATTCGTGCTACGCACAGAAGGGAACGAGATTCGTAGGGAACAGAATGGGAAGCCATGATATTCGCATCAACGTGAAATGACAAAGTGTTATACCGAATTAACGTTTTTGGTAGAGGATCATCAAGGAAATGAACAATTCTAATATCCTATATGATATTTATTTTTATAATGTTCGTTGACGTAGTAAAATTGCGAAACGTAACGCGCGATACAGAGATGGCAACTGAAATCCGTAATACCATAAACATGAAAATCAGACTTCTACCGCAAATGTGAGTAGCGCGATAACGATGCAATTTTAAATATTTAATAATACCATCATAAAATAATGCCGCGCGACATACATTCTATTTTCTCCGAAGGCTCGTTAACTGTATTAGTTGATATTTCACAATTTATATCCTTTTTTGTTTGTTTATACGAAAAAGAGAACAAGCTGCGCGAAGGGCGACTACTATTAATAACCTAACAAAGTTAAAAATGTTTACTGCGGGTTACAATTCATATGAAACTCGCGGTCGTAACGACGGTATAATTTTGAACACTGCTTCGTACTTAACACTGCACCTGACATTTTAATGTTACAATCGGGTTTTATCCATACATGAGAGAGAACTTAAACAATTCTTGCTAAAATTACACTCAACAAGACGTTACGCTGCACCCGAATTATGTAAATTTCTCATGACGTATATACGGCAAAAAATATATATACGTATAATACGAGGAAAAAGTTGTAAGACGTACGGGACGTGCAACTAATATTAATAACGTGGCAAAGTTAAAAATGTTTACTGTGTATTACGGCTGATATGAGGGCCACGAGCATGGCAGCAGGGTCCCTTGTGATTGATTACACGTCTCTACGTCTCTCCCTCTGACGGGGTGTTCCTATGGATATTGCCTTGGCACGGCCCTGCACGCTACGATTCCCCTTGCCTTCCACCTTCGTGTCTATAGAGACACCATACCGATCTATTCTATCCTTCCCCCTCCCCCTATGAATCAAATCGCCCTTCACTTCTCCTCTCCTCTCTTCGTTATGCTAAAAATTAAAATCATCTTCGAAGAATGTGACGGAACAAAATTGCTAGCTGTGATTTTCTACGTTAATCAATTTACAAATAAAAGGGTGGACTAATGCACCTTGAAAAATATTTTTATTTGTGCGATGTTAAAGTGTATGTTTAAATCTTGTACAAAAAGGATATGTTTATGTTGTTTTGAAGGCACAGCATATATAATAACTGAAATACTCGGAATAATTGTGCATTTAGATTAATAATAACCTACTTATAAATTTGAGGGCACATTATTTGAGGGCACATATTGCGTTACAGTAATTAGATGATTTCATCGGGGAACATTTAATCGTTTGTTAGACTTTATTAAACTGGAGAATTAAATAGTTATGCACATCGCATCTTGCGTTGAACTAGTTTTTACAGAGTTAATGAATGGTCCAGACACTCTAATTGAGATTTTATTATAGACTATCACATGGCAAAACAAATCGATTGATAGTTACAAAAAGCAATGACATAATTGCGAAGTGGTCTTGAATATAAAGATTCTGAAAAATAACTAGATGCTAAATCACATAATTAAGCTTGAAAACGCAAGTATTAATGACTTGAGAAGTGTACTCTTGTGCAATGTTATAATTTGTAGTCATTAAATATTTTTTTATAAACCCTCGCAGTTTGTGTTTTATATATTTTTATTATACTTCGAAAAAATAATGACGGGTTTTTTATATACTGCGAGTAGTCATTTATATTTTATTTGTAATTCTAACTTGCTGTGCAGACAATAATTACCTGTACGACAAAAACATTTGTACGTTTTTAATAACTTCCTGCAATTTTGTATAATGCTTACATTAGAATAACTTAAAAGGGTATAGAAGTATGTTTCGATTCGTCGCTTGTAATAGAGGGAAACGGGATTTATTATGTTTTATTCTCAAAGTGTATACTCTTCAAGCAGATTGTATAGCACGAACGAGTTGATTCCTTATAGTCTGTCCCTATTATGCTTTTAATCATCAAGCAAGTTCGCGAGAGGAATCTCATTAACGCATGTATATTTCTTACTCAACGCGTATACGCAAGGCGGTCCCTTGACCTTTGCGGAGCCTCCATACGTGTTTAGTAGCAACTGGTTGCAGTAGCAAGAATTAGCAATTAATCTTTTGGTTGGTGTTACGAATGGGGATGGAGAACGATCTGGACGCAAAGGTGGAACGCGGGAAGAGCGTAATAAAGAGAAGAACGAAAGAAGCAGACAAGCAAGAGCATAGGGGAGAGACTTATAGACCACATATTATGCAAACGACGTTACAATTAGATCGTGGTTTTCTACCGGTTACCTAGTGCTTAACACAATTTAACTTTTGGTCATAACATACAATACATATTTTGACAGATGTATGTGTATACATTATGGATATCTGTAATAGTTAAACAATAAGCATTACAAGTTAATTGCTTACTTCCTTTCGTTACACGCTTCTTTTGTTACGCATTAAATAATTCGTTATGATAGGGATTTCCAATAGGACAACGCACATTGTTCCCTTCATCTCATCGACAGCCCGGCACTGTCTTACAAAGAAATGGGCAGCAACGACGGCGGTAGTGGTAGGTAGGTCCCTCGGGAAGCTGCGATCCTTCCTCTCTCTCTCGCTCCCTCTCGTACAGCAAACGGGAAGGCGAGCCACGGAGCCACGGAGAAGGAGGGACCGCATCTTGCTCCGCAGGACTCCCTCTCTCGCCACCGGGGTCTCGCTATTTATTTTCCAGGATTTCAGAGTCCGAAGCCATTAATCTCCGCTCCGCAGCGTCAGTAGAGCGCGTCAGGGCGACGTCGGGGTGCGTGGCGTCGCCGACGTCGCTCTGCTCTTAGCCGCAGCCTCGTGTACAACGTTTGGAACCGCGACGGTGAGGTAGGGGCAGAGAAGGGAGAGAGAGCCGAGAGATGAGGTGTCGGTAGGAGAGGTCGTGGAAGTTGGTCAGAGTGGAGGGAAAAGGGACGTGTGGTCGGGACGAGTGGGGATCTAGGCTGGCTCGCTGAACGGCGGGGGAAGCAAGGGAGAGAAAGCTCGGAGAGGGAGGTGCTGATGGCGGCGACGAGAGGGGAATAGTCGTATGGTAGAGTTATGCAAAAAATATCTGCCCGCAAAAAGATTGGATAAAGAAGGTATGGGGGATATTAGTGTATTAGGATTCAGCTCTGTCGCCGGTCAATGCCATAGTCGATGATTTATTCCACGACTTGCTCAGCTCTCGTACCGAGTTAATTATTACCTTACTGTATTTTCAGACGAAATTATATTTTTGTTGAAGTTAAAATTTAATTTTTTGGAAATTTTTATACCAGATGGCTAAGGGCTCACATAAACATTTTGCATAACACAATCAAAGCATTAATACATTCCTTTTGTTGCGGGACTCGGACGAGCTCATGAATGCCATCCGTTGATTGAGAATCGCGAATATAGCCGAGCCGTTCTTCTCTCGTTAATTAACATTGTGCTCCTCACGCGCGAAAGGAGACGTCAAAAGCCCCTGGTAAATCCAGACTCTGAACCCCCTTTGTCCGCGGGGAGACGCTGAGCAACCCTCGTGCTCTTTTACCCCTTTTATTGTTTATCCCGCCTACTTATTATGTCAGCATCATACCACCAGGCTGTACTAACCTCTTGATATTCTAATCGGCCAATTCTCATCTACATCTCTCGTCACTTCCCCCCCCCCCCTTGTCGTTTACCCGGCGTCTAGCCGGAGATTCCCGGAATTCCTGACATCGGCGATAACTCTTAAATTCCTGCAAGATGAAAGAAGCGCAACGCCGTCGGCAGAACGTCCGGAAGAAATACTGTTCTGCTGTTGGAGGGCCGATTCTTTCATGTAAGGACGAGAGAAATTCCTTCTCTCAACAATCGCGGGGATAAAATGGAGGCAAGAAATCGATAATGTTATTTTTGCTGATGGCTCCTATTATGTATTTTGAGCGGTTATTAAAATATCGAACGGAATGTTTTGACGAAAGATTATCGGAAACAGATGATTTGAGTAGATATCTTATATGAATATTCAAATTGTATAATATTATTCAGATATCTATGTTTCTTTTGTCAAAAAATTATCGTAAATAAAAGATTGAATTATTTAGAAATAATTCCGCAGCATTGCTAATTCTTGATAGTTGCTATTAGAGGTAGTTGCTGCTTTCGTACGTAATAAAAAACTTTCACATGCCGTAGCACAGTCCAGAATCTCGATATTATTACTATGTAAATCACCCCTTCTCTACGGTACGCTGACGCTCACGGTGACAGCCCCTAGAATGTTCCGTGGTAGGATGGATGAGTTCTAGGTTCTTATTAGATATTCCCGCGCACCAATCTCCGATCTGCAAACCCGTTCTATCGCTTTGTATCGATACACGTTGCACTCTTGCCGAGAAGAGAACGCTTCTTTTCACTATAGGCGATAATGTAATTGAATGCAAAATTGCATTTTGTTCCCGAGCAATGGCAGCATTATATTATCGCAGATCCACTTCTGCGTTATTGTGTTGGAGATTATTAATTTATCTCTACCCTACACCTTACGTACGTATATGTATATGTATGTTAATTGAAACAAAAATGTATTCTTTAATCGAGCTAAATATGCATGCGGAACCGTCGGTTTCAATACATATAGGTATATACAGAGGGTTAATTAACTGTAGATGGATAAAAATATAATTTTCTAAATGAGTACGGAAATCAAGCCTTCAAGTGTTTTCCTCAGTTGCGAGTGCTGGTTGAAACGAAGAGGCAGGACACGCAATTTCGGCGAAATTAATGTAAAGCTTTCGTGAGAGTAAAAACGAGGCGGAGAGGGGGTGGGTCAGGGATTGTGTAGTGAGCTATAGTTAGAACATTAATGCACTTTTAATGTGTATTCCAATAAGAAATGTAGCTACACCGTGGGAAAGCCTTCACGTTCCTTACCTACCACGATAAGTCGATATATTTTATCTCTATGTAGTCTCTATTTAGCTATGTAAATTAAAAAATCGAACACAATAGAATTATTCAAATATGATACGTAGGAAAGTAGTATTTCTTCCGTAAGTGGAAGCTTTTGACGAGTGGAAAATAGCAGGTGAACTTGAAGAAGTCATCTTACGCTCTGTTGGCAAGAAATAAGAGCATGAAAATGGCGAAAATGGCAGGACGTGGTTCACTTATTAGTATCGGAAAGGAGCGAATCAAACGAGCTACCCGGTCGAAAACGATTCAACCTTCGGGGAGAGGGTGAAATTCTTCGATAGGACGCCGAGTGATGCCACCGCCCCAATCCACCCAGCGAGCGAGTGACTACCAACATTAGTCCACTGACATCATTGACACTTTTATTAATGACACCGTTGCCCGAGGCATCTCCCTCCGCCGACACCCTCCACGACCCCTTGTTCGCCGCCAGGTTTTCCGCCGCAGTCGTGGATGCAGTCACGATAGCGCCGAGATTCGTTCGTTTTCTCCCATCTCTCGCATTCCTTCTTTTTTCTTTCTTTTTCCTTTTTTTTCAGCATTATTGTATTCCCCCGCAGGAGAAATAGGGCCTGGCCTTTTCTCTTTCCGTGTCTATCTCATCTCCCGCGCCCCTCACACAATTGTCCTTCTTTTCTCTTATCCTCCGCTGTGTTCTTGTCGCCGCGCGACCCCCGTGCTACCCTCTCTCCTTGCCTGTTCATCCATTCCTGTGCCCTGGGACCTCGCGAGGGAGCGGCTCTCAAGTTACATTGAAAAATCTAGCGGACGGGAGAAAAATTGGCGATACCTATATCATCCATTGTGTTTCTCTCTCCCTCTTCTTTCTACCACAGCGAAGCGTATAGCGCGGAAGAACCTATGTATTTAACTAATTGCTCGCGCTCGTATCGACAAGCTCTTTTTTTATAGTATTTTATGACGAATTAGAATTATTTATTTTGGTATGCTATATTATTTTATTATTGATAAAGCAGCATTAATTGGCGATTCAAATACCGCCATCGAAAAGGTACCTGCTCATCTGATGCTGGTTATAGGAAATATATTAAGTAATGTTATATGAATTTGTGTTTTCGGTATCTAACATGACTCTCGTGAAATAAATTAGAAGTTTGTTGCCGGTAATACTAACTTTAAGCGGCTACGTGATTGGTGTAATTTCTGACGCGCGCGGACGTGGAAAATATCTGAGTTATCAGCAGGCTGGGGATGGTACCACGAACAAGTACGGCAATCGATATATAACAAGCAATATATATACAACGGCGCATGCCTCAAATTGTCGGGTCGTTTGTAATGATGATTCGATCAGACCGTTCGTTCTCCTTGCAGCTTTCCTACCCTTCAGTTTATCCCCAATGTATACTGCATTCTGGTCAACACCAACCTCGACAACAGGACTTTCGTTTCCAATGGCTTATCCGCGGATTTGTGACCGCCGCTTGTATCGTGAACTGCCTACTTATAAGATTTATTTCGAGGGACTCGAAGTCGTTCCTTTTCCCCATTTTGCTGTTAATCGTCCCGTATAAACGACACCCTCGACAATAGACATACTCTAAACATTAAACATATCAATTTTTCTAGTAACGCGTCTTGTAAAATTTACTTACTATATGTACAATACAATAATGAAATATTTGCAATTGCAATATAACTTTCCTTGGCGCGGATTTATAATAATTTATAATATACGTGATTTGTTGCAAACGTAAAAAAAAAACAGGTAATTGTTTCCAAAGTGTTCTATCGTATAACGTTGAATAGTGTAGGTAGAAGAATGATAAGCAACGCAATAAGGCCAAGTTGGATCAGACTCTTGTGCAATCTTGCGTAGATAGGACCGTGTGCTGATGGATGACAAATGGCTCCTCCACGGCGCGTCACTCTAGACGCTGCTAGAGGCTCCTCCTATACGTGATCAACCATAGCTCTGGGTGACGTGAGAAGGGTAGGGGGATGACGTTGGGGTAGAAACCGGGGCGCAACGGGGGCTGCAGTAGGATAGAACGCGGGTCGAAGAGAGGTAGAACGAGGGTGACGGGGGGAGGGATAGGGGTTGAACGGGTCGTCGGAGATAAAGTGGGACGTCTGATCCTCCGCCGAGGCGAGCAAAAAGATCCTCGCGCTTCGCGTCCCAGGAGACGGAAGCCGGGAACGAGAAAAACTCCCCCAAGCCACGTCGACCGCCCCCTCCTGCCTCATCCTCTTCCTCGCTTTTCCATCGTCCTTCTTTCTCTCCTTTCAACTCACACTATGGCCAACACCGACCTAGCCGATGCTTTCATCCACCTTTTCCGCGACGAACCATCCCCGAGCACGAAGAAAGAAACTTCGAAGGGAAAGAATCTGCGTTATACCTTATCTCTACGGTAGTGGGTCATTAATTAACGGCAGTCAGTCGGTCGAGAATTATCCGCATGCACATGTATAGATGTTATCACGAATACTTTCGCATTTACACTTTTATAATTAGCCCGTTCGTGTCCTTTGTGGGAGAGAAAACATGTTTTTAATTATAAAAAAAAAGACCATATAACATTGAATAATACTGTTGCTCGCGATATTTTCTATATGCGTCTATGATTTAGATGCAAAGTCTATTATGAGGATAGTCATCAATGTACCTTGTGAGATGAGAGAAATCGATGGTTGTTCTTATACTCTAATTCGTTAGATTAACGTCATTTTTATAAACTACTAATGAGTGCATGACTTTTTTTCTTATTAAATCTCATAAATTAACTTTGTGCAAAAAAAGTTCAGAGAACGGAACTGAAGTTTTCGCCATGTGCCGCATCACATACTGTTGCGAAGACCCCAAAAGATGGATGATACGTGGCCTGGACCTCCATCATGAGCGACACGTCAGGCGTATGAATTCTTCTTGATTGCTGGGCGGGCTGTAAGCATAACGAGCCACCCGCTACGTCCATCAACTACGCACCGGTCAATTCATTTCGGATACAAGCTCACGTCCGCGTATATACATACACATCCGCTCGCGTATGTCCACACACGCGTGCTCAGGCGCGGGGATAGATCGTATATATGCACATGGGAGATATGTATCGATTGGTGCATTCTGTAGTCCCGAACATACTCGCAGCATGTACTTACGTGCCAGATAGACCTGCTGGGTTGACGCCTAACCTGTCTACCGACGGTATGCAGCATTCATTTTGTTTGATTTCTTGATTTAAATCTTTACCGAGCCTTAGTTAGGGCCAGACGTGCATTTGATCGACGACTTGTCTCGTCAGAGGCTGAATAGTGGCTTCGCCCAAAACTAGGATTTCAACAACGTCAGCTAGATTACGCGAACTGGCTGAAAGAAAAAGAGAATATTTATTTATTTACTAAATTGAAATATATACACATGGTACTCCAGGTTTATAACATTTTTTGATCATGGACTCTTTAAAAAATTTGATAATTTAACACGAAAGAAGCGTTATAAAGTAATGAATGTGGTATATTTTATCTTAAAAATAATTATTATTACCGATTATTATCCAATTTATAGCCAATGACAAAAATTTTTTCCAAGACTTTACACTCTGATTAAAGTGACATTACTGATTAAAGAAATAAGTAAAACAGAATTTGTTAACCCTCAAGATATCATTTTTGTCTTACGATCCACAGTTCAGTCAACATTGTCTTGTTTTCCTGCATGTCTATTTTAAGTAGATCGAGAATTCACTATAATGATGTGACTGACACTTGCTTCCGTGGAAGATTAAGATTCAAGATTCAAGCGACGGATGAGATTCTTTGACCGAGAATCAAGCCGTTACAAAACTAGTCATTAAATACTTATCTGTCCTTTTAGCACAGATATCTTGCGTGTAATTCGCAGACGAGACACGACTAGCGCACTACGCCTTTCGGTTTGCTCATATCAATTATCTCATACACGCAGAGGACTAGCTTCAGAAACGCAATAAAGACATTTAACATTGCAGTTTATTACAGGTGAATGGTGTATAAAAGAGGCTCCACCACTCGATCCCGGTGAAGGGCTTAACATTTTACCCGTCTCATTTTCGCTGCTCGTAAACTATTCATTTACCCCGGCTATAATCTTGATCGAAACTACGGATTATTATCCTTCTTGTACCATCATCTTACCTTTTTCCGCCTTTCTACCCGATACTCATCCGCACCCTACCAATCTTTCCGCACATTGCACGCGTTTAATTTTTCTTCAGGGGCGCATGCACTGTTCAACAACATGCGCCGTTCACGACACATCATACTTCGTCCAGCTGTTTATTCAAAAGTGTAAAAACAAAAAAATATGTTGAATAAATTATCACAAAGCATACTTAAATTTATACATTTCTATTTAATATTTTATAACGACAATATTTTGCGGAACAGAATATTTATATATCTTATACAGTTGGTATAGTTGATAAAATATATGCAGATCTCTCTTAAGAAGGTAATAATAATAATAATAATGGTAATAATACACCAGATAGTACTTTGAGCGATTAACATAAGCAGGGATCTCTCTCTCCAATTTTATGCTACGCACACGCGATCATTTATTGATAAAATTATATCGGAAAGAGAGATATAGATAAAAATGTGTGCACCAGTTTAACTGCAATCTGCATAATATATATTAAAGTTTATTATTACGAGAGTCGATGCTACGCGGTCTTTACTTACTGGTCTGGCTTTCGTCTAAATTATACACGTCGCCTAATGTCTTAACTGAAAACGGCTCCGAATCATTATCATAATTTTGGCATTTCCTATCGTTCTTATTTTCGCGGCCGCACCCGCAATCTTCCTTCTGGGTGGTGTTGTAAGTTATTGCTGGTTTTATCGGCGATTGAGATATCGTACATATTTTCTTTTTCGGGTGAAACGTCTTTATATTGCATCTTTATGTTTCATATGCCTTTATGCCATTTTTCCGTCGCACCTTTTAATTCTAATCTAATATAATCTTTAAACTAAAAATTTGTATTTAATTATTATTGTAATTCTTTGTGCAAAATTTTGCAATTTTCTCGAAGCATTAGAGCAATCACAGATCACTTCAGATTTTTTTCATATCTTATATTTACATATATTTATTATCACGACGTTATGTGATACGTGCATTATATTGCACAATACATATTAATATCATTATTTTACTGTAATCTGCATAATTTAGTTGTATTTACTCTTTGGTCGAATATTAATTTGTAACTGTACATCCCACTCACGAAAATCTATTTTATTATGCGTTATAATTTCTTTCTCAGAGTTTACATTTTCTTTACACACACACACACATGCATTTCCTGTAATAATTATGAGAAAATAGAATCTATGACTATGCCTATATATATTTATGAAAATAAGCATGATGAAACATTAGCTTGCAATAAAATAATTGTATTTTTCCTACAATTAGTGTTCGAAGCAAACTTAACGTAGAATTTAATTCAACGCAAACGTCCTCTTTTCGCATGTAACAATAAGGTCTAGGAACACGTGAGCCCCAACTATGCAAATTCCATCCCCGTCAGATGGTCCCCTTGCTCGGTCAGACATGATTAAACACAGAACGTTGTTGTTTCAACCCCTTCCCTCGCTTATCCCACAAATACCACGGCAGGATTCGGCGGCATACTCACTCGATCTCTAGGATTCAATCCCCCAGTTTAATCACTAACCCCGAAAACTCGATGGCTTCGTCTTTTCCGCCACTCAATAATGCTTATAGCCATTCCCTAGCTTTCTCGCTTTTATTAAATTTCCCAGCGTCCTTCGCTCGATGTAAATTTATTCTGTCGCCTTTTGATTTCATCCGGCATTTGTCGGCGCACCCCTTAATTGTTATCCTTCGGCTGGTGGCTGCTTATCGATAAATCTCCGTCTTTAATTGAGATTATTATAGCAAGTTAAGTTATCAAATAAATGTATTGCAGCGATTTATTATTTGTTCTGAAAGCGGAAATTATGAGATTTATGTAGATGCTACACAAAATTGTAGATTATACAAATCATGAAATTGAGTTGAAATGTAAAAACAAGGAAAGCAAATTTTATAAACTGGCAATCTTTAACAAGTTACTTTTCCTTGTTATTTAAACATTTTTTAAGTCAATTTCGTAAATACTATTATGGTGAGATTTTAAATCTTTTTTCCTTAAAACACGTTGAATGTTAAAGAAAAATGTTCTGTACATTACAATAATGGTAAATACAGAAAATTACACCACTTTTATACTTATTTTTATTTTGCTTCAACTTTTGCACTATTTTCGAAATGTATGTGGCTAATTTCAAATTTTTAATGTTAAATGTAATTTTAATTTTACATTTTAAATGTAATGCTTTTTCGGAAAAACAATTAAATAATGGCACGGACGTGATACGTGTACAGAGAAAATGTTTTACATTTCATACGAAATAAAGCAATAATTATATGGGGGGAAATTAGTATCATTCCAATTTGCGTTAGTATAGAAGGATTAATACACACATGCACGCATTCAAAGCCGTTTACCGCGGTAATCTAACATTTCGCTCCGCCCGTTCTAAATCTCACGACACGTGTCCAGATATTCAGGAGCAGATTGTTTCGTTGTAAACGGCGATATAACGACCCCGTTTAAACCGCTAAATGGATCGTCTCTCTCTCTATACATATACATGTATCTCTTTAACTGTTATGCTATGGTGACTCCCCGGCGCTGCGCCGCTGTACATCCCCTTATAGCATCGCGTTTACGTTTACGAGCACCACCGCTGACGTTTACGAGCCACCGGCTGACGTACGAGCCACTTGCTGCTCTCTTGCTTTCATTGCTCGAGCTCACGCTTTAGCGTTTCGCCATCCTTTTCGCTTCTGATCTCCGGAACGGATAGCGATTTTATTGTTACCGCATTGAATTCCGGTCGCATTATCGCCACTTGTTTGATTTGAGAATTGAAGACATCACTTCAACGTGTTATTTTCTCTTCATATATATCTGGCGCGCTTTTTCCACGCGAGAAGCTTATTTCGATGTAAATTTTCTCTGTTTGTACCGTGACACCGAATCTCATAAAGCATTTCCAAGCATTCGATCTATAGTACAAAGACAAGTAAAAGAAAGAAACCAGATTTAAGGGAAACTGGCCTTGGAATATATCTATGTAACCGGTCTGCGCCATTACGTATGAATTTGAGCGATTTATGGCTCAGGGAAAGAGCATCTTATTGCCTTACAATGTGCTCTGTATAATAGTTTTATAAGACATGCTGTGACGTAACCAAGCCAGAATTGTGGGCCTACCTACCGCCCAGCCCGCAACACAGAACAGCAGCACATGTTACGCACCTTCTGTCTTTATTATTTCCTTCATGCCGCTCCAGTAAAATTTATCACCGGTAGCCACCCAAACAAAAACAAGAAAGTTGTTCGAAATTATGCACACATTCTCGTGCGGCTGAAATGATGGCAAACAGGGGTAAATACCTCAGGATCAGGGATGGACTTGGCTTAGCGCCATATTGCTGAAATATGGTTGCTGCGTTACTATTGTCTCTACCATGAATTGATGTGTTCGAATGCTTTTTCATAATTTATTTTCAGGAATGATATCAATAAGATAATCTTTACTAAATTTTTCAAATTTAGAAAACTTGTAAATAAATTTAAATTACTGAAATTTATACAGATTTGAAGATTTCGCTATTGATCGCCTTAATACAATATTCTATGTACAATAAATGTATATACCGAGCCTGTACGTTATATTATTAATTAATTAATTAGTCTTACGGTAGTTTGAAGTTAATCGTTATCGTCATCAGCAAAATGCGCGATACGTAATTATCGTGTCAGGATAACTAGTTGTCATTAGTACGCGGCATAATAAAATTAATAATCACTCTACCGTGTCACCCGTCCTTGTTTGACTCAAATAAAGATATGACAAGTTGTGTCCTTGGATATGGAGGATGCCAAGGGGTTAGTTTCGTGACTGATGAAGCATCCTCAACGTTAATTATCTTCTCGCTGTTAACCATCTGACACGTGACGTCATGATTCTCGTCACATCGCGCGGCGTTATCTACCTCGACTTCTTCCGACATTAAGACACGAAACGTGAAAAGCTTTCTTAAATATGTATCTTTTCATGTTCAACGACGCGTCTCAACCTACTGGGTCATGCAGACGCATTATCGTCACTATGCGCTATTTTACAAACGCCGGTACTCGTTCGACGCAAATGTGTATATTAAGATCCGGTTATTGTCTCTCTTGCATTATAATGATTTGCGATATGGTCGATTGACCTTGATGAGAATAGAGAGACGCGGCGCGAGACCTTAACAGTCCCGTACAAGTGCTGCTTTTTATTCCGCCATTATTCGATTAGTAGAACCACTTATTCGTGGGCTTCTTAATTATTAGGATCGATCACGACTGATAGAAGGACGTGGAAATGGATAGCACGGGCAATCTCGCGAGGTTACAGTTTCATCGAGTTGGTCTCGTTACCAGATTTATGACAATGAAGGGTCGGAAAAAGAAAGGGATCGTCGAAGTGAAATGTCGATGAAACGGACTTTTTCTTTCCCCGGCACTGATAAATCGAAAAGAAATACGGACGATTGATTCACTCCTGCGTTACGCGGATTCTCGTGAAAACAGTGGGAACATCGCAGGGGTGGGACAAAAGTGATAATATTTTCTTTGGTTCTATAGTGACGTTCTTCTAACGGAAAGTCAACCGAGGCACACACAAACACATATCACCCACGCGTACGCGTACGTATATACAACGTATCCACCCTTCGTAAGCCTATTCACGAGTTACGCATCTACGCAAACAGTCGGAAGAGCCAAACAATGAGCCGCGAACACTGTGGTCGCTTTTATTTTTTGAAAAATGGAGAAACACGGATGGTACGTCGGACGTACTTCCGGAAGATTCCAACCTCCGTTCCCATATCTTCGTCCTCCGCTTTTTCCTGTTTCATCCCTTGCTATTCATCATCGTATCTTCCTTCTATTTTATCTTGCGCTCTCTCTTCTTTTTTGTATAATAACATAAATTTTTACACGGTGTCAAATTATCTTTCTTTTATAATTATAGACTCATGTCATATGTGAATTATTACGTACACATTTACTTTTTTATTTTAGTAGTAATCAAATTTTTATACATTTTTAAATAGAATATTTTTATTCGAATTGAAGATTGAGATATTATTTATTGCCCTCGCAACGCGTAGCTTGTAATTTATTAATATTCTTCAAAAACAAGTTCATTGAAATTTTCAATCTGAGAACTTGTTTAACGTAGTTTGCTACTCTGCATCGCGTATCAGTTGATAATTAAGCAATTAATTTATCTTTATCGCAACCAACATCGTTTTTTGTACATAGAGCCTCGATATAGGTATTTACTTCTTTCTCTGTTTGTTTCATGATATCATCTCTTTGTATCTCACTTCTCTTTCGTTTCTTCTCATCTCTAGCGTCGGTTTTCTAGTAAGCTGTCCTAGCCATCTCATGATTCATTGCTGCCGCTATGAATGATCCATCTCTTCCCTTAGCGCGTCGTCTTGAGACCAGCACTGAGACCGGACTGGACACTAAGCCGAAGATGACACGTACCATATTCTCGATCGGTGGAACTGTTATTTTTCTCCTCGATTCTAGACCCCGGGAATGTAGGAAAACGTTTTCCAGACTCTGCAACCATCGTACACATTTGGCATTTTTATTAGAGCGCAAAATTGTTTAGACTTATATCTTAGCAAAGATTAGATTAATCCTTTAAGATAAATTTTCGTAACATTTAGCAAAATATTTCTCGGTAGCGTGTTTTCTGTGACTGCGACGACGGTTTCGCGTCCTACGTCATATCTTTGCTTTCTACTTCGTGACATTAACTGATGATTTATTCGCGTAGTGGTGATTTATCTATTTCATTGACATCCATTCTGACATCAGGAATCGGAGGCTCGATTAAAGTTATACACGCTCCAACGATACATAATATTTTTTAAATGGAAAATGTTGAAAAGATTCTATGATTTAATTTTTTATATTGCATTCAACGAAACTTATTACATACGAAATGTTTTATATATTCTTTGTATTATGTATGCTATATATGAAATAATATATAATCTATCCTGATATAAATGCAACACATGTAAATTCAATACGAAATATTATCTGCTGCAAAACATTAACTATTTTTTATTTATTAAGGAATTAGTGGTTATTATATTTATTTTACATTATATAAAAGTTTCTATAATGTTAATAACGAATTTCTATGAAGTACAATCCGTGCTTCATCGAATCTCACTTCGGCAAACTGATCACGGTGCATCGTACAAAGCCGGTTAACTGCCGTATCGCTATAGATGGTACAGACCGGTCATGCGGGATGCTGTATTCTCATTACTTGTTATTTTATTTCGTTTTTTACGAGAAACAACTGCCTGAAGCTCACGAAGTTTCACCCACCGGTTTGCCTCAAAAGAATAACGTATCACACACGCAACAAAATCTTATTTCAATTTTTATATATTTAATTAACTTCGAAATGTCTAGCTATGTGAATCTGTGATAATATATTTCCATAACTTTATTGATGTTTTTAACAGACATTAAGCCATGAAATATTTATAGACATATTAGGAAACCAAACCGTGAAAAGTTGATCGCGTTCGTTTATAAGGCGCCGAAATTATCTGAGCGTTCAAAATATCTAACGATCCCCTGAGTAATCAATAGACCCCTGTCGCGAGACACACGAGACATGGTAGACCAAGTCTGAGCTACAAAGTGCAGATTATTACGTAGGCTGCAATTTTGCAAAATGGATTGGTCTCGGATAAGAAAATTTCACCGACCGTTCCTCTACAATGTCTTGCAATTTTCTCCCGTCCCGTCGCCGCGCCGCCACGCAGAAATTACCAGGTGGGAAATTTTTTTTCGAGCCTTCGATTGGCCGCCCCGACAACAGGTAGAACCGACATCAACCGCCAAAAAGCACGCTTAACGATTTGCCTAGGTGATCGCCCTTAATCGGCGTCCGGCTGATTTCGATGATTAATTTTCGTCCGAAGTGGCTACGCCGCAAGTGGCTGTTAGTATGTGCTCAGATCGAATGCGAAGCGTGTAGACGATATTAAGTAGTAGTAGAAGATCGTACCTCGGGCGTATATATACTTCTGACCACACTTTATCGCAGCCGCGCACCTTCTCGTCTCGAGAAGTATCGTGCTGATTTTATCAGAGGGGGAGGGTGATTGCGCCAATCCGACGCTTCTGGCCATTGACGATTAGCCGATACGTATAGGTACGTGAATTTGCCGGCAAATGTCTCTATTTCGGAATTGAACATTGTAGTCGATAACGTCTTCGGCTGTTGTATTTGATTTTTTTCTTTTTTGCAAGAACAATTTAACTTCAGTTAGATCGTTCTTTCACCTCAACGTTCTCGATGTGTGTTGCACACACAACTCATATCGTTGCGTACCTATCTTGAAACGCTTCCTCTTACGGCAAATAAGCGCTACTTGTTTTACACAAAATGCAGTTGGGTTGTTTCTGATAAATATATTAATAGCATACCGCGCGCGGATGTATCTGAAATACGAAGAGTACAACATGAGCTTGATAGCACGTGATCCATATCGCTTCGCGGCGTCGTGTTGAATAAAAGAAAGAGCAAGATTTACGCGCGCGGTTTAACGGACGTCAAGATCTTCCTTATTCGGGCATGAAGACGGTGCCATTAATCAATGTTTATACATTGTCACGCTGAACGACCTACCTCTAACACGGCGTATGATTATCTGGAATAAAGTATCCCGCGCGACAAATCGCTTCCTTGTCAGGAGTTGTTTAACCGACTATACGTATATAAAATCACGTATTATATTATATATTATAATGCGAGACATAGGTGTGGCTCGAACCGTGCAACGCGATGCATCGTTATTGCTTAATTCTGGCTACTTTGTATCACTTGCCGTTATCGTGCACTTCGTCGAGCTCAAATTGTCTTTATACTTTGAAAAATTCCTTCGTGAAATTTGACGTAAGTTAATTTACTTATATTTTTGCGCGATATTAGTGCCATAAAAGATGCATCAAATCATCAGAGAATTCTACGACAAATTTTCCAAATGTGCCATTATAATGTTGAAACCTGTCATAATTAATTCGACAATAAGCGACGGTCGATACTAATGGATCTCTACGCGACGGGTTCCTTGTCTTTCCGACCCGCGGCCATGTTTAATCGACGAAAGACGAATACTTTTACGCGATATTACATACATATATCTATTTACATATGTACGTACGCTTTTTTGTCGAGGCCAGCGACCGTCAGACGCACGGCGCTCATTTGTCGTGTGCGCGCATGTGAAAATACGACAGAGGAATATTTCACTTTTCGTAGCGTTCACGCGCCCCGACGACAGCGTCGCGGTGCCACGTCACGAGGCATTCATTTCGAAATACGTATACCGGTGCGTCCAGGGTCCGGGGAGTAGCCTTAATAAATGTAGAAGCATTTATAAAGGCAGCAAGATGCGAATGTTCCTGCTCTCTCTCCCCCTTTCTACCCTATCCCTTTCTCACCCTGCTTCTCGTCTTTCTCGCTTTCTCTCTCTCTCTCTCTCTCTCTCTCTCTCTCTCTCTCTTTCTTTCTTTCTTTCTTTTATTCTGTCATTCTCCTAACGCGATGGAAAATACGCGGCGAAATCCTACGCGGCGAAGAACGTCGATAAGGTATGACGTTCGAGAAGGATGAAAGAAATTTTTCTCCTGTACATGTTTTTTATCTTTTTTTTTCTCTCCTCTTTGACGCGCCACGTTATGTAAACTCGCGGGTTCGCGTGTCGCTGTAAATCTCTTATAAATCTTTTTTAGACGGGGCAACGCGTCTTTGACGCGAGAAATTCAAATTGAATGAAAACAGTCATTCCTTTAGCGATAATAGTTTACTACCAGCGTCGTAATGGCCAACGTCATACGTTAAACAAGAAACATGGGGTAATTAGCACTTCCCGACGAACGTAAAATATTTGATTGATCGTAGATAAGTGAGATCTTATCCGAGGCGTTGAGTAACGATTCACGAAAGAATTATAGTTGCATGCAACATTATGGTACTTTTCTTATATGCATTATGCAAATATAGATACACCGCGCGCGCAAATTACCTTTTTCCACGGCTATTTGACTTTTTGTGTAATTGCTCTAAGTCAACAACTTAGCGCCGAATTAGACTCGGAAACATGAACGCGAATTTAAAACAACCATAACGTATGTAAATGTATTTATAATTGCTGAGCGATACTAAATCGTCTTTGCGCCTTATGTCCGACGGCTCGTGTGATAACCAGTGATTTGGACCAAACTTTTCAGATTATCAGATATCCACTGTTAGGCATGACAATTTAACTCTCGTTTTGTAATAATAATGAACACCTAAAATGTTATCTCAATATTCCTAACGAAATAAAATTCAAATGGTTGTAGTTTGGATTAATCGCAACGCTAAAAATAGATGGCACGATTCTAATTTTACTTAATTTATGTTCGTATATAAGATATGTACTTTAAAAATATAACTTTGTAAAATTATCTTTACACTATGGTACGCCTTGTTATCTCAGATGGTAATTTTAATTTCTTCATTGATTAATAAACAGTTATATATCACAGTGTAACGCAGATATTGAGAAAGGTTTCAATTTTGCTACCACACATGCAAACACACTATCTTATGTTTGATAAAACTTACTGAAATGTATCGCAGACATGACATATTAGAACTCTCGAGTTTTGTAAGCAGAGAGATAAGCTTTTTGCTGAGAATTACCGTCATAACTATTAAAGATACGCGATACTCGGTAAAAATCTAATTGCGCAATCGACCGTCAGCGAACACAGTATCTCAAACAATGTCGCTATCTGCGGATCCCGAGTGCAATCTCTCATAGTTGGCAACGTATCCCATCGGAATAGCGGACGGGCGACGAAAAATAACGAAAATCCGCTCATCCGTGCGACGCGGTGTCGGCGCGACGATTCATTTCGGGATAGTTAAATCAGAACCGCAGTACGCCAGTCATCGAAAACGCGTCGAAGGCACGCATGTAACACCAACGCGACGTATCGTATCGCGCGTACACCGCGAGAGCGTGCCCGGTGTCATATGTATACGCGTGTACACATTTACGCGCACATAAGTGTATACACGGCCAGACAGAACGAGTCGGTATTAATAGAAGCGTAGTTCGACATAGAGTTGTTGCCGGCCGTCAGGCAATGTTTGTGTACGCCGAAAAATATGTATTCCGCGTACACATATACGTATACATATATGCGCGTTGATACACGTACGGCGATATCGATATCGGGCGATACCCGGCTCGGGAAAACGAACTGATATTAATAGAAACGTATAGTAGTTTGACGGTTAGTTGTTGTCGTCAACTATTAAGTGATCCTTCAACGAGTTGTGGGGGATCGTTTGATATGGAACAATTTTTCGAAACACCAATGCGAGCGCTGAAGCGATGAAACGCGCGCCGCTCCGGTCGCGAGGCCCGCCGTCGCCATCGCCATGTTCCGACGGCCGACGACGGTGCGCCATGTTGGAACTCTGCTACTCCAATCCAATCTCGTCTAGCCGAATGCATCGGACTTTCTTGTCAGGAGCAGGTAATAGACCCGCTCTCTTTTTCCGAAAATAACTATCAATATTCTCCGTGAGTAAATATTGCGCGAAATGTGTCAATAATTTCGAGTAGAAAAGCGTATATTTCGATGTAAGCTTGAAGGTGACAAAAGTTTGAGGTTTTGTACGATTCTTCTCACTGTAACCATAGATTCGTTCCGGCGTTCATTAATCTTATCTTTTCAAATTCTTCAATCCCTAACACTTAAGTCGCTAATAAATCGACTAAACTTTATTACGTGTTTGTATTTTCTACCCGATACATAGATATTTCAATGTATTTGATACTAAAATGTTTTCAAACGATACACTTATTTTCTTTCACGAAATATTCGATTTGCTCTTAATTAATTTTACTCGATAAAATATAACTCGCACTTCGTTTTAAGAGATAATACAAAATTGTCAATTTTATAATATCTACATCTCTAATTTAAAAGTTTTTAAAGAATACAATATGCTATATGATACAAAATTATCTTTTGCAGTTATAATATTTGCAAATATATAAATTTTTAATTATTACTCATTTTAATAAGCTATTCTTAAAGTTTATTTCCAATTGAGAAAATTTGTCTTATAATTAATATTCCAAAACAATAATGTTATTATTTTCTATCTGTATTTTGTTATTATTTGATTTCTGCTTCTGAATCTATTGAATCTACTCAAATCTTACATTTAATGAAAGCAACAATGATATTATTTTCACATGAGCATAATAATAATAATAATAATAATAAAATACATATGCAAATAATTATTAAAGTATAGATAAATGAAATGTTTTTTAATAATTATTTCGTTGGTTCTCGAAAAACTACTTGAATCTTTGGCATTGATACGCCTTGCATGTTCCGACGGGCGACGCATATGCATCTTATAATGTGTTTTTAGAAAGATACTCAACGAATTCATATAAACAGATGGTAAATGTTTTATAGAAATAATTAAACACTGGTTAACATATTTGTTTTGTAACCTCATTAAATACAGATCTACAAGTACTACTTACTGTAAAATCTTGTAGAAGCATTTATCAATAAATACAAAAGCCTTAATATATCATTGCAAATTTGTACAATATTTAATTCTATTATTTACACAGTATAAAAATATATAACTCCAGACTTTGAAATGTGATAAATTAAACAGGTCAAGTTTTTTTCAATTGTAATCGAGTTTTTTGCTTTCTTTTAAGTTCCATTTTTACATGCGTGCTATCATGTATGTAACATAATTTCATGAATATACTTCTTCAAAATTTTTATGAGTAGAATTTATCGGGTATTTTATATCGTTGTTGCACGTTATTATAGTAATACATTATTATCACAGAACCTTGCAAATTATTAGGAGAAAATTTTTCTCACCTCCCCCTCTTCCTCTAAATTTAGTGAATATATGAAAAATATATGTAAAGTACATCTCACGCGCTTCCCAATATGTTAAACTGCAAGAATAACAAGCAAACTCTTTGTAAAATATTGTATTAGTATATTTAGTAATAATTTGTAATATTGGGATTAATCTGAAGTTGAATGATATTAAAATAAAGGGAGATTCTTTATTCGCGATTGTTTCAAGTGCAAGCGCACCTGAACGACAATGATAGTAATTTGATCACTCATTTTACTTTACAAAGTACAACGTTGCTTCGCTAATAATTTTGTGGGCACTTCGACAAGAATAGTCGACCAAATACAGTGTTTCAAAATATTAATCAAGACCAAGCCCCTCAACAAATGTATATGGCTGAGCGAAAACGAATAAAGAAAGTGTATTTACGAAAGCAGTGCGTACCACGTGTGCGTCATAAATCATTTCGCTGACTCCTCTAATTATAAGTATGACTATCGCCGCTATCGCATCGTCGCACATTTAATGCCGGAGGGTAGAGTAACAGTGAGTTTTCTTGTGATAACTTTGCCTTTTTCTTCAAGACTGAAACGAAAAAAACACGCAAAAAGGGCCGACAGAAGAATTCCATACGAGCGAAAGATTAGTACGAGTAAATAAATGGTTTACTAAGAATGTCAAAACATTTTCTCGTAATTGCTTTTCTTTTTGGTTCTTATTTTGGCACGTAATAATATTCTTTTGTATATTTTTTTTTGCTTGTGCTCTACATTGCAATCTTGATAAATGTTCACTGCAGAGATTCGGCATTTCTTTAGAGGTTTAGAGTATCATAATATATTTCATGTAACTTTTAACGTTAGATGCAGTGCATTTCTATATATACGTAACATTTGACAATTTAATAAAAAATTGCCTTAATATACCGAATTGTAATATGTCTAGGTGTTAGATTAAAATTGATAACTTGCCAAGTGATGTGTTTAAATTCGTCACGATTCTAAGTCATGTGACATGATGAGTGAAACTTAATTTTTCTTTTTATAAAAAGCAACAAGTTTAAAATATTTTAATTAATAGTAAATAGATCATTTAGTAGTATTTTTCTATGATGTTTCTCAAAGAAAGTTTTAAGCTATAACTCATTTAACTTATACATAAATCCGGTATGCCCAATTTCAGCAGGAGAAGTATGAAACACTTTGACCATAGATATACATAGATTTTAAAATATTTTCGATAACCATGATACTGATATCAGCATCATGAACCAACGCCGCTGGAAGATATATTGCCGTGTGCCTCCCAAAATATTACTTCCCGTACATCATGTGTATACATAGGTACTCCATAGATATCACGCGCCATTATCGGTACCGCATCGATATCTAACGCCGAAACTCTAATCGCTCGTACTTCGAATGAAAATTAACTGCCGACGCCGTTCTGCCGTTTTCGATAGTCTTTCCGTACTAAGATATGTAATATGAAATATATTTTTTGTCAGTTTTTATTGTAATTGATACCTGAGGATTTTTTCGGCGCCAAATGTCAACCTTTTGATGAAGCAGTTATCATAATTTAAAGAGAAAAAGAGACAGAACGGTGTTTTCTTGCACATTTTCAGTCTCCGATCGAAAATTTATACACGTCACATTTTACACATTTCAACGTCGCGTCAGAGAATAAATTAATTATAGATAAATATGTGTATATTATCGAACTGGACATCCGTACACCTGCGAATTTTACTGACTACTGAGCCCCAGGTATGCGCGTTTCTCTGTTACATCCGAGGCGAGACTTCTTGAGTCTCGGTAACCTTGAATTTCGCAATTTGCGTATTCGGAGATACAATGCCTTATTCTATTAGGCTTGACCAGCAATAAATCAGAATGTAGACAAATTCGTGTATTTGAATAGACTGAAACTCTAACAAAGAGTAGGAGCGAAATAAAGAGCGAAGCGAAAGTAGAAACAGGACCAAATCGAGCAGAAGCAAGGAGAGTGGACTAAGAAATCGAAACGAAGAGTGTTGATATTAAAAAAGATTTGATTAAAGTGGCATGAATAAAATTCGCAGATATAGACTGCGTGCCCCAGAATAGAAATGAGGGATTAAACAGAATTTCAATATTACTCATAAATTGCATTAGTGTGATTGAAAATTATTTGTAATGCCTATTTTTTATGTGGCAGACATAATTCTATTATAAATTTTAATTGCTATTATTGAGATAAAAGCTAAAATAATTTTTTTCCTACGGAAGCAGTAATCTTTTAAATGTTATATTTTATTTAGGAATAAAAAATCCCATTTATAGATATTTGTAAAAGAAGTCTTAAATATAAACGGAGAAAAGTTATACGCAATTGTGCGTATTAAAAAAAGGCAATCCTTAATTAGAAGATTAAATTAATCAAACGTAACTAAATATATTAATTAAATGAAATTAAAAGATGTTATTTTGATGAAATTTTGTAAAGTTTTTATTAATTAATTCATTATTAAATAATTTATTTACGTGTATAGAATTATGTGAAAATGTTAAAAACCGATTAAAAACACGCGACAATATTTGATAAAATAAATATTTCTTTTACGTTCTTATAACAATTATACTTAAATGCATATCAACGAGTTGCAGGCCAAATTTTTCTTATTTTTGGTCTGACTATGACCGCAAAATAGTTCCACGTAACCCAGTCTCTTAGGTAGACGTGGCGTGAAATTTGCAAGGAGACGGGACCTTGAATCTTGCAAATTGCGTATTTGGAATTCCGATAAGCTTTTTCGGGCATCCGGCAGTAAATCAGCGCGTGCAAATCTGCCCATTTTGACGGTTCAAGGTGTACGTGAAAGGGGCAACGTGAACGGAACGGGCAGACGAACAACCTGTCCGTCTCCCGATTTCTAGTCGGCCGTCACACTATTCAAGCAAAACTGGACCAGAGCAGGTACTCTCCTGCATTTGTTTTGCATAACTGTCTAACCCCTTGTAACCAAACCCTTCTTAGCTTCAGGAGTCAACCGCCTCGGGCTGTTGCGACCTCGGGTCACGAAAGCAAGTGGAACGGTCCGTGAGACTGCTCCGTTTTCGCTTCATCGGCACCCTGCAGATTCTCGAGTCGTAAAACCCGATCGTAGGATTCGCTCTGCTTCAGTTACGATGAATGTCGACGGCCGTCGGAAGCCTTTGCGGATTCGGGCAGCGAACAGTGATATACGTAATTCTTGAAGAAAGATTTGCGGATGTATTTCTAGATCTACATAAAATCCACCGCGACGAAACTGCTTCCTTGCGTTTTCCCACGTGATATGGAAGTGATTAGGTTTCCATAAATATTATTAAGATTTGATGCAGTTCATGCAAAGAGATTTTTAGGGCTTATTATAGAAATGCATTAACTTGTATTTTATAATTTGTTGATTTATTTTAAAAGTGTTAACTTTATGTAAAAATGATATGCCTTTCAACAAAGCATAAATTAGAGTGTATGTGTGTGTATATAGGTATATATACATATATATATGTATACACATATACATATGTATGCTATATGTATATGCATATAGTAACTAAGTTATTGCTCATGTCAAAGTGTCGTGTTAAAAAAGGGGTTTAATGCCCATTATCCGTAGAACCATCCAATGGAAAGTTGCGTGTCATGTATGGTTCGTGAAAAAATTGCATATTGCGCGTATCGCGCGTAGATAAAGTATTTCCTCGCCTTTTTAACAACACGCTCGTTACTGCACGAGTGCGCAGTGGGCTGTAATTTTCATGAAACGAGAGAGATATATTATTGCGTATCTACATTTTTAAAAAGCTGTAACGTCTTATTTTGGTCTCTCGCTAATTGCTCAATATCGCTCGCGCATCGTAATTATATCGTGGTAAAACAAGATATAATTTTGAATTCTTTCTCGTACTTTTATTTAAATTTAAAAAAATATGAAAAAAAAAAACACGATTGCTGCCCCGCTAGCCTTGAGAGGGCGGCGAAGTCTGGTAGCCTAAAGAGAAGATTCCGTTGTGTGAAAAGATAAACTGTTAGCAGATAGTGGCGATCATCGCAACAGATGGTCCCAAGCTCTAATAATGATAAATGAATAAGTGGCAGAATGAGTTCCCTTAACGGTCTCATTGATTCAGTTTGATTAATGGTTTTCTATAGTCTTTGTGTTTTTGTACCCAGTGGAAATCATCATCCTATTTTCTTCATTAAAAGCATATTTCGCTTGTTTACACCACAGTTGTGAATGCCTGTGGCGTTTAATTTTTGACACGTAAACCACGCAATGTGTAATTCTGACGAATTTCCATGACGACGTGTAATTTCGTCAAAACGTAACTGACCTTACATCTAATAATACGATTCTGCAGCTGCGAGCAAAGAAATACGAATTCTACGAAGAAGATGCGTGGACTTGAAGAGCAGCATTTCGTCGAGTTATAAATCATATCTGATTATATGATTTCTATGCGAGATAAACGATTTCTGCAATTTTTAATTCAAGCTTTTGAATTATATCTGCGCAGATATTGTCTCTCTTTCAATGTATCAGGTATGTTTGTGCATAACTCTCTATATATAAATTTATAATTAAATTTAATTCAATTCAATAAAATGTCCCAAATATCTTCTAATGATAAGAAACTGCTTTCTATTACTCATATTATTATACTCGTATAGAAATTCTTGTGCATTCTGGTTTTTTGTACAAAATATGCATATATTTGCTCAAAATTATATTCTATAATTCGCAAATATTCTTGAATATAAAATTTTTCTACGGCCATTGATATAAAAAAGTAAAAGCTCTAAATAATTGTCGGTACCCACGCGATTGTTAAAGTTAGGCATAGCACCAGGTGGTTGACTGTTATCCAATTTTAATCTGCAACTCAGTGCCACCTACCAAGTCGCCGTGTGCACGTCATTAAGTACAAACCACGTTATTTTCACACCGATAACTATCTACGGCCAACCGATGTATCGCGATGCATTCAAACTGTGTAGGCAGTTCTAGATAACTCGTTGAAAAAACGTATTCGCGCAAATTGATACAACTTGCAAAAATTCTCTCTTATGTGGCACTTGATGAACATATTTATAGAGTCATGCAGAGAAATCGACGTAATTTTACAATGATCAGCCGGCTGACAAGTCAATCATGACAAATGCCAAATGCTTCACTATCTCTACGGCTGGTCATGATGTTGAAGAATTTACACATGCCAACAACAAATACATCCATCCATAAATAAATGTTGTAGCTGTAGAGCTCACGTTATGGCCTGCTTTTATACGTTATGGATATTTAAGCATCGCAAATAAATAACGGTTACGACTTTGTTGATTCATGTTGAATGATTATTATAGCATTACTTATATTAACGTTGCTTTTTTCTTAATGTGTATACTTTATTGCCTGGCAAAAGATCAATTACCATGTAACAAAGACATGTAAAAACGTCTAACAATTTTATTATTATTCAATATATCTTTACATTTTTTGAATCTTAATAATTTATCCTGTCTTCTAGTATCATATTTTTATGTAATAAGACTTTTTTCGACGTTTGTTGGAATTACGATGTGTCTAAAAATTATTTACTTAGTTCTTAGTATATTCAAAAAATTCAAAGTAGGAAGCATGATATGTAAATCTCAATTGTTTAAATAGGATGAAGTGAGACACTGACGGGAGTTGAAACGTCGCGTAACAAACGGCAGCGAGTATACCAAAACGTAAGAGGAAATGAATGAGAATGGAGCAAACAGGATGGCGTAGAGCGAACAGAATGAGTAGCGCGGAATTCGAGGGTGAAAGTGGGCTAGAATTCAGGGTAAGGGGTAGTTCGGCTAATGCGTGATGATTAAACTAACGGGTGCTACCAATCACCCTGCCACGAAAACCCTCTGATCTTCTCTGCTGCACGTTCAAACTCCGCCTCTGCTCATCTTTCGAATATTCATTCTCTTTTGTTTCTATTTCTTTCCTGTCGGCATCCTTGACACGCTTATCCCAGGAAAGTTTCTTCAAAACCGCAGGATTTGTAGCTAATATGTATAAGCATTAATATTTAATATCTAGTAAATTCTGATAAAATTAATTATCAACAATGGTACATATTTTCGCAATATTCTTTTAATACACGTCATCCATAAAATAAGAACAAATCAAGGAAATTCAGTTGCAACTGTTTTCAAACTTATTCGATGTCAACTACAATTGTCCCGCAACGCTTCGAGCAGCGGAAAGAAAGCGTATGATTCGAAAAACGCGAAGTTTTCTCTTAGTATTTCGATTTTTGCGTCAATGCCTTACAAATTTATAGTTATATTTATCGAAGTGGCATAAAAGATATCAGAGAAACTACGTCCCTCGAGTGAGAGAGTGTGGAAGTCAAAGCAAGAACGATGATAGATGTGACAAGTCGAGAATGCTCTGTAAGTTTGTGATAAAATCTTTAGAATGCATTTACGTTGCGTTGCGTTTTTTGTTTCCTCGTGCATAATTACAAATATTGGGCAGATAGAGAATATAGAAAAAAATATATGTTTTATGTATTCTCTCTTCGAAGATTTATTCTACGATTTTTTTGTAATTTTCAGTAAAATTTGCTAAGATTGAAAAGAGACAGCGGCATTGTTATGTATAAAAAAATTTACGTAATAAATGCAGATACAATGAATTGTATAATTTATTATAAGTAAATGTGTATGTGTTATTAATTACTTTTAAAATATAAGAAATCATAATACGAGTGACTTAAGAATCAGAAAGAGTTCATGATATAACTGTCCTAAAATAGAATTAAGATCAATTTTTCTCAGCTCTTGAAAAATTATTTTTAATTTTTTTTTATTAGACTTTATATTTATATTTATATTTACTTTTTATATTTAGTTTACATTTATATATGTCGTTGTATTTTTAACATCAAAGTACTACTGTTTTTTTTTCTTTTTAGTCATAGCGTATCCTATGTGAGGATTACAAACGTTCGTAGAACGAAGCTCTGAAGGGAGAATACGTCAGAGGAAGATGGGAACCGGAGGTAGAAAAAGATGAGAGAAGAAAGCGTCATCTGTGGTGGTTCCCAATCCTTTTTCGGCCGCAGTCTCCGCGCGAGCAGGAAAGAAAAATGGTTCTCCTGGATTTTCGACCAGTTAGACTCTATCCCCTCTCACGTTTACCTCCGTTCAACCAGTTTCCACCGTAAATGCTTTGTTATGTCCACAGTTTAACAACATTTTGGAAACACTTCAAAATTATGACACTTTCAAGAAATCCTTCATCATTGTCTTGCTATCATTAATCTCTCTTCTTCACAAGTCTATAATACCTGGAACTTTTTATTCCATATCTAGCAATCCATGCATCCTAACAATTTATAAAATTGTTGCGCAATATCTTTCGATATTTTAATAATTCGGACAACTTTACTTTTCATTATTTTTATTATTTTTAATGTAAAATAAAAAAAACCTGGTATAATTATATTTAATTTTGATTAAATAAAAATGTTAAATATATCTGGAATCCGTTTAACGTTTATCTGCAGAAATATGCAGGATAATCCAAAAACAAAAAAAAACTTGAATAAATAAATATACAATGCGAGATATTTGTGAAAGTATTCAAAAAGGATACAATCGTAGCGATTGAAGTACAGGGTACATTTGCAGGAATATTTCTCGCTCGCGTCGAAACTTACAAAGTAGCGTATCCGCCACGTCGCAGCGTTTTCGTGGTAGTTACAGCAGTGATGGGGAAAGAGCGAAGTAAAGCCAGCGAGTTCCCCGGCGTTGTTCGCTCGCGTCCCAGCGCGTAACAAAAGCGTGATAAATCGAGTACATTAATTCGCATTTTACCTTTGTTTGCGTTATGGAATACAATATTAAATGGAATGGGCGCACAATAGATAATACTGGGCGCCATCATTTACGTTGGAGCGCCAAGCGGACAAGAGCGAGACGTTGCTTAAGTTGTCCAGGGGGTTGCCTGGAATTTCGCTCCAACAATTGCCTGTTTGTTTTGTCGTTGAAATTTTTTATTTTACTTGGCATTTGTTAAAAATAACACAATGACAATATTTAACGATTATATGTTATTTCAGCGTTTAAGACTTTTACTTAATATGTTCTCTTTTGATATTTTTGTGATTTCAAATTTGCATTATTAGTTACACCGACACGATGTACAGCAGTAAAATATAATACATTAATATATATGTATTTGATATGCAAAATTGAAATAAGTTTTCTACGATATTATTGCTACGCAAAGTGCAATTATAATAAATCATAAAAAGGAATTTCGATTTTAAAATTTTATTTATCAGTCAGTTGCCGATTTTTACTCTCTGGCGGATGACATTCCGCTCTGAGTCTGCCACCGAAACTTAAGGTCGGTGGAACTCGCTAGCTGCAGATGGTGTTGGCAGGCTTGGGTGACGCATGGATTCGATTTCTGGGAGCTCGTGATTCCGCTCGGTTAGCTCCCGCGTCACTCCCAGCAAACCCCATTACCCGATCCCTCGCCTCTGCCGTACCGCCATTTCTATCCCGCTCAGTGTCGTGGAATCTAGTTTCCTACGCAGCCTAACACAGTATCCACATCCACCTAATGTACATACGAATTATGTCATTGCTACATACATGAACAGACAGACTCGAGGAATGATGGCAATACTGTTTATTTTATACAATATTATTCTTTATTTGAGATTTGTTTAATTGAAATGATCATTCTCTCATATTGGTGGGAATTTTAAAATAATTGTAAATGTGTATATAGATATTTCTGCATGTGCATGAACATTCGCACATAGTTGATAATCGACATAATCGTAAAAGCATGCAAGACGTAAATTAATAAAGGATAAATTTTATTAGCTATATATTTTAGTGAAATTAAGGCAATTCTAAAAGTTCGATTTTTTTTTTAAATAAAGTATACAGTGCGTAGCGGAAGTAATTGCAAACGACACGACTCATTATATGCATGAATAAACTCAACTTTCGAGACCAATCGATTATCTGCCCGCTCCCCGCAATGCTTGTCGTTCAGGACTACCACTTCCACCACTTCCTGCCACCCCACCGATATTCATTACTCCCAGCAATGGTGAAGTAATTTAATTTGTTGCAGGATTTGTGGAATGTTAATGAAAACAGGACAGGCATCCCTATACCAATTTCTGATTAAACTTTGGAACGAACTGAACATTGAAGGCTGTAGCAAAATAATCCATAATCTTCAATAGATGATCCTTTTTCCTACATAAACGCGGTGTAATCCTTTAAGGAACTTTGTTACAAAATCGGTATAATTATTTCTGTTTGTGACTAAGCAATATATTAATATTGAAAGTCATAAAATCAATTAAGATGAAATAAAAACGTATCATAAATAAGATGAAGAATTCTGACGTTTGCAAAAAGCATTGTTTTATATAATTATCTTAAATAATTTTTAATCATAAAAACAGTGTGTAAAAATATCAAATAAAGTATTTGAATATAACACATTATCTATGTAACTTGTAAATATTATCTCAATAAATTCAAGAGTAAAATCTAGCCTTCATCTTTGCTGGACCAAAGATTGCAAATACTAGTTTGCATGTCGATGTCTGGTCGCGTGTATGGGCGAGTCTGGGTCGGGAGCAACGTTGCTCGACGTCCGGTAGTTCAGGAAGGTGGAACAGGGATGAGGGTACTCGCTCAACCCGGTAATGGAATACCTTCGCGAAGGAACGCAATCACGCTGATGTTTCGGAACCCCAAGGCTGCCACGAGGGATTTCTGCGTTCATGAACAGATCAGGCCTGCGCGCTCCTTCTTCCTCCTTTGCTCGTTTCTCTAATTCTTATACCGTTCCCTCTTTGTTCGACTTTGTTCGATCAATGAAGTATCGATATCGTTTTTTAAATATCATTTTCCATTACATACATTAACGTAATTGTATAATACATATTATGTGAAATAATTTTGTTAATTCGCAATTTTTCGAAATTTTACAAGAATAGAACATAGATTTATAGTATTTTCTTGTAAAAGTTTCTTATAAAATTATAGCAATATTTTATCCTTTATTCACCGCTCAGTTTTCGACAAATTTTGTATTTTCGTAAATATGATTCATCAAGTCGTCCGGAATTGCTTTTTGTCGGCTTTTCCCTGGCATTTTTCTCCTTGCGCCGAGCAACACATAACCCATCTTATCCCCAAGACACCACTACACGCGAGGCGCGAAATCTTCCTCACTAAGACTCCGTCAAAGTTATGAATTCTTTCGAAAATCTTGGTGGTGATCCTTCGAAGTTGCGCGCTCGACAGGGATCAAAGAACTTGGCGTGGCAATGTCTGAGGGATGGAAAGGGGGTGGATCAAGTCGCCTTAGGATGAAGCTTCAGGCATCTCCAACGGAAGAGCTGGACGAAGACGAAGACAACGAAGAAGAAAAACGAAAGAGCGAAGGAAGAAAGAAGAACGAGGACGCGAGTATAAGATGAGGGTTTTTGGTGAGAGGGACACTGAAAGGGTGGCAGAGGGGAGATCAGTGGAAAGGGATGAGAGAATCGTGGAGTTTGAGACGACGTTGAGGAAGGAAAGGGGAAGGCGCAAGCAACGCGGAATACAAAGCAGCGGCCGAAGAACTATCGGGTAAGAGGAGGGAAGAGTGGAAGAGGGACGAGAGAGAAGGTGGAGGACGAGAGAGGGTGCACAGAGCCCCAGACCGCCTTCCCAAAGACCAGACCTCCTGCTGTCTATTCAAACCGCATGTGATTTACCGCCGTGGATAATCTGTAAATATATTTATTTTGATTTTGTACACAACATGATTTTATTTCGTCGTCTTGCGTGTTGCACACTCTTTTTTCTTCATTCAAATCTACTTCGGGAAAGAAAAAAGATGAGAACGCAGCTCTTACTTTTGTTTTTGTATAAAAATAATTCTATCATAATATCTTCATGAAATGAAAAGTATATATAAATGTTTTAAGATCGTAAAATTGAGATTTCAGACATATGCTAGTGAATTTTTAATGATCTTTACGTTTGAAATTAAATGTTTAATTAAACATATAAATCAAATCTTGTACAGAATAAAAATAAAAAAAGGTTTACTATTTTAAATATTTTTCCAAACTTGGAAAATGTTGAATCATTCTTGGAAGTTTATTTCTTTTTATTGACAAATCAATCATTTATATAAACAGATAACTAAGCCTAAAACCATTTGCGGTATGCTCTCCATAAACTGATCCTCGATCATAGGCGCGCTAATCAAAGGAACGCCAGATTTATCGTCCGCCATTCCACATTTGCGCGGACACTGTGCACCCGTAGTTCCCGCAAGGACGGTTTGACGAAGGAGATGCGAGAGAAGGTCGAATCGAGGGCAAGGGGATGAACAGAGACGGTCCGTGCGACAGCCACGAGGGAGCAGAGAACAGGGAGACGGGAAACACAAGCGGAGGGAACGAAGAGAGGAACGAAGGCCGCCATGATATCAGTCTTGCTTGCGCCGACAGTTCGTCATTTGTCACTGTCGCGGCCATTAATAACTCCGCCATTCTGTCACTGTGGATAATACGAGTAGGTCTCCGCACTTGGGCTGTTGTAGCTGTTGGATCTGGGTAGGGGTGGTGTTCCGTTCAATTCAGTTCAGTTTAAGGGGTCGCTGCGACGGATTGGAAGGGCATGCTATTTAAGGGGATGTCACTCATATCGGACCATCATGGCGTGCAAGTCTCCGTGTCCAACTTGGCCGACATCGCTGATGCGAATGATGTCCCGTATCTTCTCGGTTTGAAGTGCGGATTTCTTTCCCTCCTTTTCGGGATGTCCCTTCGGACCATTATTCCCTGGGATCAAGATACGCATTAGATCCGAGTCTCGACAGGATTTTTATGCGAGTTATAGGCTGAAATTTCCGCAGTGCGGTACCTCTCAAAAAAGAGAGAGAAAAAAATTACGAGAACTCCTACATCACACTTGCACGCCAAACTGTCTCGCTAGAGTTTTTATTGTGTCCGAATTGCGAAAGGTGCGGAGAATTATTGTGAAAGCACCAACGTGTGAGCGTTAACGCCAGAGAGAGCTCGTGTGGTACAGACGAGAAGGGTTGGGAATGGTTCTGCAGCTTGTTGGTATTATATAAGCGTGCTCGACGAGCGGCCATTTCAAAAATGAAAAAAAATAACGAAAAAAAGGTTACGTCCTGGGGTCTTCCATGATGCCCGCTGCCGACACGGCTTTTTAATTAGAGCCGGCAGCGCACCAACACCTGACATTGTGCAACACCAACTCCTTTATCAAAGTATCATTCTCGTTTCGTCGAATTTTAGCAAGAATGGTGTACGCACAGGCCGATAAAAAAAAGAGAATAAAAGAAAACATTTTATCGATAACAACTTTCGACCGAACATTAATCGCTCCAGCACTTCACGGATGGAAGCTAAATAATTATTCGACTAGTCCATTTCCTGATGAAAGAAAAGATTATTTTTTATTTTTTGCAATCAGAATTTTCTATTTTTTTAATACAAAATAATTGTTTTCTCTTTTTTTTTTAATAAAAACCGTTTCAAAATCTGTTGTGCTCAGATTTAATTATTATGTGATGTAGATGTACAAAATATTTTCTGTCAAACGGTGTTTGAAAGAATGGAACGCGTATACTTAATGAAATTAAATTAAAACAAAGAGCAAGAAATTACTTATATTAGATACTTTATACTTGACTCTGTTCCACTTGCTATATGAGAGCGTCAGCATGATTTATCATGGCTTGCGATTTTCTTAAAATTTTCGCCGCTCTTCCGAGGGTGGTTCGCGGATGAAAGACGGTGGTGGTAGTATAGGATTGGTTCATCGGGGCGTGTAGCGCGCGGGGAACCCCCCGTCGATTCAACGTTCGTCCGCGACGCGGAAGCGAAGGGAAATAAATTACACAGCGCGGCGTCCAGCGGCTACGTCTACTCGCTTCACCCTCCCGAGGCCTCGGCAAGACTCTCCCCGTGCCGCTTCCCCTTCATCCTTCTTCACGGTTCATCCGAGCTCCCTCCGTGACACTCACCCACCCGCGGATCGTTCCTCATCCCACTTTCACCTCCAACCTCCCACTGGAGCGCGAGTTCGACCGGGCAATCCAACCGTTATTAATGCTCTTCAATTTTCAGACTTTACCGTTATCCCCCCTCGTAGAAACAAACGCGCGAGCAAATAATGTAATCAGGACCCATCTTCATCAATCCGATGCTGAATTACAGCGCCCGTTTTTGGCTTTTTCACGGCCGGTGCATGATACGTTTTCAATTTCGGTAAAGGCTATCGTGGCACATACGCGATTAATAATCGGTTCACTGACTATCTGTCGGAATTTTCTCGTTTGCCAACTTGTATTTCACCGGTGGACAGCCATTATTAACATTTCGGTTTACCGTTACTCCGTGCAACAGCGAGAACAAATAAAATAGAATAGGTCAAAGAAAATTTTTGAAAAAAAAAAAAAATAAAAAAAATAAATTATCGATATCGTGTGTGGCACATAGTAATATATCGCTATATCAATTTTTAACGTAAATAATTTGTTATATATTTAAAGTTAATTTATCCGTTTATATCTCCGTTTATCGTCATTTTCCACGGTTTGGCCTATGGTAAACGTAATAATCGATCATTTTCGATGTCTCGGTTGATTTGCGGCATCCGCTATTTTCCAGTTTACACAGATCGAGCGCTTTTCCCATTAGCTTAATAAAGCATTGACCGTCAAATATTTGCGATGTCATTTCTCGGACTTATTGCGAATGCAGCTTCTACTTTCGGCAGGGTTATAACAGTATCATTAAGATCTCATTATTCAAATTCGACCCTTGCATATTTAATGACGCACTGTATCCCCTCTTTGTACCGCGCATATAACTACTATATAAGAAGTGCTACTGAGATAAAGCATAATATTGCGATTCCTGGCAACGTAATGATGATGACCGGTTTGCTCCTGCGTGGATAGGTAGGTAAGACCGGATACATAATATGCCGGATACATAATGTGAAAAAAGCCCATTTTGTTCATGCCCAAAGCAGGCGCAAGTAAAACAACTGGTTACTAAATTTCAGTTATCAAATCTAAAGAGGCGGTAGACATAAGGATGCTAGAAATGAAATTATTTCGCGATCTTAAACGACTGGTGCATATTAAGGAACCAGGTGATATGGATAATGAAACGTATTTATTTAGAACTACCACAAAAGAGCCTGAAATCTAGTTAAATTAATGCTTAAACGTATGTACAGACTAGTTTAAGATTGTGAAAAGTCTTCTAAAAAGTTCTTACCTTTGTGGCAACTATATGTCTCTAGTTAAAAGTTTGTAACGGTATTTTAAGACGTTGTAATTACTTTTCTTTAAAATAGTAGAGCTATCACAGAATATAATTAATGGTCTCCTTTCCGCTGAATAAAATGTTCTCAGCATCAATGCGGTTGGGACAAAGATTATATAATTAATAAATTCATACCTACTTATTTTACTTATTAATTACATTTACGCACACATAATATGGACTTCCTGCAGTTATATAATTAAAGTTATATTATTTTAATTGTTAAAGGAAGATTGTGAGTTCCGTGGATTAATACATTTATATACTTATTATTTTACGGACAAAAATAAAAAAAAATTTATTTTTTAATAAATACTTATACTTATTTAGTAGGTGAAAATTCAAAGTGGCCTAATACGTGTCTAATACGTATCAATTTGATGTTTTTGTTCTTAAGCTTCAGTTATGACGCAAAAGGATAGACAAGCGTAGATCAAGTTGGCTGAAGAAAGAGAGCAGCGTGGAAAACAGAGGCATTCCTTTGTGGTAGTGACGATCTGTCAAATGTCACGCAATGGTTTTTCTCAACAGCTCGAGTTCACGTAGCTACGAATACGCTGTTTTCGGGCCAGCTGCCGCAACCTTCTTCATCCGACCTTTATCTTCCGTTCCTTCAGGCAGCTGTGATGGAGTTTTATACGAAATCCTACGAACTTTGACGAGGATCGACAGACTCAAAGGCAAACGCGCGTTGGAATCTGTCGCGTCGCTTCAATCTTCATGGCGTATCTATAACCGACCGCCATTTTTCAAAAGCGTCATCCGACATGATAGCTCTGATACGCTTATGAGATCTATACCGACACAATATAGACGATTCAGGGTAAACATGTTGGTGCATAATATAAAACAGTCATGACTCCGTTCAGCTAACAAATTAAATTATTTTAGATATGATGATATTTACGTAAAAACTGAATTTTTCATTATTGTAATCTTTTTAATGTTATAACTTGGTTTACATATTTTTATCGTAATAAAAAACATTTTTGAATTTATAAAAGATAGAGAGAACGAAAGAAAAGGATAATATAATAACAGTGATAATAGTAATAGTAACAATAAAATGGCGAAAATTAAATATTCTCTTTATTTTTATAATTATTTATATTTTAAACATATTAGACTGTTATTATTTCTTGACATTTATAAAATATAGCGTGTAGAAATAGATTAACTAACTTAAACTTTGCTCTTTTTATCTATAAGAGATAGCAATATTCTCTTGTCGCTACGGCAAGATTAATTTGCAATGACGACTGGAGCAGCGTTTGTAAATGTTTGTATTTGTCACACGCAAGAATGCTTTGAGAACCTTTCACGCTTGTGTACCCAATAAGGTCATGTTCTACCAAGCGAACAGTAAAAGTATAGCAAAGATTTATTTCAGTGGAAACAAATTTTTTTTATATAAACGTTCACTAAATCATTGTAATTGAAAATAGATTAGTTAGTCATAATTAGAAACTTAATAAATTAAAATACTTTGATAATAGTCACTTTATATTTTTCCCTTTACTCACAACATCAATTTACATATATTTTGTTTAAGATTTAAATTTACATATCACGTCTTAAAAATTCTTGTAAACTGAACTAGACATGTATTATTTGTAGATTTAACAAATTACACAAATCATTATCTGCCTGTGTAAGTATTATAATATAAATACCCTCGCAATTTAAATTGGTCTTTACTCGATATACCGCAGAATATTCGTCATCTGCTACCACCGTATCATTGTTTCGCGACATTCAGAGTCATCTGACAAATGACGTGTTTAAAAAACATCTCCTGTATCCGCGAACATTTTAGACGCTCTTTTGGGGTTGTGTTTGCCGCGTGCAAGAGTGTTTGAAAGCAGCCGCCTGTGCGACGAGTTTGCATAGGGGACACGGGGGCGAAATCGAGGGGTGCTCTGCTGCCAACACAGGACAGAACCGTATGAGAGTGGAATACGTAATACGGGAAATATTCGGAGCTCTGGTTCGTGGAAGAGGGATCCGTGGGGACGCGCGGGGGGCAGATGGTGGGTGGAGGTGCTGAATGTGGGCTGCGGGGGCGGTCGAGAACTCCCACGAGGGGGGAGAAGGACTGGAGAGGGTAACGAGCCGCGGCAATTAATATCGCCGGGTTTCCACAATGCGCTTGCAAATGAAAGGCCTTTGTGACGTATGATTGCGTTACCGAGTGAATAGTTGAGTAATGGCGGTCGGTGCTGCCACCGCCCGAATCGCGCGGACGATGCAAAAGCTCAGTCTCACTGCCAGCCGATAGTCAGACTATCCTCCCTCACGAGTTCCGTCATGAGAGTAATTTTGGCTAAAGCCATCCGCATAATTGATTATTTTTTTCTATAGGATTCGGGGAAAAATATTGCATCTTTGTGACAATAACCATTAAATGAGTTTAAAATAGAAACTATTTACTATTGTTACTTCTATTCTTCTTAGAAATGAAAGAAACATATATAAAATTAGCATCAACTTGTTATATATAAATTTTTTCTCTAAATTATAATTTTTTGGCTGCTATATTCCAATTGCACGATTCTGGAAAAAGAGAGCTATAGTTATTCGTTATACATACGCTAATGGTTGAATGATATTATCATCCTGATATCCAATCAGTTTTGGATTACTGCAAATGTATCATAAATCTTGTATTCCTAGTTAGGATTATGTTTAAGCTGTCGTTCAATACTTTCCAAATTTACTGATCGAGTGAAAAGTCAGAACCGTAAAAGCGATGCGTAATTCCGATCAGTGCTCGTTGTCCAATCATACGTTTGGCAAACGTGTCAGATGGATGACGGGAATCCGCTGCAACGCAAGCTTATAATTTATCGGATCAAAAAAGGTAGGTGTAAAACGTATGGGTTTTGCATCAGACAACAAATAAATATAGGGATTTGTTGGTGACTCGTTGGCTAACAGATTTGTCGTATAACGTGCAAGATTGCACGACGAGGCAAACATTTTTATAACAATAACGTATAAAAGAATTTTATCATTGTCATCGAGATTTTAACCGAAGACACGAGTACAGATGAATATAAATGAAGCATACTTCATTGTTCAGCTGATCAAATCGGTTAAAGTGAATAAACGATTTATCATGTACCTTAACAGTAATGCGATAAAGAATTAATTTTTTTTATTAACGGATGTCTTCTTATTTAACTTTATATTACGAGCGTACAGTTACAATGGCGGCAGATATGACAAATCATCTCCGAAGAAATACGTTTCCTCGCGCTTTCATCGAAAGTTCCAAATAACGATCCAAAGAATCGCAAAATTGGATGTTATTTTCAGAAAATCGACTATGAATAAATAATCTGGACCCAGAGAGCTCTCTGTTCTCCACGGTAGCGACGACGATGGCTGGAGGTATGGCGAACGTAATGCGCTACGCAGGAGCAACGGAGACGGGGGGAAAAAGGGAGAAGCAGAGAGAAAAGCGAGGCCCACCGACTATGAGTAATATTGCGGGGCTTTTCCACCCCTGGGAGCGCGAGCCTGAACGTGGAGGGTGGCTCACAGGGGTGGAAGCCGGCGGGGGTTGGAAACGAGAGAGAGCCGCGAGGGGGTGCAACGGAGGGAGGAGCACCGATCCATCAGCGTCCCTCCACCCTCGCCTTTCCGCCACTCTCATTTTTCTCCACGGTCCGCGCTCCATCATTCCGCGTCACATCCGCCCTCTTTCGTCCCCCTTTCCTTCCTGCTTCCTCTCTGCCTCTGAAACGGAGCTACTTTACCCTCCTCGTTCGGTGAGCGCCGCCGGAGAGCAGGGCGCTGCTTTCCGACTCCGAAGACATCCCTGCCGGCGTGCGCTACTGATTGCTCTTTCCGAATTCATTACCGAGGCCCTTGTCAGAGGTTTGCCAGAGTTTAGGTACTAGACTGCTACCGCCAGTATGCAGATCTAGGTGAGTTCGCGCGGTCGGTCGGGACGTTCTAACAACGGTCCCGCGACATACGCTGAGCATTGTTCGAAATCGGGGCGCGCGCTTGATATCAATACAAAATCAAATTTCGGAAAATTTAGATTTCGATCTATATATATATATATATGTAAAAATGATGTCTGACGATAACAGAAACCCGAATAATAAGTGAAGTCGTAAGAATGATAAAAATTTCAATTACTAATATAATTAGGAAAATATTATCACTTTACACGTTGATATCAGTGTTAAGTGCTTAAGCGATACGCTTAAGAGCCT